>NW_028327172.1:216176673-216488758 GCF_987537825.1 Furipterus horrens
TCTACTAGCAGCCCCTGGTGGTGTGAGTGCATCAGGCTCTGGGCAGGGCGCCACCTGCAAACAGGACCCAAGTGGTTCTCCTGGGAAATAGACCCAGGTCCCAAGAGCCACAAAGTAGGTCTTCGGTATGGTGACGGGCAGCTCCTGGCCCCAACTCATGGGTCAGGGAAGCCCGTTTAGTCTGGGACCTGAGGGTAAGGAAGGTTTAGCCACGTGTAGGGGGCGGGGCTGGCGGGAAGTGCAGCTTGTGCAAAGGCCCTGGGGTGAGTGAGCTGGGCCATGCATTGAGGGTGAGACCCTCGATCAGGGGCCAGGCAGGGGCGGGAGACCCCAGGCTATGGTTTGGTATTTTCCCTGAGAGCACTGGGGGGCACTCACTGAGGCTGGCAGGGGGCCCTCTGGACCTCCAGGAAGAACCAGGAGCTAGGGGACTGGGGACCTGTGGCTTCAGGCAGGTCCAGGCGCAGCTCGCCGGTGGCCCCTGTGGATCTCTCAGATACCCCCTATGGGGCCCCCCAGGGCATGCGGGGATCAGAGTTGGGCATGTCAAGCTGGGGGACCAGGGAGATCAGGCTGTCCCCCACCCCTGTATTAAATAGTGAGGAGACCCAGGGCTGGGCAGGGTCACCCAGTGCTGGCTCTGGGCCACTTTTTAGGTTGTTTCAGTCACTTGTTTCCTTTCGGGTGTTCGTCCATTTTCTCTAGGTTTTCTGATTTGTTCATGGATAGTGTCCGTAGTGTTCTGTCATTGCTGTGCCATCCGTGTCCCTGGTGACAGTTAATGTTTCTCTCACTCCTGACTTCAGTGATTTGTATCTTCTGTCCTTTTTATTGGTCAGTGTAGCTAAAGCTCTGTCCATTTTGTTAATCTTGTCAAAGAACCAGCTTTTGGGCTCATTGATTTTTCTCTGTTGTTTTTCTATTGTCTACTTTTTAATTATGGCTTTGAATACATTTAATTTTTTAAAATGTATTGATGGGGGGAGGGGAGAGAGGGGAAAACGTCAATTCGTTGTTGCACTTATTCATGCATTCACTGGTTGATTCTTGTATGTGCCCTGGCTGGGAATCGAACCTGCGACCTTGGTTCATCAGGGCAACGCTCTCACCAGCTGAGCTGCCTGGCCAGGGCTAGGGAGCCTTTTCAATCGGGAAAGCGCTCAGCTGTCCCCAGGCGCCCTGCTTTCGGGCGAGCAACTACAGCTGGGGCTAGGAGCCCTGCTTTGAAGTGGGATTTGATTCCCATCTCCGCTGCTTATCAGTGCTCAGCTGTGGACCCAGGTGGCCCACCTGCGCCTCTTGCTGGTGTTCAGCCCCATCAGCCCAAGGTGACTAGCTGTCCTGGCCGGGAGGAGCTCTGTGAGGCAGAAACAGGCGTCCTGGTGGGAGAGCCTGGCCAGGACCCCAGGCTCGGGGCTCATAAAAAGGGTTGTGCCACCTCTCCAGCACCCACAATGTGCCCAGCGTGGCCCCACCACGTGTGACCTTGGACGTGCTCCTCAGCCTGTCAGACCTCAGGTTTTCAACCCGCGCGGACCCCGGCTCACAGAGGGTGGGAGAAGCGGGCATGCTGCAGGGGTCCTCGGACGCTGCAAACATTGCTGTGACAAGTGACGGTGACCTCTTCCTCGTGTCTCCCCTGCCCAGGCCAGCTGCATGCCGTCCAGCGGCTGTGTCACTTCTACAGCGCGGTCAAGCCCCGGGCGGCCCAGTGTGTCGTCTACCATGAGTTCCAGCTCTCCCTGGCCCGCAGGATGGCCGACAAGGTGCTGGAGGGGCAGCTCCTGGAGACCATCAGCCAGCTCTACCTGTCCCTGGGCACTGAGCGGTGAGGGCTGGCTCTGTGAAGTGGCAGGGGGTGGCGAGGTGCCGGGCCAGACTCCAGGGTCCTTAGCGCCAGGCAAGCTTTGAGTTGGCAGACCTGGGGTCATACTGATTAAAGCTCATGACGCAGGAGTCCCACGACACCCGCCCCTGGTCAGAGTATGCTCTGGGCTGTTCCTTCTGCCACGGTGGCCTCTGCTGGCTGACCTCTGCCGGCCCTGCGCCTGCTCCCGCTGGCCCCGTTCAGCGTAGGGACGGCAGCCACGAGTGTCCGAGGAATCTCGTGCGTAGAAGGCAGTCGGCTGCCCCGTCTGCTCCCCCTGAGGCAGGGTTTCAGGGTCACGAGTCCCTTGTGAAGCCCACACTGAGCTTCCTGACCAGGTGGGGTGATGGGTGGGCGGAGCCACGCAGCCTCCAGGTTCTGGCAAAATCCCCAGTAACACGCCCTTCTGTGCGGAGACTCTCAGAGAGAAAAGGAGCCAGGCTTCCTCGGGGCCTGGCAGGGCCAGTCCTGGCCGCGGTTTCACGGCGGGGACCGTGGGCCAGTGCCCTGGATCGGTGCTTCTCACAGTGGGGTCCCGCACCAGCAGCATCCGCATCACCGGGGAGCTTGCCGGAAATGCGCCCTCTCAGGCCCTGTCCCCGAGTTCGAAGCACAGGTGACGGACAGGCTCTGGGTCCCTATTGCTTGCTCCAGTCTGAGCCTCAGGCTTGATAATCCCTAAATTCTGCCCAGCGTTCATGCCTCCTGCTGAGCCCAGAGACCACGCCTGTGGGTGGGAGGCAGGCAGAGCCGGAGCAGCACACCCCTCAGGCCGTGTGGCTGATGTTTCCCTCCAAAGAGCCTCCCTTACCTTTGCCAGGCGTGCTGTGCAGCCTGTGTTCACTGGGCTCCCCCGTCAGCCTGGGAAGGGCAGGCTCCGTTCCCACTCATCACTTTCCAGGTCCAGGTCCATGTGATCCCCTCCCACGTGGCGGCCAGCCTGGGCCGCTTGTTCTGACCCTTGTGTCTAATTCCAGGGCCTACAAATCGGCGCTGGACTACACCAAGCGCAGCCTGGGGATATTCATTGACCTCCAGGAGAAGGAGAAGGAAGCATACGCCTGGCTGCAGGCTGGGAAAATCTACTACCTCCTCCAGCAGAACGAGCTGGTGGACCTGTATATCCAGGTGCGAGGGGCTGGTGCACTTGTACGTCCAGGTGCGAGGGGCTGGTGCACTTGTACGTCCAGGTGCGAGGGGCTGGTGCACCCGTACGTCCAGGTGCGAGGGGCTGGTGCACTTGTACGTCCAGGTGCGAGGGGCTGGTGCACTTGTACGTCCAGGTGCGAGGGGCTGGTGCACTTGTACGTCCAGCTGCGAGGGGCTGGTGCTCCCGTACGTCCAGGTGCGAGGGGCTGGTGCTCCCGTACGTCCAGGTGCGAGGGGCTGGTGCACTTATACGTCCAGGTGCGAGGGGCTGGTGCTCCCGTACGTCCAGGTGCGAGGGGCTGGTGCTCCCGTACGTCCAGGTGCGAGGGGCTGGTGCTCCCGTACGTCCAGGTGCAAGGGGCTGGTACACCTGTATATCCACATTTGAGGGGCTGGTGCTCCTGTACATCCAGGTGTGAGGGGCTGGGGCATCTGTATATCCAGCAGCAAGTGTGGGTGAGCATGAACACTCATTCACCCCTAAGCCACTGTTGAGCTGCGTGCCAGGTGCCCGTGCCATCTCCCCGCTGTCCCTAGATCTCCCTGCCAGCATCTTTTACAATATTCTCAGCTTCTGGGGGCCAGAGACGTGTGCCTGTCACAGCAAGTGCTCCATACACGCGCACACAATGCGCCCACGCGGCTGGCACATGGGAGAACTTCCTCCTGTAGCATGTGGCATGTCTCCTTCAAAGATGACGTGACTTGGGACAAATTGAGAGGCTCCCAATCCTCGTGAGCTTTTCCCTTTTCACATACCTGCTCTGTAGCTTCCTGGGCCCGGGGCTGAGGCTCCCAGGTTCGGAGCTTCCGGCTGAGGGGTGAAGGCTTCTCACACAATTCTGACAGGGTCCTAGCGCTGCAGCAGGGTGAGGGGATACAGTAAGGAGTGGGAGGGCAGCCTCCTGTCCATCTGGGGTCACTGAGGCTGGTTTGAGTGTCAGTGAGTGGGGGCCATGCCCACTGGGGAGGGTGTGGTCCAACAGCAGGACTCGCTGGTGCAAAGGTCCTGAGGTGCACAGGAGGGTGGCAGGTTCTGGGACTGCCAGCAGCTGCGCGTGGCTGGATTGCAGGCAGGGACTAGCCCTCTCGTTTCTCAGCAGTATTTGTTGAGCACCTACTATGTGCCAGTCACTGTGCCAGGCCCTGGACGCAGCAGAGAAGCCGATAACCTTAGTCCTCTGGTGGGAGACATGGACAGACATGGGGACAAAGGAAAAACAGGAGGCGGGAGCCCCATGAGGCCGCAGCGGAGGATGCCGTGGTCTGGGCACAGCCGCGGGATTCAGGAGCGAGCTCTGAGCTCTGTGCCAAGCTCCTCAGCAGTCCACACCTTAACAGGACAAGCCTCCTCATGGGGCACAGGCCTTAAGTGACCATCCTCACACCAGTGGGTGGCAGTGACCCCAAAATGCACAGGACTCGTCGCTCCTGAAGTGTGTGAGGGACGAGGTCTCCAATGCACGTGCTTTTGAAGCGCAAGTGTTCCAGGATGGCCAGGAGCTGGCTGTCAGGTCCCCACCAGGGGGGCTGGCCCCCTGCTCTGCTGGAGCACCGGGGTCTCATGAGAGGTGCTGTATCCCTGCAGGTGGCACAGGACGCAGCCCTGTACACGGGGGACCCCAACCTGGGGCTGGAGCTGTTCGAGGCTGCCGGAGACATCTTCTTCAACGGGGCGTGGGAGCGGGAGAAAGCTGTGTCCTTCTACAGGGTGAGGGGCCTGGGGGCAATGCGGGGGGATCAGTGGGTGTCCCTGGGTGGGACAGAGGCCTCCCAGAGGCAGCATCACCCCGTGCCTGGTCGGGGTTGGTCATGTTCCCCGACTCCAGCCCAGAGGGACAGGGAAGGAAGGAGGTGTGAGGACCACAGGCAGCTTTAGGCTATCTGGTCATCAATCAACGACCCTGGGGTGCAAGTTGTGCCCATTGTACAGATAAGGAAACTGAGACTCCGAGAAGCATAGGGCATGCTGAAGGGACACACAGCACATCAGCAGGAGGACAGGACCCAGGGCCCAGTCTGCATGCCCCCCCCACCCCCACCCAGGACGGCGGCTTCTCCCTTTCCGTCTGGCCAGGTCCTGGCAGGCCGCTCAGCCCCTGGGGTCCAGATAAACACGGCATTTTCAGAGCACAGACGGGTGGGTGTTGGCCCCACCTGGTCTGGCCCTGCTGCCCAGGAAGGGAGGGGCTGGTCCGACTTAGGCAGCATGACAGCTGGGCTGCAGGTCACCCCCCAGCTTGCTCAGGCCCTGGGGCTGCCAGGACCCCTCTGAGCTGACCTTGCCGCTGGGGGACAGAGCCTCGTAAATATCCAGCGGGACAGGGAGGGCAGGCAGCTCCCAGAACGCTCGGGGGCTCTGAGGAGGGTCCTGGGTGTGGGTCCTGCTCCTGGAGGAAGCCTGACCCGCCCGCCCACGTGGACAGGACCGCGCGCTGCCACTGGCTGTGAGCACAGGCAACCAGGAGGCGGAGCTTCGGCTGTGCAACAAGCTGGTGGCGCTGCTGGCCGAGCTGGGGACGCCGCAGGAGGGCCTGGAGTTCGCCCACGGGGCCCTGGCTCTCAGCATCTCCCTGGGTAAGCCCCGCAGCCCTGGGCCCCAGGCCTCCGCCTCTGAGAGGAGGAAGGCCAGACTGAAGGTGACAGAGGCGTAGAGTCCTCCCGTCCGCCTGTCCGTCCGTCCGTCCGTCCGGGGGCTGCCCTCTCCATGCGGGTGGGCTGAGACGAGCTGCTGCCCATCTCCCGGGCCCTGCCCGGGCTGGACTTGCTCTCCCGGCTCTGGGGCTTCCTCTGCCCCTTCCCCTTGCCAGCCACGAGGCCGCCTCCGCCCTCGTCCCAGGTGCTCCAGGCTTCTCCCAGACCCTGCACCTGCCACGCCACGCGCTGTCCCTTCCCCGCACTCAGCCAGGCCCTGCTCTCCTCTGGCCGGCGGAACTCCACTCCCCTTTCCAGAAGCCAGTTCCTCGATGCTGAGCGGCGCCCTGTCCCGGCATCTCACTGTACTGCCCTAGGCCTCCTGTGTCCCCGCAGAGAGGGGGAGCCTGTGAGGGCGGCACACAGAGGGTGTGAAGCAGTGTGTGTGCAGGCCCCACAGCGCTCACCTGGGAGCGGGAGGGTGACGCCGTCTGGTCTGGTGACTTCCTGATGATGGGGGCTGGGTAGGGGGGCTGCTGATGACACCCCAGGATGGCCAAATGTCATTGTGAGGTTGACCGGAGCCCTGACACCTGCAGGTGCAGACTGCATGACGTGTGGGGCCTCCTAGTCAAAAATAGTAACCAAGGCCCCCTGTCCAGGCGACTCTGTGCAGGCCCGGAGGTGGGGCCCCACATCCTCGCCTTCACCGTACCCCTGAGGTGGGTGGGGAGCAGGTGCCGTGAGGCCCGCTTCACAGAGGAGGGAGTGAGTCTCAGGATGGGGGTGACAGGCACGGGCTTTGAGACGGCTTTGGCATGGGTGCTCCGGCCTGGCCTGGGCTGCCGCCCCAGGCAGTGGGTCCTCACACGTGGCCCTCCCCCGTGTCCCCAGGGGACCGTCTGAACGAGCGAGTGGCCTACCACCGGCTGGCTGCCCTGCACCACCGGATGGGCCAGGGCGAGCTGGCCGAGCACTTCTACCTCAAGGCGCTCTCCCTCTGCAGCTCACCGCTGGAGTTCGACGAGGAGACCCTGTACTACGTGAAAGTGTACCTGGCGCTGGGGGACATCATCTTCTACGAGCTGAAGGTGGGCGAGGGAGGGGCAGCCGGGCCCCGGTGCTCAGGCAGCGGGCGGCCGTCACCGGCCCGGAGCGGGATCTGCACTCAGACCCCAGCGGCCTGGGTCCGGGTCCTCATGCCAGTGAGTCCCAGGCCCCAGGGGGCTGCAGGCCTGGCTGGGAGGAGCTGGCGAGGTCTACACTCTCCAAGCTCCAGGAGGGCCAGGCCCAGCCCTTCAGAGCTCAGGGTCAGTGGGGGAGGCTGACATAGGAACAGAGGGTGACAGCCATTGGGGAAGGACAAAAGGGAGTATAACCAGGGCGGCCTCCTGGAGGAGGTGACTCAAAGCTGCCTTGACAGTCAAATAGGAGTTAGCCACAAAAATGTAGGAGGGGTAAAGGACTTTCTCGGAGCAAAGAAGGGTGTCACCGTTATCCCTATGATGCAAGATGCAACCCAAATCCTAGCACCTCTTCCAGGAAGCCTGCCAGTCTGTGCAGAGCTCTTCCTGGGATCCTGTGACACCTTAAATCCTCATGTCACCTGGGTAGGGTGGTTACAATCATCCCATTTCACAGAAGGATACCTGGGTATGACGTGCCTCAGGTTTCCGAGCAGGGACACCACTCCACGCAGCCAGGCTGAGGGGCCCTGTCTGAGCTGGAGGGGCTGGTATCTCCCAACCCCCCCCCCCCCGGGTGGCCTCAGCTGTGTGCCAGCGACATCTCGTGGTCAGCAGTGGTAACTGCAGCCTCTGGCTATGTCAGGGCTGGGCAGTTCTGGGGATCCTGTGGACGGTGGTGACCCCTGCAATTGAGCTCCTGGCTCTGTGCCTTCCAGGCTCTTTGTGACCCGGGCTCTGTGCCTTCCAGGCTGGGGTTGGAGACAGGAGTGGGGTTGGGGGAGGGGCGCCCAAACTTGGGACCTTGGGTTTGAGGCAAAGATGCCTGTGAAGTAGGAGCGGGGTTGCGGGGAAGTCACAGCTCATCAAAATTGCAAGGAAAGCTTCCAGAAGTGACACTGAGGGGCTCTTGTGTGGAGGGGCCGGCCATGCTGGCTTCAGTGTGGACACCAGCTGGAGGGACAGGGACCTTGATGGCCCTGGGCTGATGTGGGTCCTGCAGGGGGCTCTCAGCAGGGCCAGACCCCACCTCAGCCCAGGGGGGGAACCACATGAGTCCTCTGGGTGGGGGCCTTGGGAAGAGGCACCGGTGGGGCCAGGGGAGCAGACTGCAGGGTGCGAGACCTGGCTCCAGGGAGGGAACGGGGAGCCACAGCGGGCTCCGGAGTGCAGGAGGGGCCCGGGGCAGCCAGCTGCAGCCTGCCAGGTGTGACCCCAGACTTCAGGCAGCTGCTCTGGGGCAGGTGGGCTCCTCCCAGGAAAACACCAGGGGCCACTTTGTCACTGGCCTCCTGGTACCCCACCTGCCACAGGCCGCAGCCGGTGTGCGTGGTGGAGGTGAGGAGGGCGGGTGTGGGAACAGCTCCACATGTCGCCCACTCCCGCCCAGGGTCAGTTAACGTGAGGTCCATGTTCGTTGTCACATCTCCCCGTCAGGACCCGTGTGACGCGGCTGGGTACTACCAGCTGGCGCTGGCGGCGGCCGTGGACCTAGGCAACAAAAAGGCTCAGATGAAAATCTACACGCGCCTGGCCACCATCTACCACAACTTCCTGCTGGACCGCGAGAAGTCCCTCTTCTTCTACCAGAAGGCCAGGACCTTCGCCTCTGAGCTCAACATCCGCAGGATCAACCTGGCCCCCCAGCGGTGCGGGGGGCGGGCACCCTGGCTGGCCTCTGGCCAGCCGCCCTGAGGGCCGTCCTTGTGCAGGGGTGGGGCCTGGTGGCTCATCTTCTGGGAAACCAGGGGAGGGGCCAAACAGCAATAAATGATTTTGCTGTCACCTCCTCAAGTCTGCAGGCCTCCCGGGGAGCGCCCAGGGACCAGGCCCCACCCTGGGGACCACCTGCTGCTGCACCCCACCCTCAGGTATAAGTGGGGAGGCTCTGAGACCCAGGCCGGGTCCCCTGCCAGCCATCCACTGCTCTTCCTCCTTCCTGGCGCCCTCGCCGTGTGTCACGCACTGTGCTCTGCCTTTAATCTTCAAACCTCCCTGCGAGGTCCGGACAGTTGGGGTCCCCTTTTACAGCTGAAGAAACAGAGACCAGAGGTTGGATGCCTTGCCCACAGTCACACAGCGGGTAGACAGTGGCTGAGATCCAGAGTCTGGCATGGTAATCAGGGAAGCACCGCAGTGCCCTGCCCGCCTGCCAGCCTGGAAGGAGCCGGGGGCCTGCCGCCCACCCCCACCCCGCCCATCTGCTCCCCTGCGCCCTCACTGAAGTCCTCCCCGATTACAGGCAGGGAACCCAAGGCCCAGAGAGGCATTTCCGGGTAGCCGTCGCCCACACCACGCTATTCCAAGCTCCTCTTTTTCTTTAATTTATTTTGTTAATGAGGCAAAATTCACATAAAATCGAACATTCCAAGTGACTAGCCCAATGGCATTTTTCTGTGCGGCCACCACCTCGGTCTAGACGCCAGGCATTGTCGTCGCTCCACGGAAGGCCGTGCCCATGAAGCAGTCACTCCTCGTTCCCCGCCCTCTCCAGATCCTCATTTAACGAAACGGGGAACCCAGGCCGGGAGTGGCCCTCACCGGCGGGGCAGAGCGCGCTGATTCAGTCCTGGGTTCGGCTCTAGCGCAGGAGAGGTGGCAGAGCCCCGAGGCCCCAGGGGAGATCCGTCCTTCCTCCTTCGTTGTTCTTCCTTCCCTGGGTCTTGGGGTAACAAGCCCCGGAACCCGCCCCCGAGCCTGCAGGCCTCCCACCAGGGGGCAGCAGCGAGCTTTCCAGAACCCACACCAGGGCCAGGAGTAGGTCCCAGCAGAGCTGCTGACAAACCTAACCTTGACCTAGTCTGCCCTCCCTGTGGCTGGGTTGAAAGTGCGGAGGCCGCCACGCTGTCATCGCAAACGGGAAGGCCTGAGGAAGCGCCCGTCACCGGAGCCCCGAGTACACAGGTCTCTGAGGTCCTTGACTGGCCAGGCAGCGCCACTCGGAGTGGGGTGGGTCCCGCAGCAGGTCACCTGCAGACCACCTGCCTCGGACAGCGTGGGCCTTGGAATCCGTGCCCTCCCTGTCCCTTCCACAAACTTCCATCCCCGACCCACTGGGGGCACTGGTCTCCCGGGACCATGTCACTCTCAGCAGCAGACCTGGAGGCCCAGAGGGGAGGCTCAGTCGTCCAAGCCCGGGGGTCAGATTTGAGCCCCCACTCTCACTCAGCCCCCCGCCATTTACAGGCTTTGGGACTTGTGGGGACAGTTTTATCTCTCTGAGTCCTGGTCGGTTACAACTAACAGGAGACGGGTAGACCCTGCATGGGGCTGAAGTGAGGGTTTCAGCAGCCGGCTCAGCCCCGCTCCGCTCCAGGCCAGTAGCTTCGCGTTTCCCGTTAACAGTACTTATTGCTGTAGGAAGAGCACCTGTAACCGCAGGACGCGAACGCTGGTTTTAGAAGGAGGTGCCGGTGTCTCTACTCAGCCGCCTTCCCACACAGGCTCCCCGGGGACCTATTGTGCGCGAGCTCCCTTATGACTGCAGGCCAGGAGCAGGGGCAAGTCCTGTGGGAAGCTCCTGGGGGAGCCCCTAGGGCTAGGGCTAACTTCACACTCATTGCTGGGGGTCCCTGGAGGCTCTGCCACCCACCTGCCCGAGCAGAAGGGGAGCACCCCACCTGGGGTCACACAGCCCCTACTTGGACCACGAGGGGCTGGAGCTCCATGCAGCCTGGCTTCATCTCTGCTCTGGCTTCATGCGAGGGGCCAACGTGATCCAATCCAAGTTGGCCACAGGTTTGGATAAGGAAACCGTAGCTCAGAGAGGGGCTGTGACTATCCCCAGGTTGCACAGCATCTCTGGTCAGAATCATCACCATGGCGGGGGGCAAGGAAGTGAGCGTGCCTGGCTGCGAAGCTCAGTACCCCCTGGCAAACTTCCCCGGAGGTGGGACACGGGAGACCCTCAGGGAGAAGCGAGCCCCATCAGCAGAGAGCTCCTATAGCCCCCGCCTTGCGTGTGGGCGAAACCGAATATGTAGGTGACCCTGGGTGGGAAAATGAAGAGAATCTGCAGATGGAATTGAGGTCTCCCGTCAGGTGCCCGTTACATGAGATATAACCCAGGGTGGGCGTGGCCTGATCGGGGCGCCTTTAAAGGGCCGGCCTTCCTGGCAGGGAGAAATGTGAAGCCACAGAACTTCTACGGCCTTAAAGAAGCCCATGGCTGTGGTGTGAACTTCCTGGGGGGGGGGGGGGCACGTGGCAGGAGGCTGAGCGGGCACCGGCGGCTCTCAGCACCCCGAGGACCTCAGTCCTGCAACCCAGGGAGCCAAAATCTGCCGGCGACCAGGAGGCCCGACTCTCAGCCCAGGTGGCCCCTTGGATACGGCCTGTTGGGATTCTGAGCAGAGAACGGGGCCCTGACTCGTGAACCACGAGAACTGAGATCATGAATGGGCGTAGTTTTCAGCTGTTACGTTTGTGACCATTTGTGACAAAGCACAGGTAACAGATACCTAGGCTTAGTCCCAGGTGTCCCTGCAGCCTGGAGGCTCAGCAGCACACCTGGCGGCCCTCGGCCACAGGCTTCCGTGCCCACCTGCCCACACTCCCGGCTCCACATCCAAGTGCACAGCCTGAGGTTTAAGTCCCACGCCAGGAACTGAGAGGGAGGGAGGGCCAGGTGTCCGGCCGCAGGCTCTGCACCGAGCTCCGGGCGTTCTCGCCCCAGCAGGCCCGGGTCCTGGGGCGTGAGGGGCACTGGGCTCTCCCCCAGGGCCGCTGTTTTCAGCTGCAAGTGTGGCGCTCGTCCAGCGCTGCTGAGCTCCCAAGGCCGGCCATCACCACCCAGCCAGAACCAGAAATGACTTCACAGCCCCTGCCTTTGGGCTGGGCGTGAGGCGTCCCGGGAAGAGCTAATGCAGGGCCTGGGGTGTCTCTGGGAAATAGGGGCATCCCTCCCAGAACACACAGGGTGGGCGCGTCTGCAGGCTGAGGGAACCTCTCCGGGAACCTATCAACCTGGGGGGCTGTGAGAATGGGGAAGGGCAGAGATGGGTTTCCGGAGAAATCCGAGGGTGGGAGACCTGCCGCGGGGTGAGAACAGCGGGGGTGGCAGTGTCCTCCCCAGGTGGGGACAGGGCTCTCTGCTCACCGTCCACCCCCAGTGGCCCCGTGGGCACAGCCCCTGCCCCATCCCACCCTGCGCTCGCCCTGCCCGGGCTTCCGGGGATGCCAGGGGGCTGCAGGCTGGCAGGGAGGGTGCCGAGGAGCAGGGTCGTGACCCCGTGCGCCTCGGGCTTCCCGGCCCAGCTAGACACGCCTATTCCCAACAGGCTGGATCCCGGGGCTGAGTATGAGGTTGGCCGGGCCCTGACCTAGTTCCAACCACATCATGTCTGCCTTCCAAGACACATCCCAGGGGCCCTGCCTGGGTCGGGGGCGGGGCAAAAGGAAGGGGGCCCTCGCCTCCTCACCTCTGCCTGGCCGTGGGGGGCGGCCCTCAGGGGGCTCAGAGGCTCACGGGGGGCTTCAGGAGGCCCTTCACGCACCCCCCCAACCTGCACCCAGAGCCCTATCAGTGGGCCGGATGAACACGGTCTTTCATCTCCACCTGCCCGTGACGGACACTCAGCACTGAGCACACCCACCTCTGCCTGGCAGGGTCGCCTACAACAGTCAACATGGGGCCTACGGAGCGCTCTGCAGAGTTCAAGGCCAAGGCCGGCGGCTTCCTCCCCTTCCAGAGCTCAGGCCCCAGAGAACGCAGCCCCCGCGGAAAACGAAGCAGGCTCGAAGGGGCGTGACGGAAACCCACGGGTGCTTTTCACAGATGACATGACTGTTTACACAGAAAACCCCAGAGAGGATCAGGCTTGTGGGGTGAAGACGCGGCCAAGTTTGCCGGGGAGTGAACAAAAGTCAGCCGATCCGCGAGGAGCTGGGAGGTGCAGCTTTAAAACCCGCACGCGTCAGCATCTCACAGAAATGAGGGG
Organism: Furipterus horrens; assembly: GCF_987537825.1. Lineage (NCBI taxonomy): Eukaryota > Metazoa > Chordata > Mammalia > Chiroptera > Furipteridae > Furipterus > Furipterus horrens. The sequence continues at coordinate 216,189,447 of NW_028327172.1, forward strand.
ATGCGCTGGAATACATCTAACCCGGCGTTTACTGTGTTCCCAGGCAGGAAAACTCACTGGGCAAATAAAGATGTCAGCTTCCTTCAGGGTGACGTATGGGTTCCTGGCAGTCCCACCAAACATCCCCCTCCCAGGGTTTGTGTGAAACCTCACACACGGCTTCTAGAATCTATGTGGCAGAACGAGAGGTCAGGGACAGCCGGGAACAGCTGCCGTGCCCCCAAGGAAGGGCCACGGGGAGTGAAGGCTTTATGCCGCTCTGGCTCACCGGGAAGGGGAATTAGAATAAGATGTACTAGCGCGCTGACAGGAGGAACTCACACACGGACAGTTCCTCACAGGCGTGCGGCCGCACTGGCAGTTACAGTTCCTGCGTGTACTAGGAATGGCTCGTGAACAGGACGTCGGGTGAGGCAGATCGCCCGGCGGCAGGAATTCGGCCGGTGCTGGGCAGCTCCAGGATGCTGACATTCAAGATTCATACGGCTCAGTCCACAGCATGGCGCCCCACCCCCACCCCGTCTCTTTGTTCTGCTTTCCCTCCCCCTCCTTATGGAACCCCTGCCAGCCCTGGGGTGGGGTGAGGGCGATGGGCTTTGAGACGAGAGCCCCTCCCCTTCCAGGTGGCCAGCACCTGAATAAAAAACTTTCCTTCACATCAGCACCTGCATCTCGCTTTCGAAGCGGCAGGCAGCCAGACCTGCGTTCGGTTTCAAGAGGAAGAACTGGAGGAGGGGGGAGCCTTGCCCCTATCAGATGCGATGGTTTAATATGAAATTATTTCATGAATACAGGATAGAATTGGGACAGGGACAAATAGTGACCCAGGAAACAACACGCAGCCTCAAACGGAATTAGCCGATGTGTGGGCCCCTGATGCAGCACGAGAACCCTTTAGCCACCCGTGCCGGGTGCTCGGTGGCCTCGTAGGAAACGGTGTCCCTACCTCGCAACCTCCTCAAAGTACGGTTGCTGCCAGATGAAAGAAGGAAGTACAGAAAGCAGAAACAATGGGGATTTCTAACAAAAAAAAGTGAGAGTAGTTCATGAGCCGGTGGGGAGGGATGTCTCCGGTGGCACGGACCGCAGGAGGGAAGGAGGGAAGGAGGCTGAGGGACCTGGTGCATTAAGGTTACAAAGCAGTGAGCAGTGGTCTCTGGGACCCGGAGAGACCAGCCCCCAGCTGGGAGAAGGGGTTGCAAGCAGTACCCAGAGCTGCCGTAACGATGTATGTGAAGACAGCTCGGAAGCGGGCTGGGCACCCCAGGGCGCACTGGGCGGGGTCTCTGCGTCCCTGGGCCCAGGGCAGGTGTGAGCTGTGAGGGCCGGAAAGGCCCGCGTGCAGGAAGGTTGGGAGAGTTTCTGCAGGAACAGTGTTCTCTCCCCAGAAGCCCCTTCAGCTCCGCTCTCCTGGGCCGTTTTTTTATTGTTTGTTTTGTTCTTTTTTTTTTTGCTTGTTTTGCTGTGAGTTCTCATAGTGTATAATCTCCGCCGAGGACGGGCTGAGCGACCATCTGCGGAGGACTTGGCCAGGCTGCGTGCTGGCAAATGCATGTTTTTGAATCCCTGCCCCAGACCGCCACACGGGTGCCCGCTGGGCCTCGGGGCTGTGGCATTTCCAGGGTGCAGCGTGGCCGAGGCCCAGAGAGGGGACGTGGCTGGGAAGGGCGGAACCCAGACCTCGCCTGTGGCTGGCTGCCCACTGCCCCCGACCTGCACCCAGGGCTGCGTGTCACCCGTGGGAGCACTGGGGTGGTCAGGGGCAGTGGGGGCAGCTGGCTGCAGCTGGAGCCGGACACCCTCCACCTGGGCTGGTTCCTGCCACTGATACCTCCTCGTCCGTCACCTGTGTGTGCTTGGACGCTTTGCTGATCCGGTTAATGGTTGACTTCTGTGACTGCTGCCTGGGGCCTCAGCCTGCCGCTGGGGGACAGAGTGCACGGCCCTTCAGAGTCAGGAAACCAGGCCGGTGTGGCTTGCCTGTGGCCCGGCTGGGCTGAAAATCTGGCTGCAACTCCTGGAGACGGGGTGGCCCTGGGGACAGTCACCTGTTTGAAACGCCTGAGTGGCTTCTGTTTTCCTGGCAGGATGTTTTTTCACTTTTTATTTTGAAATGATTACTGGTTTAGAAGAAGCTGCAGAGATGGTACAGCGAGTCCCAGGGTAGCTTCTCCGGTAACAAAGGTGCACCCGGAACCCGGGACCTGCCGCGGGCTCCACGTGTGAGTGGGCTCATGCCGTCTCATCCGAGTGCAGATTCATGCAACCCCCACTGCCGCCAAGAGGCAAACTGCTCCCTGTCCCCAACCCTTCCTGTCGCAGCCACCTCACTGTCCCGCCCCCCAGCGCCCCGGTCTGTCCTTGTGTCTGCTTTGCTCAGCCCACAACGACTGCATAAGTGGAATTATGCAGGACATGAACCCTTTAAATCAACGTAATGTCTTTGAGACCCCCAGCTGGCTGCACGGGACAGCGGTCTCTTCCTTCTGGCCGACGGTGTTGTTCGTGGTCTCCGCCACAGCGGGCCTCGCCGTGCGTTTCAGACGCCAGCTCTGGGCTGGCAGGAGGGGGCCGCGAGCGTTTGTACGGTCTCTCTGGGGACAGGGTCTCCGTTTCTGTGGGATGGACGCACATGAGTGTGTCTAGTGTGCACATTATCTTAGGTGGACAAATCAAACATAATTCTTATTCCTCATGTGTGTATTTCTACATCTTCCAAAGCTTAAGAAGTAAACACGTATTCTAACTAAATATTTCATAAGGAAAAATAAATTCTGCAAAGATAATTTGATAAAATGAGAGAAATCTCATGAAATTGTGTTTTTAACATAAAGAGACTGCAAGGGCTGTCAGTCTGATCTTAACTATGTAATGACACTCACACATGCTCACGCACGCTCACTCACACACGCTCACACACTCACTCATACACTCACATTCACACGCTTACACACAATCATACTCACACACATTCACACGCTCACACACACACATGCTCACACACTCACACACACATTCACACACTCACACGCACTCACGCTCACACACTCACTCATACACACACATTCACACACGCTCACACATGCTCACTCACACACGCTCACACACTCACTCACACACACTCACATGCTCACACACTCACATGCTCACTCATACACACACATTCACACACGCTCACACATGCTCACTCACACACGCTCACACACTCACTCACACACTCACACACACTCACATGCTCACACACTCACACACACACCCCAGACGCAGAGCAGGGAGAGGACAGGGACCCGGCCGTCGGCAGGCATGCAGGCTGCTGGGATGGGGTCAGTGCCCGCCTCCTGTGGCTGCTGAATCAGGCGACTACAGACTCGGTCACTAAAACAGCAGAAGCTCCAGGCTGGCCTCGTGTTAAGACCCTTAAAAAAGGCCGTCCACAGGGTTCTGCGGGTCAGGACGTGGACACACCTCTCTCAGGGCCACCATTTACCTACTGGGGAGAGGGTGACCTTGAACCCAGTTTTTCCACATACTCTTTGCTACTTTCTCAATTATCCACAATGATATTTTATCATTAGACACAACCAGTAATAATGATCATGTTAATAATGAACAAGTTTTATAAAAGTAAGTTATTTTTCCCAGTTTGAGGGACAGAAATGGAAAGGGAGCACTAGTGGACAAGGAAGGGGACAGCCTGACCCTCCTGGGCGTGCAGAAGTCCCTGTCCTCACCCTCCCTCCTCGCACAGGGCTGCCTGCTACCTCAGTGAGTGGCTGGGTCAGCATGGCAGGGTGACAACATCACACAGGCACTTCCCGAGCTAGCTGGGGGCCCTGGGGCTCTGACAGAATGGGGACGGGGATCGGGCTGCAGCACCCCGGGAGCAGCAGCCAGAGCCGCAGCTGCCGCTCCCTGAGCCCTGCCTGGGAGGCACCGCAGCCCCCGGGGCGAGCTCAGCATCACGGCCCCGCCTCACAGGCGAGGCGGGGGTGGCCCGCACAGCTGACCCTTCCCCCACGACTCACTGTGGGGGTCTGTGGAGCTGTGACTTGGACTGGGCACAAGGCCCAGGGACATTTCAGCGCCGACTTTGGCTGAATGTAGCCCAGAAAACGTGTCCCTTTGGCTCTCCCAGGAGCGACAGTGGTGCCCAGTAAATGTCCCAGCCCTCATCTCCTCGAGGGCGGGGTCCTGTCTAAGTCGCTCCTTTCACCAGTGTCCTCCTCGGGGCTGGTGGCCGAGGAGGAGGCAGGCGGAACGTGCCCGCGAGGCAGGGTGGGGAGGCCCGGTGCCTGGCCTGTCCGTGCCCCCGAGTGCGGCTCGCTCGGTCTGCGCTCAGGGCCCACCTCATGCCCGCCTGGCTCAGTTTCCCCGCCTGTACATTACAGGCAGCGGCTCCCTCAGTCGCTGACACGCTCTGCTCCTCCGGTAAAAACAGAAGAGCAAGCTGTCTCCCCCGGGACCCCGACCTTCTGGGAGCGGAGGTCAGCGCGGAGCCCTCAGCATCCCGGGCGCCGCCTGGCCCCTGCAGGAGACCGCAAGAGCCCCTGGCCACTCCTCTTCCTTCCAGAAAGAATCCCAGGACCGCAAGTCTGGGAAGAGCTTTCATCCTGGCCTGGGAACGGGCCCTGGGGACCAGGACATCCGCTGGGAGAGACAGTGATGGGAGTCAGACATGGACACACAGGGGGCAGAGCAACACCCACACACGCGCGCATGCACGCACACATACAATGCACACATGTGGACACATGAAAACACACATGCCACATACAATACACACAATGCACCCATCCATATGGACACACATGAAAACACACACACGTGACTGTAAAGTAACGAGTCAAAGTTACACCCTCAAAACCTGTTAATAAGCAGAAAGGCATCCTTAGCTGGAGACTTTCCTTCCAGGCTTTGGCAGGAGGGTGGCTACGTATGTGTCATTGTTAACTTATATCAAAGTGGCCCCTCTGGCGTGTCATCTCCTTTCTCACCGAGGGAGGCACGGTGACCCCTTCCACGTGCAGATGCCATCATGCCACCACAGCCCAGGCACACAGCTCCCTCAAGCCAGCGTGTGTGGCAGTGACGTTTGTCAGGCTCCTCGAAGCCCTGCCGGATGCACCTACAGCTGGACATCTGGCAAAGCCCTCATCTCGTCCTCTGGATCCACCCCTGGGAACCTCGGAGCCCCCTGCGTGAGAACGGGTCCCTGTCTGCCCACTCTCCCGAGGTCCAGCAGAGCAGAGGGCGCTCCCGACGGGGACGGGGCAGTGTCTTGAAACTGCCCTTGGTTTTGTTTAAGTGACCACATGACTCTCCTCTGGGCCACCGAAGCACACTGCTTGTATTTGGTGACCATTCCCCCGGCCTGAACCGTGGTGAGCAGGGCGGGGGAGCCGGCGAGGGGCCCCAGAGGGCTGCCCGTGTTCTTGGAAACCTTGGCTCATGATGTCATCCTTCCAGTGCATTCCGTGGAAGACCTCTCCCCATGGGGTGTCTGTGCGTGTTGCTCACAGAACACAGCGCTGGGCTCCTGGCAAGGCCAAGTCAGACACTCCCGGTCCCTGGGGGTGTAACCCACCTAGGACACCCTGCGTGCCCCGGAGCAGAGACCTGAGGGAGGGCCCGGGAGGCAGACGTGGTCGGAACACTGGTCTCGGGCCATTTGCAACCACACGGAGGGGCCTTGAGGGCACTGTGCTAAGCGAGAGGAGTCAGGGGAGGACAAATGCTGTGGGGTGTCGCTTACATGGGGGACCTAAAACTGCTGAACTCATAGAAGCAGACAGTAAAATGCTGGCTACCCAGGCCCGGGGGGATGGGCAGATGTGGGTCAAAGGGCACAGACCCAGTTAGAAGATGAGGACGTTCTGGGGACCTGACGGGCAGAACGCACTGCGTGGTGGTTATAGAAACGATGCTAAGGAGCAAACCTTAAATGTCGTCACCACAAAAAAGACAAGGTAATTATGTGACCCGACAGGGGTGCCAGCTCCGGGGGTGACTGTGTTAGAACACTGCTTGTGTCAGATCAAGGCCTTATACACCTTAAAGTCACGCCATGCCACGTGTCCACTGCACGGCAACAGAGCTGGAGAAAAAGAACAGAAGAAAATGTGAACTGCCACCGTGTCCCCCTCTGTCCCTGGTCACCGATGACTGTCTCAATTTCCTCCCCCTATCACCTCCCCCAGGCTTCCATTAGCACATGGGGCGACCTCAGCCTTTATTCCCAGGGGTCTGAGCCTTTGGTAGCCCTGCATTTTCTTAGTGGCTATAAGTTTTCATTAACTTTTATCACAGGGACCACAGGGACCGCCGACTGTCCTCTCTGTCCTTGTCCTGAGCGTCAGCCCCATTCCCCTGGGGAGCTGATACAGTGACGCCACCCTCCTGTGGAGTGAACAGACCCGAGATAGCCAGGCGACAGGTCCCTCTTCCATCCGATGGGACCACTTCCTCGTGCCCACCTGGGAGCATTCCTGCCTCAGGAACGGGCCCTGTGACCCAGCGCTCATGGCTGGAGGGACCGGGACGCAGCCTGCAGGGGCTCTTGGCCTCGGCCGGGGCAGGGCTGGGTGCGCCTCGCCCTTCACACACCCACTCCTCCTGCCATTTCTCTCCTCTATGGCCCCTGTGGGGATGACAGACCCACACACTGGGCTTCGGTCCTGGCCTGGTCATGTGGCCTCTCGTGCGCTACAGGACCGGGTGCCTAGCTGGGCCCTGAGCCCCGATATTCTGGAGACTTCCAGAAACATCTGGAACAGGAATGGGGACGTGTCTGGGGGGAGGGGCTACATGCGCGGTGGAAGAGGCACCTACAAAATGCAGGGTTAGCTTATGGCCGTGGAGCCAGGTGGGGTGTTCAGGGCAAGCCCAGGGACAGTGGGAGTCCAGGGGACGCGCCTGGCCCAGCAGGGGTGAAGAGGTGGTGCCTACTCCTGACTTTACCCTTGGCTGGCTCTGGGTTCGGTCCCACCTGAGTTTCATGATCAAGGACAGGAAAGCGGCCCCTGTTGATTGGGAGCACGGGGGGCAGTTCTAGAAAGGCACCGGGAGCTGGGGGATCTGCCCAGGGGGTCTACCCTGGGCGCTGGCTGCGAGAAGAAACATGGGGGAGAACTGCCAAGAGACGGCGAGATTCCAGGAACAGAGCAGGGAAGGCTTCCCTGGCATGTGGGAGGGAGGGCCTGGTCCCTGAAGGGGTGTAAGCATCCAAAGACACTTGGTGGGTCCGGTAGCCTCTCGTGGGGCTCCCTCATCTTTGTGACTGTGACCATGAGACTCCAGCCTTCGATATTCCCACCCACACCACCCCTCAAACCAGGGTCGGCTGTGCGACCTTGGGCAAGTCACGTCACCTCTCTGAGCCTTGGCCATCTTCCCTGTGACCTGGGGGTGACAGGAGCCCCTCTGCAGGAACGCCGCGAGGAGTGCACCGCACCTGCGCTCAGAGCCAGGCAGCGCCCAGGGAATAGCAGGCCTGGAGCAGTTGAGGGGGTGGGCTGGGGGCCACCTGGGTCCCATTCACAGCGCCACGGCTTTGAGGGGAGCCCCAGAGGGCCATAGGCAGCCACCTCGCCCTCAGGTCTGAAGGGCTTCCTCCCTGGCACATCTTCAGTCCAGGAGGCCCTGGGACCCTTGGACACAGCTCAGGGTCCTGCCCTGCAGACCCCTGCCCATGACACCAGGATGGCCAGAGAGGCTGTGCTGGGGCATTGACCCCCCAGCTCTGGGGAAAACGCAGAGGCACCTCGAAGAAGGAAACACTGCTGGCTCCTCCGGTGGGACGGAGGACGGGCAGCTCCCGGGACAGCCGCACAGTCAGGGGGGGGGCAGGGCAGGCTGCCTGGCCAGACAGGGCAGACGGGACGGGTCCTCCCCAAGTGAGGGCCGCTCTGGTCCGGAAGGTTCCCACCCGTCTCGGGTCAGCGGTGGGGTGGGGTGGGGGTGGTTTCCAAGAAGGGCTTGGGCTGCGGTCACTCAAAGCCAAGGGTGTTGTCTTATGAGAAAGAAAAGAGACCACCCCCCGCCCTGCCTGCTGGGTGGCCCTGACTACGTCACTTCAGTCAGCCAGGGCCCCTCACACCGCTGCCCACGCTCCCCATCTCGACAGCTCTGCCCGTCCGAGCCTCAGCATCAGCTGTCCCCACAGCAGCCTTCGCACGTGAGGCACGAGGGCCGCCGCGTGGGTTCCAGCCCCAGTTCCGCTCTGGGGCTCACTCACTGTGTGAGCTTGGGCAAGCTGCTGAACCTCTCTGTGCCTGGCTTTCTTCTCTGTGCCGTGGGCATACGGCTAACAGGCTCCCTCCCAGGGCGCGTGTGGTCCCGCTGAGACGCGTAGGGTTTGCGCCTGGTGCCCAGTCAGTGCGACCTGCGGGAACCAAGTCGCCCGGCTGTCTGAGCAGCCCTCCCCTCCGGGCCCCAGTGCCCCTTCTGAGAAATGGATGTGGCGCTGGAGAAAGAGCATGAACTTTGGGGTCAGATAAGCTGTCCTCTAACCCCGGGCCCACCGTCTCACGGCTCAGGGGCCTTGGGAAAGTCACTTAAGCTCCACAGCCCAGGTTCTGTGCCCCTTGCGGTGCTGTGTCCCCGGGACCTAAGGAGCCACCCGAGGGGGCAGGGCACTCGGGCAGAGCAGCGGGCGCCTCCCTGTCCTCAGGCGGCCTGGCCTGCCAGCTGCCTCCATGACCCGGCCCCTCTGCCCCTCGGAGGTCACCACACTCCCACCCAGCCCTCAGCTGCTGTGTTCGCTGTGTCCCCATCTGTGCTGCAAAGCAAATGCCCACAGGCCTCGTGGCTTCAAACCGCACCGTCTATCGTCTCCTGGTGTGAGCTGGGCCGGGCGCTGCGTCTCTCCAGGTGTTCGGGGGTTGGCAGGACTCATTTCCTCCCGGCTGTAGGACTGCGGTCCGTTTCCCTGTGGGCTCCTACAAGTCACTCCCAGACCCGAGCCCCGGCGCCCCACCCCCCCGCCCCCAGGCCTGGCACACCTCCAGGCTCTCTATGCTTTGAGTCTGCTTTCAGGAAGGACCCAGTCCTGTGCCGTGACCTCGGGCACGTCACTCCACTTCTCGGTGCCTGGGCGGCCGCGCCTGCAGCACAGGGGTCAGAACGGCACCCACTGGCCAGGGGTCCCAGAGCAGGGACGACCGCTGGCTGCTGCTGCGCTTGCCTTCTCTGTCCTGCGGCCCAGGGCCCAGGGCCGGCAGGGTGCGGGGAGCAGAGGGGGAAGTCCGCTGTCAGCGTGTGATGCCAAAGGGGAGGCTGCAGACAGAGCGGGTCCTGCGTCACCACCCCTCCCCACCCGGGCCCTGAGCGGGGCCCACCCTCTGAGTCACCCGCTCCTGTGAGAGGATTCATCTTATCGCAAACTGGGGTATGGCCAGGGGTGGCCTTCCAGGTCCCCGGAGTGAGGTAAGCGCTGACCTCATCTGATGGGAAGCCGGGGCCTGGACCAGGGGCAGGACACGGGGCAGAGCCTGCCTGGAGTCTGGAGCGCGTGGCCTGAGGACCAGGTGCAGCCCGGCTGTCCGGCTCCATGCAGAGGTGGGGGCGCCCCTGGTGGGGGGGCGGGGGGAGGCTAAGGCCCTGGCCCTGCCCAGGTCCCAGCTGGGTGGATGCAGTTCCATCCCAATCCATGACGCCCCAGCCCTGCCTCCTCAGCAAGCATCTGGAGTGTAGTCAGGTGCGAGCCCGACGGGGTCATGTCAGGACTGCAGGAGCAGGTCACCCTTGATGGCAAGGACGCCTGTCTGCCACCGCAGCAACCTGGGCTCTGCAGAAAGTAACCCCTTGGCGCAAGAATCTGGGGCTTCCTCTGGCGGGTACATCCCACGAGCTCAAACGAGCAGAGTCTGCAGGGGACACCCTGGCTCTGGCCACCACTGCAGTGCTGCTGTGTGGGAAACGCCTGGTCCCATGAGGCTCTTAGGCAGCAGGCCCTGGGGGCAACATCTCGGTCCCCTGGGCCACGTTTTGTCAGAGGGTCCCACAGCACAGTGTGTGGGTCCTCATGACAGGGCTCTGAGGCCGTCAGTCCCCGCAGCTCTGGCCCCTCTTCCAGAGCCTCCTCGCCCTGCTGGGTGCTGTGACTGACCTGAGTCCACCCCACGTAGGAGGTCCACGGAGCTCTCTACCCGTGGGAGCGTGGGCTGGCAGAGGGATGCAGGCAACGGGCGTGGGGAAGGCATTCTTGTGAGAGTGAGGGAGGCCACTTCTCACTGACTTTAGCGTCGCAGGGCCCTGCTCCCAAATTAGCTTCTAGGTCGTTCCGCCAAGCTCGGACACTACTGTTGAAGTAGGTGCTCCCTGCTTCCCCCAGGAACCTCGGCGTCCCCGGCTGACTCCCGGCCTTCTTGCAGGATCCCTAGGCCGCCTTGCCCCTGGCCCCACAAAGGAATCTCCCACAGCAGTCCCACAGGACTCCAGATGGAGGGTCCCACAGTCCTGTCCCTGAGGCTCCCTGGGGAACCCCTCTCCCCTCTCGATAACACGCATGAGGCTGCTCTGGGGCAATTGGCTTGTTTTCATCACACAGGCATTCCGTTTCCCTTTTTGCCTTGGCTGCCATTTCTGGACACACACTTGAAGGCAGCATCTCGTGACAAGGATGTGTATACTAACCTCACCTCTGGCTTCTCGTTGTTTCCACCACTCCATTCAGCCTCACTCCAATTCTCGCCTCTCCTTTTTATCTTGTTCTTGTTCAATATTTGGATGTGACAACGGGTGTGAACATAAGCGAGCAAATGGTGAATGTATGTGAGTGAGACAGGCCTCCCAGCGCTGGTTGCAGAAGGGACTGTGATAACACAGGAGAGCGCCGGGCGCGGTGCCTGGACGCGCGAGCCGCCCCCACGTTCCCCGCAGGACCTGACCGGAGGAGGAGCTTCCACCCTCCTGAAAGCGGCACCTGGGCGCACGCTGGGCTCCAAGGATCGCTCACCCACGGAGGCGCAGGTAGCAGGAGGGGAAACCCCTGACGGTGTCAGGTTTGCTGAGCCCAAGGCAGGACAGAGCGGGAGCAGCAGGGGGCGCTGCTCCTCCTGGATCCCCGGGGCCGCCCTGGTCTTGGAACCCGATTCAAGTGCGCACAGAGGACTCTGGGCCGCGGGCCAGCCCGCGCTCCCTGCACCTCGTCAAGCCCTGCAGGAAGAACAAAGACGACTCCAGGGGACAGCACCCGGCTCCGGGCGGAGAAGGGAGGCTACTCTGTGTTCCTTCCCTCGGCCTGTTTCCCATCTGTACAAAGACAAAGCACCCCCTTCGCAGGTGGGCGGTAAAGATCAGGCAGGAGCGGGGACCTGACTGGCAGAAAGACCCAGGTCTGCGTCCAGTCTGCCAGAGGCGGTGGCCTTCACCTTCCCGAGCCCCCGTCCGTGGATCACAGCCCCCACCTCCCAGGGGGCTGTGAAGAGGGAGTGAAATAACATGTGCGCAGCGCCCGAACAACTGCAGGGCTCACAAGGCCGTGGGTGTCCTCATCCTTAAGCGGCAGGGGGGGTGCAAGCTCTGGTCTGCAGCAGCAGCCAGCCCTGGCGCCTCTCTGAGACTCAGTTTCCCCATCAACACAAGACAGGTTTAGAAGAAATGTGAACTCTTGACCCTGTCACTTAGGATTATTGCACGGAAAGGCCTGAAACTCTCCGGTCTCCAAAGCAAAATGCACTTCAGGTTTTTGACGCAGAAATGCATGTCCTTCCGCCCTTTGTCGAAGGGGAAGCCCCGGGCCCCTGCGCACCCCACCTCCCTCACAACCACGCCACTCCCGCATCCGTGGGGGCTCACACGTGGGCCTCCACCACACCTGCCTGACCCCTTAGCAGGCATCCCAGTCCTTCCAGGGCCCCAGGGCCCTAAGGGATAGGGCCTCCCTCACTCCCCCAGAGCGCACCCCCAGCTCTCTCCCCCTCCTCCGAGCCAAGGCTCCTCACCCGTGCGCCCATGAACTGGGGTGAAAACAAACAGCATCTTTATTCTCACCAACGTGTCCGCCTGAAGCTTCTTCCTTCACTGGTGAAGGGGGTCTGAGCCGCAGTGCACCTGTGGCCCGCGCACCGGGGGGGGGGGGCAGGTGTTTGTGCCCCCCACTGCGGTGGCCGCAGCACCGCCCTCTCCCTGTTACTCCCTGCTGCAGAGCCGACTGCCGCCAGGTGTTGTTACTGACGTGTTCAGAGCAGTCCACGTGCACAGCGTGGGTTTATTTGTTGGTTCACTAAGCGCATGCCAATCGTGCGGTTTCCCTCTGTAATGCTGGGGTGTTCGCTTTGTGCATTAAAAGACATCATTCTGAGCCCGGCTCCCCAGACTTCACCAGGCGCCCCGGGCTCCCGGCAGGCAGGGCGAGGACCGCAGCGCGGGGCCTGCGTGTGTGTCTCCTCCCGCTCAACATGCCCGCTCTCACTTGCTTCTGCCTCTGGGGCCTTTGGCCAGGCAGCGACCAGCTCCTGGTTCGTTCTCCGCCAGCCCTCGGTCCCACTACCGCATATCCAAACCCTATTCACCTTCAAAGGGGGTCCTGCCCTCTCCTCTGACCCCACAGCCCTCATCAGAGTGGCTTCACATCCTTGTCACCAGGCTCTGGGCCCCTTGGGCCAAGGTGCTGGGTCTGAAGTGGCCCTTCAGAGGCTGCGGAATAAGGAGAATGGAACAGCTCCCGGTTCCTGTGGGCCATGTGCCTAACACAAGGTGCTTATAAGCATTGCACCCCACCCTCTACTCCATGGGGTCCCCCCAACAGTCCTATGAGATGGCATGGAGAAGGAAACTGAGGCACAGAGCTGGGTGCCCTGACAGACCCGTCTGGAGCCTGGGAGAGCACATCCTCCGGGCTCTAAAGACCCCAGGAGTCAGGGCACAGGGCAGGCGCTTCCTGAAGGTTTGTCCCTAATGTGGGGGAGCGGGGCGCGGGGAGCTGCAGGGTCTGAACTTGTCCCTTTCTACGGGACAGAAGCAGCTCAGGCCTCTGGAGCCCTGAACATGGACATGCGTGGTGCAGGGACTCCCGGGGTTCCTGAGACCTGCACCCTGGTGGCCTCTCCCCCCCGTGGCTCCCACCCTTCTAGGTCACAGTACATCCGTCAAGGGGTTTCCCAGACCAGGCAGGCCCAGTCCTGCCGCTGCCGAGTGGGTCCAAGCCCCGAAGGCCAGGCGGGGGCCGTTTGGGCAGGGGGCGGGGCCGGCGGAGGGGCGGGCCTCGCCTTCCAGCGGGGGCGGGCCGGGCTTCGCCTTTAAAGGCAGTTGGGCTCCCTTTCCAAGACTGTCGCCCGGAGGGAGCGGGCGCCTCTCTTGTCCTCGCGACCCGGTCATGCCCCTGCGGTCCCGGCATCCGCCCGCCTGAGCCGCTGGCGCATGTGGCCGCGCGCCCGTCCCCGGCCCCAACGCAGGCGCCCGGCCCCCGGCCCCGGCCCCGGCGCGGCCTCGGTGTCCCCGCTGGCCCCCGGCCGGTCCCCCGCGTTGCCGCCCGCCGCCGGCCCGTCTGCTATGCTGGCGCGGGCGCTGCTCCTGGCCGCGCTGGCCGCGCTGGCGCTGGCCCGGGAGTCCCCGGCGGGGCCGTGCTCCACGCGCTGCGATGTGTCGCGGTGCCCGAGCCCCCGCTGCCCCGGCGGCTACGTGCCCGACGTCTGCAACTGCTGCCTGGTGTGCGCCGCCAGCGAGGGCGAGCCGTGCGGCGGCCCTCTGGACTCGCCGTGCGGGGAGAGCCTGGAGTGCACGCGCGGCGCGTGTCGCTGCCGCTGGGCGCACGCCGTGTGTGGCACCGACGGGCACACCTATGCCAACGTGTGCGCACTGCAGGCGGCCAGCCGGCGCTCGCTGCAGGTCTCCGGGTCACCTGTGCGCCAGCTACAGAAGGGGGCCTGCCCATTGGGTAAGTGCTCCCGCCGGGGTAGACCGCAGGCGGGGGAGGGGACCCGAAGCCTTCTCCCGGAGAAACCGAGGCTCTGAGCTAGGGTAGAGCGTCAGGGCCTGCCACGCCTGGGCACAACCGGAAGGCCCATTGGGAATGACCTAGCCAGCCCTGTGGTTCTCCAGGTGGGGACACTGAGGCCCAGACGGGCTAAACTGCTGTCTCCGAGGTCACTGAAGCAGCCAAAAATGAACCCCATGCTCTCCCGGCCACCCCAAGGGGCCTTGGCTCGCCTCGCGCCTCATTCCCCCCCCCCCCCCAAGGCTGGCTTATCCCCGCTCTGTCAAGGTGTTGGGCGAAAAGCAGTCTTTCCTGGCCTACAGCGCGGCCAGGGCGCCCTCCGGAGCAACAGTCAGCGCCGGTTTTCTTGTTCGCTGCACTTAAAAGCGTGCCTGCAGCGGGCCCTCTGGGAGCCCCGAGAGAGCACGCGGCCGCGGTGCTTGCGGCTCCAGGAGAGGCTTGGGAAAGGCACTTTCGCAGTCCCTTCCCCCCAGAGCAGCTCCCCTGACCTGGAGTTGGCCCCGGGTTGCTTTTTGCTACCCAGGCTGACCCTGTCCCTGGAAGAAAGTGCTAGAAAATCACACGGTCCCCTTATTTGCTTAGGATGCCCCTTAGGAAGGCAGGCTCCAGCATGGGTTAGCAGGTGTCCACAGACATCGTGTGGGCCCCCAGCCTGCAGCTTCAGGGGGAGCCTTCAGGGATGAGGGGCGCCTCGGCTGAGGACACGCCTTCCAGGTAGCAGAGGGAAATGCGTGTGGGCAGAGGAGGTCACATGACCCAGCTCGTGGAAGCTGGCTGTGCGTGGTGAGCACATGGGAAGGACACATAGCCCCGAGCAGCTGGTGTGTAGGGGATACTGTGTGCGCCAGTGCATGTTGTGTGTGCGCATGCGTGCAACTGTGCATGTGTGCACACGTGTGTCCATGTGGGTGCCTGTGTGTGACACCCGAGGCTGGGCAAGTCAGCGGGGTGGATGACAGGGGCCATAACGTCGTGCTGATGACTTAGACTCCATTCTGTAGACCAGGCTTCCCAAAATGCCTGGTGTTCTGAAAATACGTGTCCTGAGGCCTAAAAAGACTAAAAAAGGGAATGCTCTCTCTGCAGTGGGGAGTTTCATTGATTCTATCAGAGGTTCTGAGAAAGCCTGCAGTAAGAAAACACACATGCACAAATGCACACGCGTGAACACAAATGAGCATACGTGCATACATGTTCACATGCGTGTGCACACATGATAAGCCCAGGGCTTCCCAAGAGAATTTCAACAGCGGGCTCCTCTCTCCCGGCAGGACATACATGACCTCATCCTGGCACACCAGGGTTCCAGGGAGCCCAGTCTGGGAAGCGTAAACGGGACTGGCTGTGACTCTTTGGGGGAGCCATCCCCAGACTCTGGGGAGGGGAGGGCGATGCATCAGACTCATGTTTAGCTTGTGCCCAGGATGGGGGGAGGCGAGCGTGGCATCCCTGGCTGTCGTGGGGTGCTGTCAATGAAGGGGTGCCTGCTGCACCCTCGGGGGTGGCCCATCTGCTCTGGGGCTTGGTACCGGTGGGCCCATCTCAGGCCACGCTGACAGGTCTGAGAGGTAGAGGCTCAGGGTGGGTACCTGCCCACAGCAGCGTGGTTGTGTCGGCGGGGCCCCTCCCGAACCCTGGCCCCCCATGTGGTGGACACATTAAAACGAGACTCCAGGACCTGGGGGCAAGCGGGGGTGGGGTGGAGGTGGTCTAGGCACTTGAAACGCTCATTCCTGACCCCCTGTGTCTGCCTCTGTGACGTACCTTCTCTGGGGTCAGGCTGGCCCCGGGCTGGTGACAAGGCACCTCCACGAGGCAGACGCTGTGCCCTCGAGAAACTCCAAGGGTCAGGAAGACACGGGGGACGGGGAGGAGAGGGAAGCAGCGGGCAGGGGGTGGTTGGGCGGGGCGTCATGGGCTGGGGAACCGGGATGCCTCGTACTCGCAATGGCCTTAGACAAGTTACTTAGCCTCAGTTTCCCCATCTGTAAAGTGGGGTGAATGGTGGCGTCAGTTCATGTGCTAGTATTACTCTTATGACCGCTGCCCCTAGCAATCTGCCCCCATGCAGGGCAGGGGTGCTCCTGTGCTGAGCGGTGGGAGGTGAGGGGGGCTCTCTAGACAAAGGATGGGGTGGGGGGGGGCAGGGCATGAGGCGTCACTGGAGAAGGGAGAACCGGACAGTCCAGGGTCCTGGGAGTGCCATCTGGCTCTGACCTTAGGATTCCGCTGGGTACACAAGCAAAGTCCCGTCCTTCCGGGGTCCTTATGGGGCCAGGTCTCTGGCCAGTGCCGCCTTGTTTGCCTCTGCGCATCTGGTCCTTCCTACACCACAGACGTGCCCACAGGGGCAGGGAGAGGTCAGTCGGCCAGGAAGTGACCGAGCCAGGCCTGGCATCCGGTCTGGCTGACTTTGGAAGCCACACTCTCTGGGGTCCTGGGCTTTCTTCTGCAGCTGGGAGGAAGCAGGGTCCCCAAGGCCGGGGGTCAGTGTCAGGCTGGGGTCTCCAGCTCCGTTCTGATCAGCTTCCAGGGTGTCACTGGCTGGTTCTGCTCTGCCCTCTGGAGGTACTGACCAGAGGTCACTGGGTGAATCCCCCACATCAGAGCGGGTGAGTCTCTGCCCACCAGCTGTACCCTCACCCGGGCCTGTCTCCGCGTGCACCCAGGGGCTGCTGACTCAGGGTCCTGTCTCCAGCCCCTGTCTCTTTTCTGAGCCGGAGTCCTGTGTCTCAGCTGGCCACGGCCCTCCGCCAAGAGGACCACCCTGGGAAGTCTGGGTCCGAAGCCTTGTCACTTTTGACCCTCCACTTCTCCATATCACTTAGCTCGCATCCACGGCCGAGGCTTTAGCTCCACTTGAAATGTGCCCTAGCCGGGCACCGCTCCTGTTGCCCTGGCCACGCTGGCCTCCACGTCCAGCCCCATTCTCGCCCCCTCCCTCTGAGCACCTCCGCACACAGCAGCCAGGACCACCTCGATAAACCTGGCCCTGCCTGTCACCAGTGGGATGCCCTCCCCAGCTCCCCAACACCTACCCTGACCCATGAGTCCCCCTGCCATCTGGCCCCTCCCACCCCGAACACCGTCTCACCCTCTGTGCTCCGGGCTCCGTCCCACCTCAGGACCTTTGCACTGCGGTGCTGCTGCTGAAGATTCCCATTCCCTCACCTTCACGTGGCCGAGTCTTCATCCTGCCTTTGCCTAGACGTCCCTCCACCCCTGAGCTGCCTTCCCTGACCACCATGCCTGGGTAACCCCTTTTGGTAGCCTCATGGGCACACCCGGGCCCCCCTTTGCACCCTCACCCCACCTCTGACACAACGCCTTCTCTGTCTTGACCAGGCTCTGAGCCCCACAGGGCGGGGGGCAGTCTGTTTGTTCCCTGCCAGACCAGGCCCGGTGCCTGGCGCATAGTAGGTGCTGTGGGTCACCACATGATGTGTAGGTTTCCTACGACTCTCCGACCATCCTTGCATGCCCCCCATGGCGGGGGGCTCACCACCTGTCTGGGGAGGCAGCGCTGGTCCCTGGTGAAGGTGTTCGGGGCGTCTGCACAGAGCAGAGTCTCCCCTTTCCACTCCAGAGCCTTGGGCTCCTCACTGCCAGTCTGCCTCAGCTGCAGACAAACAGGCCTTTGAGTGAGCAATTAATTCAGAATTTAGAGCCCCGGGGCGGTTTACAACGTGGCATTTAATAATCAGCTCTTACCGTGCAACCCCGGAGCAGGTTCCTACTGTGGCTCTCGGTTTTATTTATTTAAGAGCTTTGCTTGGCTTTTGATTTTTAATCCTCTTAGCAAGTCAGGCAGTACGACGCCTCCCCCACATCTCTCCCTCAGGACAGCAGAGCTGAGCGGCAGCATCTGGTCCTGGCTGGGCTGCCGGCGCCAAGCCCACTGGGAGGCAGGAGGCCCGCCAGAGAGGGGTGGGCAGCCCAGGGTGCTAAGCAGCGGGCCCCCGCCAGGGCTTGGCCTAGGCAGCACCCTCGCCCGCTGCTCTCCCTTTGGGTTCCGCATGCCGGCCTTGGGGCACCCCCTCGGGGCTGGCCTGCCCACGCACCTCCGCACACGGAGGCTTGGATCGCTCCTGCCTCCCAAAGGCCCGGCTGTGGCTCCCACCGCCTTCAGCACCAAGCACAGACCTCTGGTGCGGCCTGTGGGCTTGGTGCAGTCTGGCCTCCACGTCCTGTCCACTGTCACCCCCACTAGCAGAGCCCTGAGAAAGCCCCAGTCCCGCATTGTGAGGGACACATGACGCTGTGTGGAACCCAGGCGAGGGGTGCATCCGGGAGTGCTCCGGGAGGAGGTGGCAGGGTGGCAGAAGCCTGGGCGTAGGAGGGGGCCAGTGAGGAGCCGGAGGGTGACCCATTGTTTGGGTGGAGTGGCAGCCAAGGAGGGCTAATGGGCAACAGGCGTGCCCAGTGGGTACAGGGACCCGGCCAGCCAGAGGCCAGTGCTGGGTGTGAGAGCTGACGAGGCCTGCTGACACCTGGAGGTGGGGGGCAGGCTTCAGGGGCATTGGGGTCTCAGCACTGACGGGGGTTGGGGGGTTGGGGGCAGTGCCAGGGCGGAGCAATGGTGGGGCCCTGGGAGGAGCGGACTAGGAGAGGCGAGGGCGTGAGTCAGGTTAGGTCCAGGCGGGGTCTCCGGTGACAGGGTGTCCGGTGGGGCAGGGCTCCGTCACAAGAGCCTGGCTGAGGTGTGGCTCCGTCTGTGACAGCGGCTGTGGTGCCATATGTGTCACTGGGAGGGCGTGGCCTGTGTTCCAGACAGGGCAACAGGCTCATCCCCTCCCCAGCCTAATGGGGAGCCCCTCCATGACCTGCGCAGCGGCTGCAGCCCCACCCTGCACAGCCCAAGTCCAAGTCCCCGCCCTGGCCTTCAAGTTCACAAGTGAGGGGACCTGGAGGGGACACTGGCCACTTGGGGACAAACAGAGCATGGTCGGACTGAGAGCGCCAGGCTGGCTGAGCTGGAGCCCGAGGTGCCCTGCCGACACGCTGGTCCTGCCCGGCCAGCCTGGCACACTTCCCTCGGTGGCCGCCAGCTCGCCAGCTGTGGGAGCCCCAGAGAATGAGGGCAAGCAAGCACCGCTCAGCTTTCCAGAGGCCTGGGGTTCCTGCAGACTGGACAGGGGGGTGGGCGGGCCACTGGCTGAGCAAGCCCCCTGAGTCCTGACCGAGGGTCTGAGTGCCACCTCCTCCTGGGACCTGCTTTGTGGGAGGGAAGCCACCAGGTTTTACTAGGGTCACAGGGAGAGACACCGGGCCCATCCTCCCTGCTCGTGAAGGCTTATGCAGGCGCATTTAGGTGCCGCTAGGGCCGCCCTTTGTGAGACTACGCCCAGCAGGCGCCGTGGGCTGCCCTGGGACCTTGAGCCCAGACCCTGGATCCCCGTCCGGTACTCGGCACAGCAGGCAGGGCTCCATCGCCAGGGGAAGTGCCTCTGCTTGGTTTCAGTGAGGGTTTTGAACAATCAAGTAAGAGAATAAAGTCGCTGACCACTTGTCCTCAGGGCAGCAAAGATGTGGCCAGGATGTGGGTGTGTCCCCAAATACCGGAAGGTAGGGGGGAGCAACGGGGAGCAGGTGGCCCCGGGGCTGTGCAGGGCACACCTGCCCGGCTGTGCGCCTGGGCCTGCAGTGCCCCGCAGGCAGGGCTGGCCTCGGGGCCCGGGCTGCATGCAGCTGCGCCTCGACCCATGGGAAGCCCCTGCACCTCTAAGCTCTCCGCTCCTCGGTTTTCCCGTCTGTGAAATGGGCAGAGCAACACTCACTGCACAAGGCAGAAGCTAGCAGACGTCCGTGCAAACAAACCTAAATGTGGGCAAGTGGTGTTGCTGACGAAGCCGGAGTTTGTGAGAGGGAGGGGCTGGTCAAGAAAGGAAGGAAGGAGCAGGATGTCGTGCGGGGGAGGGGCTGCCCCATGCCCGGGGGTGTGCCGCTGGCCTCGTCCATGCAGAGGAGTCCGCCGCTGGGCCCATCAGGACGGGGGGCTTCCTGTAGAAGGAGGGCCCAGGATGAACCCCACCGCGGCTTCAGTGGCTTGGTGGACCCCGTGGGTGGCCTGGAGTCCTGCCTGTCTGTGAGGGAGTGGGCGGGCAGACTCACTCATAAAGCTGGGAGCAGAGGGGCCTCCACCTCGGGGTTGGCTGCGGTCCCCACGAAGTGTACAGCAGGAGGAGCCAGGCTGGCCCCGCGCCCGGCCCGCCGAGGAGGCTGAGCTCCCCTAGGGGCCCGGCAGCCAGTCCCGTTGGCTGAGGACCAGCACGGAGTGGGGGGGAGTCTGGGGCAGGGGTCAGGGGATCTGGCTGGGGCCTTGGGTGGGTCTCATGTCTCATGACCTCTTGGAGCCTCTTTTCCTCGCCTGAGTAATGGGCTGATGACGCCCGCATTGCACACCAGGGGTGAGGGTTCACTAGCCCCATGCGCCCTGAGCCCCGCCGCTGTGGGCGTGGCCTGTGGGTGGGGGGTGGAGCCTAGGCTGCAGCCCTCGCTGGGTCCCGGGAAAAGGGCCCCGGGCCCTGAGGGTGACCCTGGCCCCACCGCCAGCGCCCCCCACGCCGTGCCCAGCTGCAGTGTGATCTGAAGCCACTGTCCTTGGCTGGGGGGAGAAGGTTTGCTGGGGACAGGCAAGTTTTCAAGAGAAAGGAAAACACAGGGACTGTCTGGGAACTAATTAGACCCAGGAGGAAGCTCCTGGCTTCAAAGACTGGCTTTTTTTTGGGGGGGGGGGGACTGGGAGTGGGTGCTGGGGCCGTGGAGGGGCCTGCCCCCGTCCCTGGGGGACATCCGCACGCCCCTTGCCCGTTCAGTCACTGTCTCCCTGCTCCCTGCTGTGGGCCAGGGCCCTCCAGGCCACGGGGACAGAGGGAGGAACCAGCCGTGGGGCCCGCAGGGGAGCGGCGGGTCACTGAGCCTGCCAAGTCAGGGCACGCTCCCCAGAGGAGGGACGAGGGGACGGGCAAAGGCAGGGGGCACTTTGGAGCATGTGTGCTTAGGGAAGCAGAGCTGGGGACAGACGGGACAGTGGCAGCAGGCAAGGCTGCAGCTTTGAAGGGGACCCAGACCCCAGGTGCGTCAGGGCCCTGCTGAGCAGCCGCCGTCTGGACTGCAGGCTGTGGTCAGCATTAAGGACGGCCCCTCCGTCCCCAGGCCATAGCTGACCACCGGGGGGCACAGGGCAGCGGACGAAGGGGCGGGGAGTCTGCCACTGGGTCTCAGGCTGGCTCTGCTCCCTTGTGGGGGGGCTGACCTGTACAGTTGGGCGGGCCAAGCCCTGCGCACCTCCGGGGAGGTCACTGCCACACTGCGGTCTTGCTCAGTGGCCGGCCTGGGTTGTGCGGTCCACAGCCTGCACAGCAGCCCAGAGCGGGCCTGTGGGGGGGGGTGAGCCTCAGTTTCTCCACCTGTCCACGGCAGTCATGACTGTGCAGAGCCAGCCCAGAGCAAGTCCTCCTCAGGGTCCGCGCTGTCCCTGAGCCCTCCTGGAAGCCCAGCCATGTGGGGACGTGGCGAGTGGGATCAGTCCCCCGTCTCTGGCTCCTCCGAGCTGTGCCCGTCCTGTCCCCGGGGGCGCCTCAGGACACCTGGCCTGATGGCTTTTCTGTGACAAGTTCCTCCCGACCGAAATGCCCAAGGGCTGCGGGTTAGTTTATTTTTGAAAAAAAAAAAAAAAAAAAAAAAAAAAAAAGCAAACAGCTGAGTCTGGTCGAGACTGACTGTTGACTTCAGAACTTTGGCTCGAGGACAGGGTGGGGTGGGGGTTGTCCCAACCCCCAAGTAAACAAACAGTCTGCTTCCCAGCCTGGGCCCAAGGTTTTCATGTGGAAAGTGGCAGTGGGAAATGCGTCCTCCCTTCCCACTGATTCAGGGCTGATTCATCTGTGTGGGGGAGAAGGACCAGGAACCGGGCCCTACCCCCAGCCCGCCCCGGCCCCTGCCACCATCAGCTTAAAGGGACAGGGCCCGGCTCAGCCCCTGTCACCAGCCGGCTGACCCGGGAGCCCGAAGGGATGCTCCGGGCCCTGGGGTCTGGGAGGGAGGGTGCAGGCTGAGGTCCGCGGGCCTTTGGGGCAGTGCCTGTCCTGTCCCCAGCCCCACCCCCACCAATCTTCCCCTCCGGCCTCAGTTTCCTGGGATGTAATGCGGACCACGATGCTGCACTTGGGAGGTGCTCCTGCAAGACCTGCTGAGTGAGCAGGTGTTTGCAGACCTGCGGGGTGCAGGGTCACAGGGGTCAAGGGGAGCAGCCTGCCCTCTCGCTCCCGTCCTTCTGAAGTGTTTTCAGGCCCCGCCGGTGCTGGTTACTACCCTGGGGGAAGCAGACACGTCTCTGTCCAGAAGGACCCAGTGCCCGGGTGGGAGCTGCACGCGTCAGCTTCTCCCTGGCGCTCCTGCAGCCCGTCAGGCAGGGGCAGGGACGGCGTCCCAGTGTCGCTTTGTCTGTGTGCGCCCCCAGCCCAGCCCCAGCCCTCCACCCGGCTTTCCATTTCTTGAGATCCTTCTGCCCAGATTTGCCTGTGGGAGAGAATTTGGAGGCCCGTGAAAAGCAAAGTCGCTCGCAACTCTCCCAGCCCCAAACGTCCGCCGTGAAATATTGAATGTGCTTCCTACCAGCCTTTTACTTCTGGGTATTTTATCAGGAGTAATTTTTATTTAAAGCGTCACGTATGCAATGGAGTGTTGCCTGTTTTAAGTGATCTCTGGAGAGACCCGCTGGAAGAACAGCGTTCGGCAGAGGACAGCGTGCGGCCGCAGCAGTGCGGGCATGGGCTCCCTGGGCCCGCACGGGGTGGACAGACGTGCTAAGGGGCTTCCAGCCCCCTTGTAGGAGCCACTGAGAGCCAGGATGAGGCCGGGTGGCAAAGCGACCTCTTCTGATCAGACGTATGATTCCCCTATGCCGGTCGCACAGGGCACAGGTCGGGGTCGGCCACATCTACCTGCGGCCACCTCTGTGCGTGAGGCTGTGTCTTTGCATGTCCTGCTCCCTGGCCCAGCACGCCGTTCCAGGCCTGGGTCAGGGGCACCCCAGGCTTCCCTCTGTCCATTCACTGCTCGCATTGCCGTCTGTGGCTGGGCACAGGCCTGAACCAGCACAAAATGCCCCCACGGAAGGCATTCCGCCTTCATGGGTTGAATACACTGCACATGAGAGCCGGTGCTATGGGGGAGGCATGGTGCTGGGTGCCCTGAGCAGGGAGACACTCCTTCTGACTGGGAGGAGTCTGCCGGAGGGCTGCCTGGAAGAGGTGGAATTTGAACTGTGCCCAGGACAAGCTGGAGCATCTTGGGGGGGAAGCAGGGAGCAGTCCTTGAGGGTGGAGGCAGAGTGGTGGGTGATAGAGCAGAAACTTGGGGTGAGTGGCCCAACAGGTGACACAGTAGGGGCGGGGGTGACTCCTGGCCTCGCCCACCCGGGACTGCCCGCCCCGGCATAACATGGAGGCATGAGCCTCAGGCTGAGATAAGTCAAGCCCCAGTATATATGGGAGAGGCACAGGCCTTGCCAAGTGCCCCAATCCTGCCAGCCTGGAGTTGGGGTCCCCCAGGGCCTGGGCCACGGGGATGGCCTGCTGGGGGTGTCGTGTTGGAGAGAGACCTGGACAGGGAGCAGGGTCTGTGGCTGGTTCCCTGCTTTCTGCCTAGAAGCTGGGGAGTGAGGACAGGTTCCCAGGGTCTCGGGTGGGGCGAGCGGAGCTGGGCCCTCTGGCAGGCAGCTTCAGCCGCGGAGCTGCCGGGAGGATTGCCCATCCGCATGGATCAGCCCCTGTGTGTGCCGGGGGCCCGGAGCCCTGCTGCTGGGCTGCTTGCTGACCTGCTTCTGACCTTAGACCCTGCCCCACCCCGGCTACCCACCGTTGGATCAACAAGGAGCTGAGCAATGGCTGCCAACGGCCCCCGCCTCCCAGCCAGGCTCCGGCCGCCCCAGACAGGGGGCCTTTGATTTCAGGGTGACGGATCCTCTGTGGCCAGTGCCCACGGGCTGCCCAAGGCAGACATTGAAGGATCGGTGGGGTGGGCCCTCCTCGCCACCCTGACCACAGAGACTGGGGCCAGTGTGCCTGCGGTCCCTGAGTCCCAGATCAAGCGTGATGGACAATCGGGGCCTGGGGGGCACTGGGTGGGAGGCGAGGGGCCCCTGAGGAAGGGAGCTTGGTTCTCCTCTCACTGGTTATGTGTCTTCAGGCAAAGAGTTTCCCTTGTTGAGCCCCAGTTTCCCCACTTTGAAGGTGGAGGGCCACCCCTGGCTGCCCCTGAGCAGCTGGGACGTGTGTCCAGACACAGGGAGGGT
Source organism: Furipterus horrens (assembly GCF_987537825.1). Classification (NCBI taxonomy): domain Eukaryota; kingdom Metazoa; phylum Chordata; class Mammalia; order Chiroptera; family Furipteridae; genus Furipterus; species Furipterus horrens. The sequence continues at coordinate 216,213,680 of NW_028327172.1, forward strand.
CTGCATCTGCTGCCCATGTTTCGGGGTGCACCTGTGGGCCTGCGCCAGCCCCGGCAGCGGTGCTCAGCGCCACCTCCCCTCCCTTCAAACAACCCGGAGAGCCGGGTTTTCTCTCGACCCTGATGCTCCCTCAGTGCCAGGGGTCAAGAGAAGCAGCAGCTGCCACACTGGACTTGCCGGGCAGGCCCCCTTTGCTCACCAGTGCCAGGGTACAGGGTGGACGGTGGCGTCCCCAGCGGAAAGCTTTGCACAGCGCAGGTCACATTCACACCCAGTTCCCACAGGTGGGGGGAGAGGGGTCTTCAGTCTCATTTTTAGGTGAACAGTCAAGACCCAGAGAGGGCAAGTGATTTGCCTGAAGCCACACAGCTGGAAAGTGGCCGTGCCCAGCCGGGCCTGGGTGTGCGGGTCTCACAGCCCCAGGCTCATTCTGGGCCCTGGGACCACGGCTCGGGTTCCAGATAGCGCCCGTCTCTGGCAGGGACCTGGGGCACCTTGGCACAGGCCTGAGCTGGGGGACTGAGGGGCTGGGCCTCATGCCAACTACATGCCTCCAGCCCGTGGTCCCAGCAGGCAGCAGTTCCGCTGCTGACGGCAGCAGAAATCTGAGCCGGGGAAGGTCCCAGAGAAGTTTGTGAACTGCCTGGCAAGTCAGGCTCGGGTGCGGCCGAGTGAAATGCAGATGGGAACCCCGGAGGGGCCCGTGGGGGCCTCCACTGTGGTCAGCCGGGGAAGCTCAGGAGGGAGGACCCCGGGCAGTCACTGCTGCAGCCCAAGGCTGCGGGACGGGCCCAAGCCGGCAAGGGGCGTTGCTGTGTGTGATGGAAGCGCTGGGGCCCGGGGGGCCAGCCCAGACCCCGCCCGCACTGCAGGTCACCGCTGTGCAGCCCAGAGCAAGGGCTCTACCCTCCCTGGACCTCCTGGCTGGCCTGGCAGCCTCCAGGGAGGCCGAGTGAGGACGCTCAGCATGAACAGCTCTTGGGGTGAATGAGCCCTGTTCCCGATGTCTGGGTGTCACTGTGCTGCTGAGTGTGGGGTGTCCCCGAAAGACTCTGATCCCAGTGGGGGTCTCAGGTGGGGCGTCCTCCCCCCTCCCCCCGGCAGGCTCTGGGCCACCGCCGGGAGGGGCTCACTGAGGCCCCGGTCCTTCCTGCCAGTGTAGGTCTCCACAAGCTGAGCAGCCCGCGGTACAAGTTCAACTTCATCGCTGACGTGGTGGAGAAGATCGCCCCTGCCGTGGTCCACATAGAGCTCTTCCTGAGGTGCGTGGCGTCCCCTCCGTCGCTGGGGTCCGGATTACGTGCCGCTCTGGCCGTCGGGGCGGAGGGGGACAGAGTGGGCTGGGGTCCGGCGAGCCCCGCCCAGACTCCTGGCTGCTGTGTGCCCCTGGGAAGGGCGCCCCGCTCTGGCTCTGAGCCTCTCACTGAGGGAAGCAGGCAGCAGCCTCACACGCCGTGGGCTGCAGGCGCCAGGCTGCGCGCAGTGGTGGCAGCTGTGGTTTCATTCATCAGTTCAGCCACCTTACTGAGCAGCTACTACAGGCTTATATTCCAGAGGGGCCCTGGAGTAAAGGGGAGGTAATGAAAGACCACAGTCCCTGGCCGCAGCCCAGGGTCCCCTGCTCATCAGGCGTCACTGCCCCGTCTCTGGAGGGCGGGCACTGTGCTCCCCGCCAGGGGGGTGAGCGGGCCCAGGGCAGGAGCCCAGCCCTGTCACAACAGCAGTCTCTTTGGACACCTCCGGTGTGCCCTACTACGGTGGCTGCTTTGCCTCCGTTCCTCAGACAGCCCCAGGGCAGGGCCGCCTGGAGATGAGAGAGAGCCAGGCTCCCTCGGGACTCACCCTGAGAGCCAGGCCCTGCCCACCCCCGTGGTGGCACCCCAAGCAAGACCCTTCCACTCTTGCCCACGGCATCTTTCCGTGCACCCCAGGGGTAGGCCACCATGTCCCCATTTCCTGCCCGTGGGAGCAGGGCCTGGCCCTTCCCAGGGCACGGAGCTGCTGAGTGCCGAGGGAGGCGACCCTTGTCTCCTGGGGCTCGGAGCCGAGCCCAGCCTTCTGCCCCACACTGAACCCCCACTGGCCTTTCTGTGGGTCCCAGACCCTGAGACGTGTCATTGAGGACATGCTAAGTGGCACTTGTGCTAAGCCCCTGGCCCTGCAGGTGGCCTGGACGGGGGCCGCACCTCTGCAGAGGGCCCCAGGCGCCGGCCCTGAGCCAGCTCACTGCCGACTGCAGCCCGGCCCAGGCAGGCGGTGGTGTTTCCGTGCCAGCCACAGAGGCGGATGTCCTGGGAGGGAGGGGGCAGATCCCAGACACAGACAAGATCCCAGACACAGGTGAGATTCCAGACACAGACGAGATGATCATCGACCAGAGGGGGCCTCTGCTGTGACCCCTGACCCCTGCAAACACCAAATCCTGGGCATGTCAGCCAGGCAGGCGCCGATGGCAGGTACTTAGGTGGAGTCCCCCCCAGGGCACACTCGGAGCTGGGTGGACACATGCTGTGGTCACCTGGGAGAGGCCTGGTCCCAGGATCCCAGGTTCCCACTGCTGCTCTGCCCTTTGCCTGCCTGGGCCAGGCAGGTGGTTCCTGTCTCTGGGCCTCAGTTTCCCCACCTGTGAACGGGAGACCTGCCTGCCTCGCAGGGTGCCTACCATGAGCAGTAAGTGACTCTGCCCCGGGCTGGTTCCCAGGCGGTGCTTGGCGACACGAGCTGTTGTCACTGTTCCTCTGCAGCCCAGACTCGCTGGCTCCTGTGCCCTGCGTCCTCAGCAGTACGGCGGGGCGGTGGCATTCGCTGAGCGGAGCCCGCCACCTGCGCTGCTTGGCTGGCCACCTGGGGCTTCCAGGCAGCTGGCCGAGAGCAGGAGCTGCAGGGAGCGGGTAGCACACCCCACCCCACCTCAGGACCGGCCCTCGCCCTGCACAGTTCACGCTCAGGGACACTGACATTCCCCGGGGACCTGCCTGTGACCGTCCCGGCTGCCAGTAACAGCCCTGTGTGTTGAGTGACGCCCTGCCTCCAGGCCCCGGGCCCTCGGCTGAGCTGAGCAGGGATGGTTGCCCCACTCCCTGGCTGGGGAGGAGGTGGCTCAGGAGGTTGAAGGGCCTGCCCACACCCCCACAGGTAGGTGGGGCGGGACCTGGGACTAGAACCCTGGTCTGTCTGGCTCCGGCGTCCTGTTGTCAGAGCAGCGAGTGTCGGCTGTGTCATCACAGGCCCGACATTTATGGCCTCATGGCTCACCCGGCAAATTGCAGGTCAGAGATGACTGCCTCTCTTGGTGGCTGTAAAATAGGACAGACTTAGTGACCCGGCCAGGGCCACGGCCCCTGAGTGGAAGAGTCAGGATTTGGACCTGGGCGTGGGGGACCCCGATCTCGTGCTCATCACCCCACCCCCCTCCCCACCCCCGCCGCTGGCTCTGCCGTCACCGTGTCCCCTCCCACAGACACCCGCTGTTCGGCCGCAATGTGCCGCTCTCCAGTGGCTCCGGCTTCATCCTGTCGGAGGCTGGCCTGATCCTCACCAACGCCCACGTGGTGTCCAGGGCCAACGCCGCGTCCGGCCGGCAGCAGCTCAAGGTGCAGCTGCAGAACGGCGACACCTACGAGGCCACCATCAAAGACATTGACAAGAAGTCGGACATTGCCACCATCCAGATCCACCCCAGTGTGAGTGGGCAGCGGGGCGCGGGGCGGGGGTCCCTCCCGGACTCCGGAGCCGAGTGACATGCCAGCCCAGTCCTGCCCCAGACAGTTGCAGGGACCGAGGCCCCAGGGCCCGGCTGTGAGTCCTGCCATAGGTCAAGTCAGACGAGGGCGAGGCTGCTGCCCGCGGCCCGCAGTGGCTGCCACACAGGGTCCTCCAAGGCCCAGGGCCCCATCTCCCCCCTGGCCCACCCCAGGGATGCAGCTGTGCCGTGGGTGTGATGGGGGCAGGTGGGGAACATGTGGGACATGCGCCCTGTCCCTCCGCCTCCACCCTGGTCTCCCAGCTGCTGGGGAAACAGCAGCAAGGTAGGTCCCTGTGTCCTGGACACGGCCATCCCCAGAGCCTTCTTAAAAAGCTTTTGACCTGGAAAGAATTCCAGGCCCACAAAAGCTGCAGGAGTGGTGCCAAGCGGTCCCTGGGACCCCGGCTTCCCCGGTGGTGACATCGGACATGAGGGGCCCAGTACCAGCTCAGGGAAATGGACGCGCTGCAGGCGGGAGGGCGCCAGCCTGCGCCGATTTCCTGTGCATGGGTGTGCGTGCTTCTGCCCCTCTGACGGGGCGGGGCAGCTCCTCTGAGCCTGTGCTGGTGACTTTGGAGCTCCCGGAGTCAGACTGAGGGACAGGCTCTGCTGCCCACACCAAAAAACGAGATGTGAGGGTGTCAGTGCACAGGGGATGGCGGAGCTTGGTTAGGTGTCTTCATCTCTCTGGGCCTCAGTTTCCCTACGTGCCTATACCAGGAGATGAAGTTGAGCGGGGTCAAGGCTCCCATAACCGGGGCTCCAAGGTCCTCAGTGGGGCCCCGGGGTTCCCGCCGGTCTCCCATGTCAGTTGATGTGTGGGGCACTTCCTGTCAGATTCTCAGAGGGACCTGTGACCAGCCAATGAGCTGGTGGCCTTGGAGGCTGTGCCCGGCTGGACCCTCTGTGCGTCCTTCTTATGATGTACCCTGTGGTCCGCCTGGGTGCCATAGTGCAGTCACAGGTGGATGCCAGCCGGGGTCCCTCTTGTTCCCTGTGGGTCAGCTGGAGGCCAGCCTGGCCTTGGCCTTCACCCTGATGGCCCCGCCCAGCAGCTTCTGGGACCACCCTGCAGGGGCCTGGCCATGGTCTGGCTGCGGTCGCTACCAAAGGCGGACAGCTGAGCCTCCGCCCTGTGCCCCCAGAAAAAGCTCCCGGCACTGCAGCTGGGCCACTCGGCGGACCTGCGGCCTGGAGAGTTCGTGGTGGCCATCGGCAGCCCCTTCGCCCTGCAGAACACGGTGACCACGGGCATCGTCAGCACGGCCCAGCGGGACGGCAAGGAGCTGGGCCTTCGCGACTCAGACATGGACTACGTGCAGACGGACGCCATCATCAACGTGAGTCCCCTCAGCGGTCTCGGAGGGGGCCCGCCAGCCATCCCCAGGGCCCGCCCCGTCCCTCGTCACGTCCGCTTGCAGGTCTGCCCTGGAGTTAGAGGCTGCTGCCCTGGCTGGGGACAGCCCTTCCAGATGCAGAGGCACAGCCGTGCCCCTTGATTATCTTTGCCCAAATTACACACCCCAGTCGGGATTTTTTAAAGTCAGTAGTAGTATATGGGTGGCACTTTTGCACTCAAATTGGCCGCCTCTTGGGGTCTGCCGTGGTTGGGGCACCATGCTGGGAACGTCAGCCTTTGTCGAGTGGCAGAGACGCAGAAGCAAGTCTGGAGCGAGGCTGGCGGTCTGTGTGGAGAGCGCTGCCCGGTCAGACCCGACCATCAGCCCGCCGTCCACTTGGCCTCTGCGGGCCTCAGCTTTCCTATCTATGAAGTGGGGGACAGTGACAGGGCCTTTCCGCGCTGCTAGGGGGTGAAACCTGGCCGTGTTCCTGTGCCGTTAGAATGACAGCTGGACGGAAAAGCTTCGGGAGCACTGGGGTTGGGGTTCGGGGCTCGGCTAACGTGGCGTTTCCACCCCTGCAGTACGGGAACTCCGGGGGACCGCTGGTGAACCTGGTAAGTGAGCCCCGGAGGGGCCTCTGGTTTTCTGGGGCTCTGCTTATGCGGAACTGGGGGGGCAGCTTCGAGGTGAAGGTGACGGCTAGGAAAGCAGCCGAGCTGGGGGCCAGAAGGACGTGACCCAGAGTGCGTGCTGCCCTGCCCCACCCCGTACCCCCAGGAACGCCGGTGGCTGTCAGAGCAATAAGGGTGAGCTGGCAGCAGCAGCCCTGGCTGGGGCCGCGCACCCATCAGGGCCCTGGGGCTGTGGAGACACAGCGTGGGGCAGTCACCCCCTCTGGACACCCCATCCTTGAGTTTACATGTGACGTAAGGGGCTGTCCTCATGCTCACTCCCTACAAGTCCCCCTCCCCCAGGTCTGTCCTGGGCCCCCCTAAAGGCAGGCTCATTCTCATCCCCGGTGAGATTTCCAGGTCGGGAAGCTCGCTTCATAGCTCCTGGGCCCCGGGAATTGTCACCGTGCCGTCCCCACCTGGGCAGCTCCCATTGTGGGGTGGGGAGGGTGTCAGACATGGACACGCCCAAGTGCCGGGTGAGGAGCAGGGAGAGAGCCCTGGAGGGACCTGGGCAGGGAGGCCTTGCAGCTGATGTGGAACCAGGGAGGGCTCCCTGGAGGTGGGAGCATCTAACCTGGGCTGTGGAGATGCAGGAAGTGGCACAGCGGGGACACGGGGTGGGATCCCAGCCAGGCACCCTTGCTGGAGAGGCAGAGCGGGAAGGATCGGACTATCGGGTGGTGGAGGAAGCTGGGGTCCGTGGGTCCTGATGTGGATGGAGGTTCATCCTGCACCCCAAGAAGCCCTGCAGGCTTGTGGCAGGGCGCCGGCCATCCCGCTGCTGTTCGAGGAAGTTCCTGCAGGTGGACTTAAGGTGGGGGGCCAGGAGGCAGTGGGGATGGGCAAAGAGGGCCAACGAGAGACCCCCCGGGTCCTCCCACAGCAGGAGCTCGGGGGGTCCAGGCAGACGAAGTGTGCCCCGATCCAAAGTTCCACCCCCAGAGGGGCCCCTGGAGAGCTGGCCAGGGTGCCGCCCCAGCGATGGGCAGGAATGCGGGTACAGCAGGAGCAGGTGCCCCCTGGTGGCCAGGGCAGACCCCACCCACAGCACCAGCAGGGCGGGTCAGGGGGGAGGCCAGCTGCAAATAGACGAGCTTCCCAGGCCCCACTTGCCTGCGCCCCACTTCCAGAGGGAAGGAGTAGAGGCAGCCTGGTCCCCCTAGTCCTCGTCACACCCCTCTCTCGGCTCCAGCCCCTTAGCACACTGCCCGGGGGTGTCCGCGGTCAGGGGGCCCTGCCTGCGGGGGGCGGCCAACGCACTGCAGCACAGGAGGGGGGCTCAGGTGTGGAGGAAAACGGTGGGGGAGTTGTGGGTCCCAGACCCAGACGTGGGCATGAGAGCGCCGTCCGGGGACAGCTGCTGGGCCGCCGGGGAACTCCTCCGGTGGGGCGTGATGGCCAGGTCAGCCCCGGTGCCCGGACACCGGGCTGTGCAGGGGGCAGCAGCTGCTGGCACTCCCGTGGTGACCGCCCACTCTGCTCCCCAACACCAGGACGGTGAGGTCATCGGCATCAACACACTCAAGGTCACGGCCGGCATCTCCTTCGCCATCCCCTCGGACCGCATCACGCGCTTCCTCACAGAGTTCCAGGACAAGCAAGTCAAAGGTAGAGAGTACCCCCAGGGGCGGCCGGGACATGGGGCCAGGGCTTGGCCCCCTACCCACCCGCGGGCTCCAGCCCTTCAGTGCTGTGTGCCTCTCTCAGGGTTCCCTCCCCTCTGACTTCACGGCCACGCCCACCACCGGCCCCTCTAGACAGGCTGGTGAGCTCTGACCTGCCCTCCCCCCTCCAGCTGCTTGGGCTCCCCGGGCTCCCCGGGCTCCCCAAGTCCGGGCTGCTCCATTCTTGTCAGAACCTGGTGCTTCCTTCCTTCCTCCCATCCACCTGTCCATCTGTCCACCCTTCCTGCCATCCCTCTGCCCGTCCCCAAGTTCTTCCTCTTTCTGCCCTCCGGCCATACGGACTGCCAGGCAGGGTGACCTGTACTCCAGGAGAGTGGAGCCCAAGCCCCTGATCCCCGAAGTCACCCTCCTCTCAGCCCCCATCTCTCACCCCTTCTGCACAGGGGTGCCCAGCCCCCCCACCCCCCACCCACTCCTCATGGCCATGAGCATCCATCTGGGGGGCCTGGACCGGCACACGTGACGCTCCCCAGTGAGGGCACACCACTGTCCAGAGGAGGGCCACGCTTCTGCTCTCAGGCCCTTTCCTGGTGGCCTCCTACTCTTTTTCAGCCCAAGTGAACGTCCCCCCACTGCCCCTCTGTCTCTGTGGCCGCCTCCTGGCCCGCCCGGCCCACGCCTGACTGGGCCCGACACTCGCACCCTCACGTCGCTTCCCTGTCCCTCCCAGCCCGCTCAGCAGCAGCTCACTGAGAGCAGGGGCTCCCGCGTGTGTGCCCCGCCCCCACCCCTCCGCCAGCCAAGCACACAGCGCCCGGCACAGCCAGGACCGGCGCCGGGAGGACCGGTCACGTGAAGAACTGCTGTTGAGGACCCTGTCTGGTCATTGGGGTCCCTCATGTGAAGATGGCCGGGAGCCAGGGCAGGGCCAGGAGCCGAAGGCTTTTATTGGTCAGAGGCAGCCTCTACCCCTGCGCTCTTTTCCCCTCGGCTGCTCGGGAGCTCAGGAGCTCAGAGCATGAGCCAGAGCTGCACCTTTGCAGCCATGGAGCCTTGGCTCTTCACTAGCTGAGACTTCCTGTGGAATGACCTCCTGCTCCCGGGGCGCCTTTGACCTTGGCCGCCTGCCTGGGGGCCGGTAGAGCGGTACTCGCACCGAGTGAGTAGGGAGGTCCTTGTTCTGGTGGAAATGGGGTGACAGCACCCTCTCTTCCTGCCTGTGCTCCTCTTCTCTCTCAGACAGGACCCACCAGGGGCCAGTTTGCTCCCTGGTTGTACAGGGTCTGTCCCTGTCAGCACTGACCTCCATCCAGACCCCTAGGAAACACTCACCCCCATCACCAGAGCTGCCGCCTCTCCCGGGACATGTGGACTGGTTGGAGAGCCCAATAAATCTTAGCTGAATGACCGAATCTATAATTCAACATTCTCTGGTGTTCACTTCTGCTTTTTTAAAATAAAAATATCAAATTACCCAGTGAATCTAAAATTCTTTAAAAGAAGCCATCTTTTTATTAAATCAAGGAGATGATTGTTAAGGTTCAGCTCTTGTTCCATTCAGGGGGTTCGGGTACAGGAGTCTCTGGGGGGCTTTTGAGGTAAGAGGGACCACCATGCTGCTCTGGGGGCTGTAACATTGCCTGATCCCCAGGAGGCCCTGGGGGTTCAGCCAGCCTTAGGACTGGGGAGTTTGAGTTCCTGGAACTGGGTGGTGAGGAGTGTCTGCCCCTCAGTGACGGGGGGTGGGGGACGGTTTCTCGGTGGTCGTCTTCGGCCCGGAGAGGGGAAGCCTCCTGCCTCTCCACTGTCGCTGGCCTCTGTGGCCTGGGAGCTGAGAGGAGCTGCAGGGCATTATGGGGGACGGAGCGACAGGACGATGGGGTCCGAATGCACGTTCCCGGGTCCCCGGGTCACACGTGTCAGTGTTCTGAATTTGTCCCAAGCGGAGCCGGGGGCAGAGGAGGCAGGAGCAGGGCTAGGGACGGGGGAGAGGGACCCAGTGGACTCAGTATTTGGTGGGGCCTCTGCCTGCGGCCGTCTCTTTCGGAGCATGACCCTGGGGCTCGAGGAAGCTGACCAGGGGCCAGGCCCCTGTCAGGAGCAGGGTGGCGGGCCGAGGCCTCCACCCCAGGCCTGTCCCGTTTCCTCTGAGAACCCCTCCAGTGTCATGGACGTAAACGCCGTCTAGACAGTTACTTCCCCGCCTCCAAAGTTCTTTTTCCAGCCAGGCCCCCTTGCCTAGATCTAGAGCAGGGTGCCTATAGCTGTGGACATCTCCACTTGGGGTGCGCCCCGGGGCCGTCCTTCCACACCTCCCACACCTGCACCGAGTCCCCCGCCTGTGGCCTGTCCCTCCTGCGCATGCCCACCATGCCCTCCGGCCACTCACCTGGCTGAGTGCCTCCTCTCTGCTTCCAGGCCACGGCCCTCCCCCCGCTGACCCTCCCCGGCCCCAGCGCTCCTTGTAGTTTAAGGCAGGATGGCCAGGCCTTTGTGGGAACCTCTCCAGGCTCCACATCATGGGGGTACCCCCAAAGCCATCCTGGGGCCACCAGACCCACGCCAGGCCCCCACCCTCCCTGACTTCCCCTCCCACCGGGCGCCAGCCATCATTTCTGCGGAACCGTCTGTTTAAATAGTTTGTCCGTGTCAAAAATGGGGCTGTTTGTATTCCTATGACGTTTTGAGAGTTCTTTACACATTCTGGGTAGGAGCCCGTTACCAGATAAAGGGCTGCAAGGTTTTTCTCTGGTCTGTGGCTTGTCTTCTCAATCCCTTAACTGTCTTTAAAGAGCAAAGTTTTATAGATGTCGAAAAAGTCTGATTTACCACGTCTGTAAATGGACCTGGTGTTGTGTCTAGAAATCTTTGCTCCTTGAAGGCCAGAAGATTTTCTCCTATGTGTTCTCCCAGAAGTTTTACTTGCCGGGGTTTTAAATTTTGGACTATGATGCATTTTGAATTAATTTTTTAAAAGTAGTGCAAAGTATGGATCAACATTCTTTTTTTTTGCTTTGGGTATTCAATTGCTCCAGCACCATCTGTTGGAGTGATTACCCTTTCCCGCTGAATTGCCTTTGCAACTTTGTCCACAATAAAATATGCACGTTCTGTTCCATGTGTCTGTCTGTCTGTCCCTCTTTAAGCAGCGCCAGGCTTTATGATAAGCCCTGAAATCAGGCCATACCAGTCCTTCCTTAATGTTGTTCTGGTTCTTCTAATCCCCTGATTTCCATCCATATGGACTTCAGAACCGGCTTGCCAATTTCCACCCCAAAACCCTGCCGATTGTTTGATTGGGGTTCCATTGAATTGATAGTCAGCATGGGGAGAATTGGCATTTTGACGACATGGCATCTTCTGACGCACAAGCACAGGCTCCCTTCCCATCACTTCTGTCTCCTTGGGTTCCTCCCAGCGGCGTTCCCCGTCCTCCGTGTATGAGCCGTACACATCTCACACCGGCTCTGTCCCGAGGTGTTTCGGTTTTGCAGCTTTGAGAAATGGTATTTCCTTCAAGTTTCAGTGTCTGATTGTCTGTTACTAGAACGCACAAGTAAAGTTGATTTTTGTACGTGGATCCTAAGAGATCCTGCACCCGTGGTAACTCACCTGTCTGTGCTCCTAGCTCTTTGTCAATTCCGTCGCTTCTGTACCTGGATGATGATTCAGTCTGTGGATAAAGACAGTCTGACTTCTTCCTGTCCCACCTGAATGCCTGTCGGTTTCTTTTTAAATTGCATGGCTGGAGCCTCCCATGAAATACTGGGTACCAGTGGTGAGAAGGAACACCCTTGCCTCGTTCCAGATCTTCAGGAGACTTCTCCAGTCTCTCATCCAGTGTGATGTTAATAAAGGCTTTGCTTAGATGTCCTTCATCAGGTTGAAAAAGTTCCCTTTTATTTCCACTTTTTATTGGGAGTAGATGTTGGGTTTGGTTCTGCATCTCCTGAGGCGATGGTTTTCACGTTCGTCTGTTAACGTGGAAAATGGCATCGTGGACTTTTGAGTGTTAAACCATCCTTGCCTTCCTGGGATGAGCCCCATGGACTCATGATGCATCTTCCTGTTTTATGTGGTTGAATTCGACTTGCTGAGGATGTTTAAAGATCTGTCACTTCTGTCTACAGCTCTCTTTTCCCGCTTAGGTATCAGGGTAACGAGGTGAAATGTTGTTTAGGGAGAGCGTCACTCCCGTGCCGCCGCCGCTCCCAGTTCCGACGACAACGCTGCTCCTCTTCCGACACTCCCATCACCAAATAGTGGGGGACGGGGGTCCCCACACCACGCTGGTGTCCGACCATTTAACTCGGCTCTCACACGGTCTTCCTGGGGAACGGTGTCAGGCCCACGGGGAAAGGGCTCAGCCTCTCAAGACTGGCCCTTGTCCTTAGGTGCCAGTCACAAGTCCAGCTGCCACCTGTTCTCCTGACTGACCAGCTCCCATGACTCCCTCCTGGACTCTGACCATTTGCCAGAGCAGCTCACAGAACTCAGGAGAGCAATTCACTTCCTAGGTCACCTGTTTATGATAAAAGGATACAACTCTGGGAGCCGCTCGATGGGAGAGAGGTGTGTGGCAGGGAGCAGGAAAGAGCGTGGCGCGTCCATGCCCTCCAGGGCCGTGACCCTCCCCACACCACCCCGTGGTCACCAGCCTAGAGCTCCCCAGCCCTGTCTTTTTGGGTGTTTTGGAGGCCTCGTTACATGGGCGTGATTGGTTAACTCCCTGGCCATTGGAGAGTCATACAACCTCCAGCACCTCCCCCCACCCCAGAGGTCAGGGGGTGAGGTTGAAAGTTCCAACCCTCTCCTCACAGGGCTGGTCCCTCTGACAACTGGCCCCGTCCTTAGGGGCTTTTCAAAAGTCACCTCACCGCGGTTGAAAGGGGACCTGTTATGAGTCACAGAAACCCATGTATTCTTTAGAGTCCTGGGGCTATTTCAAGAGCTGGGAGCAAAAGCTGCTCCTCATCACTTAGGAAATTGCAAAGGTTTTAGGACTCTGCTAGGGGAACCCTGGTCAGACACCAAAATATACCTTTCTTATTATAAATCACAACACCGCAGAAGCAGTCACTCATTCTCCGTTCTGCAGAGACATTATTTTAGAATCGGTACTGTTTCTTTCTTAAACATCTGGTACAATTCTCCAGTGAGACTGTCTGGCCCCGATGTTTCTCTGTGGAAAGGTTTTTATCTATAATTTCAACTTCTTTAATAGGTAGAGGGCTAGTCAGGTTATCTATTTCTTCCTCAGTGAGCTTTGGTTATTTGGAAGTTTTAAGAAATCTGTCCATTTTATCTTAGTTATCAAATTTATTGCTGTCAAGTCATTTGAAATAGTCTCTTATTATCCTCTTAATAGATGTAGAATCTATAGCGATGCCACCTTTCTCCTTCTGATATTGATAATTGCAACTTTTCTCTTTTTCTGATCAGTTTGGCTAAAGGCTTATCCATTTTATTGATCTCTAAGAATCAGCTTTTAGTTTTCACTTATTTTTCTCTATTGCATTTCTGTTTCCTGTCTCATTGATTTCAACTTTTTATTATGTGCTTTTTTTTTCTGATTACTTTGGGTTTCCTTTAATCTTTTTCTAGTTTTTAAGATGAAAACTGAGGTCATTGATTTGAGACTTTTCATCTTTCCTAATGGTGGCATTCTTAGTACTACGATTTTCCCCTAAGTACTGCTTTACCTGCATCCTACAAATTTTGATAGGTTGTATTTTCATTTTTATTTCATTTAAAATACTTTCTAATTTCCCTTTTGGTTGTTCTACAAATATGGGCTATTTAGAAGTGTTTAATAAGTTATTAGGAGGCTTTCTATTACTGATTTCTAGTTTAATTCCATTGTGGTCAGAAAGCATACTTTTATAATATGGAATTTTAAAAATATACTGAGGGTTTTCTTATGGTTCTGAATGTGTCGATGTGATTTCTGGGCCCAGGGCCCCAGCTACGTCACTGGCTTGGGCAGCTGGGGTGAGAGGCTGCCATCTTTGAGGGTGGTGTGTGACGCTCCAGCCAGAGGGCATGGCACACGGTCAGTGCCCACTGGGCATGTGGATTAATGTTATTTGGGGGAAGGCGGGGGAGCTGACAAATTTGGATCTGAGCAAGGCAAGCCTGGGGGGCCTGTAGGATGGAGGTCAGGGGGAGAACCCTGCTGGCTGCTGGGGGTTGGGTGTGGAGCCCAGAGGGAGAGCCGATGTCAGAGCTGATGTGTTTGGATGGCGCAGTGGCGTGAAGCCACCAGATGGAGCCAGGACATCTCCCAGCCTCAAGAGTAGACAAGAGGAGACAGGCGGCCCTGGGTGCCTGAGCTCACAGTGGGATGGCCTCTCCTGCTTTCTGCCCCCATGGGTGACCTTCTGCCCCTGCCACTCCGCCCACCCTCATGGTGGTTTTAACCAAAGCTGCTGTGTTCTCTTTCCAGACTGGAAGAAGCGCTTCATTGGCATACGGATGAGGACCATCACAGCCAGGTGAGTGTCGGGAAGCTGCACCCCTGCCACCCCCCTGTGGCCCCAGACACTGGCCCCATCGCGTCTGGCCACCTGCAGGTGCTCTGGTGGGCCCGACGCACGCAGGCTCTGGGCCTAGCTCAGGCCAGCCCCTCTGCCCGCAGATCCCCTGCCCCGTCGCCTGGCTGGCTCCTTCTGCTCCTCCCGATGGCTCTCCGCAGGAAAGCCTCCTAGATTTAGTTTCCGTGGCTACCACCGGAGAGGCCCGCACACTTGGCTGACAACCACAGAACACTCGCTGTCCCCCAGCTCTGGAAGCCTGACGTTTGAGGCCAGGGCACTGGCAGCTCCGCGCTCCCCGAGGCTCAGGGGGCACCCTTCCTGCCCTCCCACTTCGGCGTTTCCGGGGTTGCAGCCGTGTCACTCCAGTCTCTCCTCTGGCTTCACGTGGCCTTCGTCTCTCCCTGTGCGTCTGCTTCCAACCCCTCCTCTCTGTCTCTTAGAGAAACACCGGCCATTGGATTTGGGGCCCAGTCTCAGCCCAGATGATCTCATTTCGGGCAGCCTCAACCACTCACATCTGCAAAGACCCTGTTTCCAACCAGGTCACATTCTGGGGTTCTGAGTAGACACAAATTTAGGGGGCGTTATTCTCCCTCCACAGGCCACTCAGGCAGGAGCAGGCGCCTCCTGTCAGCGGGCACAGCCGTGCTCCCCTGCCCGGCGTTGCTTGGTCCCGTGGCATTGGTGTGGCCTGTCCGCGGCCCCCTCCCCACCTCACCCATTGCTCCATGCGAGTGAGGACTGTGTCCCCTCTGCCCCACCCCAGCACCAGACCTGCAAGATAGCGGGTGCCTGGAAACCCTGAAGGGTGAAATAAAGAGGGATGGGGAAGAGGCAGGTGACAGGGAGGAAGGGAGCCAGGGAGGGAGGAAAAGGTGAAGCTCAAAGATTTGGAGAAGGAAGAGGTCACCATGGTGGGCAGCTCTGGGAAGAACTGAGGCAGGCTCACTTCCAGCCAAGATGGAGGCCTAGACAGACACGCTGCATCTCCCTCCACAACTAAGAAGGAACACAACTGCCTCAAAACTAGAAACAACCAGAAGTTCCAGAAAATCGAGCTGCATGGAAGTCCAGCAAACTAAAATATAAAGAAGAAATACTCAGGCAGGAAGGGGGAGCGGAGCCTGGGCGGAGAGGACGTGGTGTGGTGGGGTCAGCAGTGGCAACGGCGGAGCAGTCGGCAGGAAGTGCAGTCACACATTTAAAAAGTCAGGAGGAACACCTGGGGAGCGTTCCTAGCTCCACACCGGACCTCGAAGCTCATGGTCCCAGGCCCAGGGAAAATCAAGCCTCATTGCCTCTGACTGTGCAGACCAGTGGGGGTTGGGGCAGAGGCAGAAACTGCCTATCTTTCAGCACAGTCCACTTGTTTAAAGGGCCCCCACGGTCCTAGAACATCCACAGATCCACTCACTCTGGGAACGACAGCCAGGGCAGCAGCTAGAGGGGCGCCAGTCCCATACGGAAGTCGGAGAAGTGCCTGGAAAAGGGGCGAGTGCTGAGCAAGTGGCATTGTTCCCTCTCAGACCCCTCCCTCACACACAGCGCCACAACGTGGTGAAACAGGTCGCCCTGCACTGACACATCCCTAAGGCTCCGCCCATTACAATGTAACAGGTGTGACAGCTCTGCCTGGGACACAGAGGCAAACACACACAGGAGCCTGTCAGAATGAGGAGACAGAGAAGTGTGGCCCAAAAGGGGGAACGGATCAAGGTTCCAGTGGGAGAACTAAGTGACGAGGAGATAGCCAACCTCACAGACGAAGAGTTCAAAACACTGGTGATAAAGATGCTCACAGGCTTGACAGATATGCTTGAGTATGGCAAATGCATAAGGGAAGAGGTGAAGACTATGCTAAATGAAATGAAGGAAAATCCACACAAAACCAATGGTGAAGGGAAGGAAACCAGGGTTCAAACCAATGATTTGGAGCATAAAGAATAAAAAAACAGTCAACCAGTACAGAATAAGGAAGCAAGAATTGAAAAAAATGAGGAGAGGCTTAGGAACCTACGGGACAAATTTAAACTTGCAAACATCCGAACCATAGGGGAGCCAGAAGGAGAAGAGGAAGAGCAAGAAATTGAAAACTTATGTGAGAAAATAATGAAGGAAAACTCCTCAAATTTGGTGAAGGAAATAGACATACAAGTCCAGGAAGCACAGAGAGTCCCAAACAAGCTAGACCCAAAGAGGCCCACAACAAGACTCATCATCATTAAAATGCCCAAGTTTCAAGATAAGGAGAGAATCCTAAAAGCAGCAAGAGAAAAGCAGAGAGTTGCCTACAAAGGGGTGCCTATAAGACTATCAGCTGATTTCTCAAAAGACACTTTGCAGGCAAGAAGGGACTGGCAAGAAGTATTCAAGGTGATGAAAATGAAGGACCTACAACTTAGATTACTCTATCCAGCAAAGCTGTCATTTAGATGGAAGGGCAGATGAAGTGCTTCCTTGACAAGGTGAAGCTGAAGAAGTTCATCATCACCAAGCCATTATTATATGAGATGTTAAAGGGACTTACTTAAGAAAAGGAAGATCAAAATTATGGACATTAAAATGACAACGAACTCACAACTATCAACAACTGAATCTAAAAAATAAAAACAAAGTCCAGCTAAGCAAACCAGAATTGGAACAGAATCACAAGTATGGGGATCATTTGGAGGGTTACCAGCTGGGAGGGGGAGGGGGAGAAATGGGGAAATGGTGCAGGGACTAAGAAGCAAAATTGGTTGATACAAAACAGGGGGAGTTAAGAATAATACTGGAAAGGGCGACGCCAAAGGACTTGCATGCACAACCCACGGACATGAACTAAGGGGGGTGGGATTGATTGCTGGAGGGAAGTGGGGTGCTGGGCAGAGGGGAGCAAAGGGGAAATAATTGGGACAGCTGTAACAACATAATAAAATATACTTAAAAGAACTGAGGCAGGCTCAATGGACGACACCCTCAAACCCACTCTGTTCTTAAAATGAGCGTTCCTCCTGTTTCAGCTGCTGTCAATCTAGAGAGTAAAGCTGAAGGCAATTCGTTATCAAGACCAACATACCAAGTTGCCTTTTATGTGTGTTTTCCTCTTTCCTCCGTCCATCCACCCCCCCATCCCCCCACCTGTCCAGTCTTCTGTCTGTGTTCCATGGCTCCGCACTATCTGTCCATCCCCACTTCCATCCATCCATTTATCTCCTCCCTCCCTCCCACCCATCCCTCCGTCTGATCACCCATCCTTCTACCTTCCCTCCCTCCCTCTCCCCCACCCCCCAGCGCGCCATGTCCCATGCACCCAGCACCCTCCTCTCTCCCCACTTCTAACCACCCACCTCGCTGAGGTCTGTCTTGAGGAGCCATGTGGAGTGGGGGACACAGATGAGCCAATGACAGTGCAGAGTGGCCGGTGGCAGGACAGGGCCGCGTGGGGACCCAGAGGAGCCTCCTGTCTGGCCCGGCGGTGAGGCGCGGAGGGGCCGCTTCGTGCCTTTAGCGGCTCGGAGGAAGAGGAGGAGGAGCCTTAATGGCGGGACTGTCTTTCCAGTTTGGTGGAAGAACTGAAGGCCAACAACCCGGACTTCCCGGACGTCAGCAGTGGGATTTACGTGCAAGAGGTGGCTCCGAATTCACCTTCTCAGAGGTAGGGCTTCAGCAGTGGAGCAGGGGCTGCGTGGGAGGCGGTCAGACGTGGGGCTGGGCGGGGGGCCCCGCTGCGCCTGCTGACGGACCGGGAGCTGATACATCCCATAGAGCGCTGGCCATGCCCTTCCGTGGCCTGAATGTCCCCTGCCCTCAGGGGACGCAGAGCAGCGGGGTCCCCCACACCCCTGCACCGGGAACCAGCCTGACTCTCCCTGGCCCAGTGCCGGCCCAGGTCTTCCTGTTCCCTCAGCTGCAGAATGGGCACCTTCAGCCGGCTCCCCCCGGAGGCGCTGGGGAAAGGGCACATGTCTCCACACCACGAGTGGAGGCAGACACGCAGCGAGGTCACCCCACACTGACAGGGTGGCCCAGGCCCCTGGAAGGGCTCGGAGCGAGCCCCTTCCCTCCTGCAGCCAAGCCCCCCGTTGGGGCCGGCAGTGCGCTGCATCAGGCCTGTGGCCCTGCACTGTCATCCCGGGCGCTGGACGCCGTCCACACTGGGTCTGGGTCTGCGCTGCTCTGAGGGGTGACGGTGGGGTGTGGGCACGGGGAGGGGCCCCGCAGGCAGGCGCCCACCCCCGCAGCCCCTCATCCTAGCAGGCCTGTCGCTGGTCTCACGCACGGTGCTGCTCCGGAGGCCGAGCCAGGAGGGCCGGCCCCCCACGTCCTGCTGCGGGGAACACGGGGCACACGGGCCCGGCCCGCTGAGCGCCTGCAGGAGAACGGCTGAACTGTATAGATAGATCCAGGAGGCCCAGGGGTGACCCCCAAACTGCGGCTGTTTACCCAGGCTTGCTGTGCTCCGGTGAACTCGGCAGGGCAGTTACGGACAGCGGCCACGTGACAGGCATCCCGACAGCTGGGGAGGCGGGGTGGTGGTGACGGGGACCGCCGATGAGCGGAGCTGCATCGCCTTGGTTACTCCTCACGGCAGCCCGGGAGGCGCAGGGTACCGCTCTCACCCACGTCACCCACGGGGAGACTGAGGCTCAGAGAAGTTATCTCTCGCCCGTCACGCAGCCGGCGCCTGTGGATCTCGGCTC
The DNA here is from genome assembly GCF_987537825.1 of Furipterus horrens. Lineage (NCBI taxonomy): Eukaryota > Metazoa > Chordata > Mammalia > Chiroptera > Furipteridae > Furipterus > Furipterus horrens. Next base: position 216,232,285 of record NW_028327172.1, read on the forward strand.
TGTCGACCAGACGTCTAACCACCACGCCACCCTGCCGCCTCCCCTCGGGGTTGGGGGGCAAGGCCACAGCTCGTGGGGGGAGAGGGAGGCCGGCCCAGCACACTCTGCCCGTTCTGCCGAAGTCAGTCGCGGCGACGGCGACAGCCTTGGCATCAACCCCCTGGCCCACGCTGCCCTTTGCAGAGCGTGCGCCCACACAGGACGGCAGGGGCGGGAGGGCTGCTGCGGCGGGAGAGGGTCCGCCTTTCGTCTGGGCTGGCCGGGGCGTGGGCAGGGCTCCCCGTGTGCTGTGAGACCCCCCCAGTGCGGGACGTGCGCGACCGCGTCTCTCCTGTCGGCAGGGGCGGCATCCAAGATGGCGACATCATCGTCAAGGTCAACGGGCGCCGGCTGACCGACTCCAGCGAGCTGCAGGAGGCCGTGCTGACCGAGTCCCCGCTGCTGCTGGAGGTGCGGCGGGGCAACGACGACCTGCTCTTCAGCATCGCGCCCGAGGTGGTCCTGTGAGGCGCCCGCGCCGCCGCGGCGTCAGGACGAGGGACCGCGGTCGGTCCTCAGCAGCGCCAGAGGCCTCCTCCCGGCCGTCTGGGGACAGAGCCACAGGCCGGGCCCGGTGAGGGGCCCCAATCGCAGCCTCAGGGAGTGTCAGCTCTCGTGCCGGGTGCCTGTGGGGACAGCCCCGTGTCCCCCACGTATAAATGCTCCTGAGAGCCACCTTCCCAGTTCTCGGGATCCGCGTGGTTCCGGTACTCGGGAGGACTCCTCCTCTGTGGTCCCCGGAGGCCACCCTGTCTCCCACCCTCCTGCCTCTGCACCTCATACCTCTGTCTGGCCGCCCTCCCTGCTCCAAGCCTCCCTCGCCTGGCAGCCCAGGCTGGCGGGGAGGCCCCCTTCCCTGCGGGGAGGAGCCCGCGGGAGCCTCGGTGTGGGCGCTCTCTGCAAGCTGGGACCTGCGGGGTGGGGCTGCCGGCAGGGCCGGGGGCGCAGCAGGAGGCGCCTGCTGCAGCGTTCCTGGGCCGTCTGTGAGCTTCGCTGTACAGCTGACCCCCACGTGGCTTGTGTTGTGTTTCTCTACTGTATGACAATTAAAGTTTACAAGCGCACAGTCCTTAACCAGCGGGGGTGTTAGGGGCGCCCACCCCGCCGGCCACTGCGTCTCTGGAGACCCAGAGCCAACACCAGGGGGCACGGGTATCACCCAGCCACTCAGGTCCCTGTGGTCTCGGTGTCTCCTCGGCACGGGAGGGACCTGAGCACAGAGCACTGGGGAGCGTACGTGCCTGACAAGTGAGCCCCCGCTGCGCTGTGTGTGCCCCAGGAGCAGCAAAGCTTTCCCCACCCTCTGGGTGACGCTGTGTCACCCTCACCCAGAACCCCTCACAGGCAGGCAATGAGGCAGCGAGAGAGAACACAGGTGCTGGCGTGGGGGTGGGGCAGACGGGCCGGGTGTAAGTGGCCCACCGTGGGGCTGGTATCAGGAGTGGACGCAGGAGGACATGGCGGCCATCAGGGTCCCATTTGGTGCTTTGGAAGGACGCGAAGGAGATACCTGAAGACCCGCATGTGGCCACTGTGTGCACTGCAGCTGGCCAGGTGGGGGGCTCGGAAGGAGCGCACCCTTCAAGGACCGGGATCGTCACAAGCAGCGTCCTGTGGGCGCCGTGATCAGTTTCGCGGTCCTCAGGCTCAGAGCATCATGGGAGCTGAGCACCACTCCCCACCCCAGGCTGCGCCAGGCCCTGCTTGGGAGGAAGGGGCTGTATGCAGAGGAGGCCCTGCAAGACACCTCCCAACCCCACCAGGCTATGGTGCCCACCCCCCACTGCCCGGGGCTTCTGGAACAGTCAGAGCCTGGCCAGGAGGCCGGTCCCGCCCGCGTGGTGGGGCTGTCTCTCTCCCGGCCACTCTCATCCCTCCGATGCCACCAAGCACGGCCAAACCCAAGAGGCCATGTGCCATTCTGAACGCCCCCCCCCCACTTTGCCCCACCCACCTCCCATCTAGAACAGTGTGACGCCCGAAGTCTGTCCACCCGCAGGCTCCTCTCTCACTCCCATGGCTGGGCCCTCTGCTCTCCCCACACGCAGCTGCCCGCAGAGCGTGGTCCGTGTCCATCCCTGGCCACCTTGGCCAGGTGCCCGGAGGTCGCATGGTCCCGCCGAAGGGGAAGGAGCCTGGGGGTGCTGGGGCAGCGGGTCGGGCAAGGTTGGTGTGAACAAGGACTCAGGAGGGGGCGAGCTGGGGGCAGGGCCCAGCCATGACCTGTCTGGAGCCAGGCCTGCCTCTGAGAGGGTCTGGAAGTCCAAGATCAAGGTGGGGCCCATCCAGTCCTGGCTGGCAGAGGGCTGCCCGGTCACCGTGTGCTCTTGGCCCACACTGTGGGGGCTGAGAGCGAGCCTGTGTGGCTTCTTATAGGGACAGCGATCTCAGTATGAAGACCCCGCCCTCATCCTTCTAGAGCCCCCAGCTCCACAGCCCGTCACGCTGGGGGCTAGGGCTGCAGCATACGGATTCGGGGGCAGGCATGGTTCAGTCCACGGCCCTGAGGCAGCGGGGAGCGAGAAGCCAGCTGAGGGACCTGGCAGGGGGCTGGTGGCCTCAGGGGCAGCTGGGGTGAAGCCCGGAGACCCTCAGAGGAGCTGGGCAGACGGGGGAGACACGAGCCTGAGGCGCAGGAAATGGTGTGTTCATGCACTGAAGGAGCTCCCTGCTCTCAGGCCACCCCGGTGTCCCCAGGGCTGGAGAGAACCCTCAGGCCAAGGGAAAGAGGGACGCAGGCTCACAGGCAGGGCTGAGCGAGCCCAGAACTGTCCCTCGCAGCTGCAGGTGACCTCAGGGGCGCTGGGGGCCGGGGGACAGGCAGCAACAGCCCCTGCTGCCTGGAGTTTGAGGAACAAAGAGCAGAGGCATCTGGAGGGCCAGCACCTGCCCAGTGAACGCTCGTGGCTCATGAACCCGGTCCCCGCCTCTGGGCACGTCCCGAAGCCTTCCTCGCCCTGCGAGCTGGAGCGGTGGGGTGGTGGGGACCCATCCGGGTGGGGAGGAGGGGGCCGGCTGAGACCCAGCTCCTCTCTAAGGTGGCGAGAAGGTAAGCGCTGAATTCAATGGCCCTGACTCGGGGTCTGGCCCCAATAATGCTCCAAACATCACAGCCTCCCGCTCCCTGCCACCAGCTCCCCTGGTGACCATTGTCAGCGCCCTTCTGGGCTCAGGTTGTCCACTTGGGAAACCAGAGGCAGCACGGGGAGTGTCTGAACTCGGGAGTGAGTGTGGCCCGGGCGGGGGTCTCAGCTCTGGCCCTCCCTGGCTGGCCTGTGTTGGGGCCTCCACCCCACTCTCCTGTATCCAGGGAGGCCAGGGGTCAGCCCCCAGGAGAAGGGGCCCCTTGCCGAGGATGGGGGCTGCCGGGGTGGACACGGGCTCTGCGGGGTTCCAGGCCTGGCCTCTGCCAGCACCAGCCCTGAGCGCCGCCCTCCGCCCCCACCCCCCCGGGCCGGTGGCGCTGGCCTCCCAGCTGCTCCCCCAGCTGTGCTCGGTGAAAAACAACTTTTTCAGTCTGCAGCTGCCACCGTTGCGCAATCCTCAGGCTTTTCACACGCCCGCCATCCGCCGCCCCCCTCGCCCCCATAGCTGGGCTCACAGCCACCCTCTGCCCTGCCTGCCCTGCGAGCTGTAAGCGGGTGCTGCCTCAGCAGCACCTACAGGAGAAGCACCCTGTTTCAGCCTCGGGGTCCCTCCACAGGCACCTGGGACCCTACAGGGACAGGGCCCGGGAGGAGCAACCCAGGTCCCCATGTCCCAAAGCCCCATCAGACGGAGGCAGAGACCAAGTCCCGGGAGGAGGACTGGGGTCACATGTGAGCGAGTGGCAGGCCCCCAGGGGTCAGGGCTGGGCGGGAGCAGACAGCTGTGGCCACAGCTGCAGCGGCACAAACATCCGCTGCCGAGGGGGCGGGGCGGGCCGCAGCTCCAGGACTGTCCGGTGAGCAGCGGGCCTGTGGGTCGCGACCCCTGGGAGGAGTGGCTTCAGAACCCGGTGACCAAAGATGGAAATTCTGGAATGAGTTGGGTTTGAGGGATGCAGCCCAGGTGCCTGGCAGTGGTACCCCAGCCTCGAGCAGTGCGGGGGGGCCCCGGGCGGCAGGCCCACCAGCCAACCGCTGCCCCGGCTCTGTGTGTGTACACGGTGTCCCGCCTACCGTCACTTCTCACCCCACCCTGCAGGCGGCGGGACGCGCCTCCCGCGTGGCCCCGAGGGCTGCCCTGCTCCCCACCCCGCCAGGCACCAGGCCTTTGCGGATCCACAGCTGCTCTTACGCCCTCTCTGCCCCCCTGTTCAGCCCCACCTCGTGCAAGATGCTCTCTCCACCTGGACCCCCGAGGCCCCCTCTGCGCCGGCTTCATTCCCACTGACCGCGTTCTCTGCGGCGGGGCTGAAAACACGGCCCCAAAGGTGTCCCCATCACGACCCCTGGACCCTAGGACGGTCACCACACACCACCAAAGGGCCCCTGCAGCTGTGATCAGGCAAAGGGTCCTGAGAGAGCAGGTTCCCCTGGGTGCTCCACGTGGCCCCGAGGAAGCCCCGGGTCCTGGTCCGAGGGAGGCAGGACCGCAGAGAATCTGTGACCACGGGAGTAACGGGTCGGGTGTAGGAGGGACGGCCGGAGAATCTGGAAGCTGAGAAAGGCTGTCCCCTCCTGAGGCGTGTTAGGTACTCACATTTAGGCTCGCCGTCCGGCTGGAACCGACGTCTGCCTGGGGCGTGAGAGAGCGGTCAGGTTTCGTTTTCTCATCCGGACACGTGGGCATCGGCTTGTCCCCTAAACCACTATTTAAAAGGTAGTTCTTGCCTCCTCCGTCACACACCGAGCTCCCATGCACGCGTGTGTATGTCCGTGTCTGGGCCACTGTGGTCCTAGCCTCCCTCCCCGTCTCTGCCCAATGCCCTCCAGCCTTCATGCCTTAGCTCTACGATCTCTGCTGTCATTTAGTGCAACGACAGCACCCACATCCCGCCCTTCCTGCAAGGGCGCCTCGCGGGTCTGAATTCTGCTTCCTGCATCTACTTTGGAATATGTTTATCATGCTCCACCTTGTGCAAATTTTGTCAGAATGGCATTGATCTATAGGTCATTTTTGAGAGTGGTGACATGTTTATGATATTCTGGGTTCCAACACATGAACGTGGGTATTCCCCCACTTACCTCAATTTTCATTCATTTCTCCAATAATGTTCTATAGCTTTTTTGTGTAGCTAGCTTATATTTGATATGATAAACAGTATCTTTTAACTATTTTTTATTTTCTAACTATTGCTGATACTATTTCTTCTTAATTTTTAATGACTTTTTTATACTAGCCTTATACCTGGCAACCTTCCAAAGTCCCTTGTTAGTTCTAATATTGTATCTACAGATTCTTTAGGATTTTCTACATAATCGGTCACATCATCTATGAGTAATGAGTTCTGTTTCTTCCTTTCCAATCTTAATACCTTTTACTTTTTCTTGCCTTATTGCACTGGCTAAAGCCTCTTGTGCAATGGCATGCAAAATTAGCAATAACAGACGTCTTAGTCTTGTTTCTGATCTCAAAAGGAACGTTTTCAACATCGCATTATTGAATAAAACATTTCACGTAGGGTTTTCATCATTACTCTTTATTGGCTTAAGGAAGTTTCCTTTTATCCGAGCTTGCTAAGCATTTTTATTATGCATGAATATCAAATTTTAACAGAAACCTTTCCTGCTTTTACCACAATGATTAATGATTTCCTCCTATGGTAAAACCCCTTGATATTGAAATATTCTAACTGCCTTGCATGACTGGATAAAACCTAATTTTACTCTGATATGTTATCCTTTTAAAATATTTTTGTAAGTATTTTGCTTGAGGTTTTGGTGTTCAGAAATGTGATAGGTCTATAATTTTCCTTTTTCCTAGTGCTTGCATTGGAGTTTGCTCCAGGACTCTCCTGACCTCATTGCTACAACGTGGGCAGTGTTTGTGCTATTTCGGTTCTCTGGGAGCGTTTGTGCAGGAAGGGAACGACTCCCCTCATAAACGGCAGGGGGGACAGTACATGCCCACCGCCAGCAGGCCCGGCTCCGTGCTGGGCCAAGAGGAGCCGCCTTAAATGAGAGTAAGTGCCCCGTGCGTCTGTGTGCATTTTATTCTGTATTTGGGTGACGCATCAGCGCGTTGCGTCATCCGAGGGCCGGGCCATGATCTGGCCTCCACCCGCAGGAAGTCGCCACCTCCGCCCGTGGTCCGTGTCACCCAGGACCAGAGGCGTTCTCTATGTTGGTGACTTGGAGCGGGCCTGCTCATGGATGGGACCCAAGTTGGCCATTATCTTGCCACTGTTTGCATTTAGAGCTGAACTGGGTCTGAAAATAGTTCTGGGAGCGGTGTTTGCTGAGGCTGGTATTGCGTGCGGCCAGCAGGGGGTCTGGGGCTCAGGACGGGCCCAGCTGAGGCAGAGGGGGCACGTTCGAGGCCCTGCTGGCTGGACTCCGTGGCCTACCATGGGACACACTGCCCCAGCTCCCCAGGGACAGGGCTGCCTGCTCGGGGAGGCTCCCACACCTCCTGGCCGGGGGGCTTCCTTGCCCTGCCCACTGTCAGACTGCCTGGGACTGTGAGCCCCTGAGGACAGGGCTGGTCTGGTCTGAGTCACCTTCACCTCCCTAGCTGTTGGCCTCTGTGCTTAGTGGCACTTTGAGTCTGAGCGACCTGCCACCTCATCTTAGGCAACCCCTGTGAAAGGGTTGTTTGACCCCCAAAGGGGTCGTGACCCACAGCTTGAGAACCGCTGACCTCGAGGCTTACCCAAGAGGCAGAGCAGCTGGCGCTGAAGTAGAAATAAGTCCATTAAAAACACACAGCTGAAACGCCAGAGCGACTGATAACTGTAGGGGGAAAGAGAAGGCAGGAGAAGTGGCCACAGGGTATGACGCGGCCCTGCTCTGAGCTGCCTTTCTGTGAACCCGCTCTCTCTGCATCTGGACGGGGTGTGGGAAGGGGGGGATGAGGAAGCAGAACCCCCCTCTGCCTCCGTGAGGGATGTCAGTAGATACTGACCACGCTGCAGAGCAAGCAGCAACAACACAAAAACTCGACTTCAGAACGCTGACGTCAGCGCCGAAAGGCTTGGTTTAACAAGTTAAACGGGAGCGGTTGTCGCTGCGGAGGGACAGCTGGGTGGAGGGGCGGGGGCTGCTGGTGCTCACAACCTGCGGGCGGAAGGGTGATTTAAACAGAGACGTAAAGCAAGTTTTTGTGTGAGCCGTGGGTAGGGAAGAGCTCAGAGTGTGGCCGGAGGGGCCCTGCCTGGCCTGAGAGGGGGAGGGCGCGGGAGGGGTGAGCGAGGGGACCTCGGAGCCCAGGTAGGTGAGGGGCTCCCCGCTCCACAGGGTGGCCCGCCTTCCCGCCTTCCCGCCTTCCCCTCTGGCTGAGTGCCCTGAGATGGGGGATGGGGGCTCAGAGCCACAGAGGCCACGCAGGGTGGGCCCAGGGACAGGGACATCTCGCCACCCTGGCCCACCTCCCCTAGGTCCTAACTGGGGAGCCCTGGCGCTCAGTGCTGAGAGCCCACCTGGCCACCCCCACCCCCACCCCCGCCTGCCGACCCCCCGCAGCGCTGGGCCCCCCGTCCTGCCTCTGCCAGCACATGTGGAGCTAACACGGATCTCTCCCCATTTGAAATACAGGGGAGTGAGGGCCAAGACTCATTTGTATCCTGAGAAAAAAGTACAGCGTTCTGGCCCCTCTGCCCCGTGTGGGAACAGACACACACCCCCGCCGCCCCGGGTGGGGGCCGGACGACACTCACAGGCCCGTCTGTCCCTCGGGCTTTGGGCTGGGTTCCTTCCCGTTACTGGCAGATCCTGCAGGTCTGACAACAGCTGGGAGAACTTTGCTTCCTCCCACGCGCCACGGCCAACACACAGGGCTCAGTTTGCCAGCGGCTGGGTCTGCCCAGGCAGCGACGTGGGGGCGGAGGGGTCTTGCGGGGGCTCCACGCAGGTCTCGTGCTGGGCATGTCACAGGCTCAGGCTCAGGCCTGCCTCCGCCACCCTCACAGTCAAACCCCTGCTGCCTGCGGGGTCTCCGCCCGACACACGGCAGTCCCACCTGAGCACAACACGCAGCTGCCACGACCTTTTCCCGAGTACCACGTGCAATCCACCAGTCAGTCCTGAAGGTGCTGCCTTCCACACCGCCCCAGCAGATCGAGAACCGTCTTACCCCCTGGGATGTCCAGCACCCCCGTCAGCGGCTGGGGCCCCGCGGGAGCTGCCGCCTGTCGCCCTGCCTCGCTGGCCGCCCTGGGCCCTGCCCATAGCACGTGTCTTTGTTCCCACTCCCCATTTCTCACGTGTGCATCTTCGCCTCCCATCGGGATGTCAGCACCATGGAGCAACCCCATCCCAGGACGGCACCCTGAGCAGAGCCGGAGCTTAATACACACAGGCAGGTGGAGGGACCGCACGCTCGGATTCATATACTGAACAGCTGCTGCTGGAAAAGGAGCAGAGCGGGCAGACGCAGGGCCGGGGACCAGCCTGAGGGGGTGCTCAAGATGGCTCCCTGGGGGTGTGGCTTGGTTAAGTTGGCCTGCCCGAGCCTATTCAGGGATGTGCAGGTCAAGGACATCCACAGGGGCTCGATAAGAGCACCTCATATTCCTGCTGATTGGGGCACAGATTTAAAGGAGCATTAGCAGGGGCCACTACGCCCCAGGGACCCAGTCCTTTGAGGCCCCCATCCAACAACTACTAACTGGACACCTGTCGCGCATGTGGGAGACCAGAGACCCAGAGAACCACAGAGCTGTGAGCCAGCCACGTCCTCCAACAACCAAGTCCATGGGACAGAATCAGAGTCTGGAGACGGGTGGGAGACGGAGAGTGAGGGCTGGCCTGGGGACTGCCCCCGGAATAGGAGCCGCTGGGAGGCCAGTGCGGGGAACAGTGTTGGAGGAGAGGGAACGGCCCGTGCGAGGGCTCTGCGCAGGAGTCCCGTGGCGCCTGTGTCCTCGGAGGGCCCGGGAGGATGGCGTCTGGCCCTTCGCACCGCTTAGTCAGGCCAGGCAGGGCCAGGGCTCTTTATTTATGGTGAAATTTTCCAGCACAGCGGCTCGTGTCCATGTCTCCGACAGCGGCCTGGCAGGCGTGCAGCTGAAATCCGCTTCATGTTTGGGTTTTGGTTTGTGTTTTTCTTTTTAAGGAGAAACAGCTGCAGGGCCAAGAGAGAATGGATGTTTTCAAGAAACTGCTGATACTACAGGTCCGTTTTCAAACTCAGGGCCAGGTCCCCAAACAGGGCCCTCCCACGGGCCTGGCCGCAGCGATCCCACGCACGGGGGGCTGAACTGCCCGCCAAGGGCCAGCAGCAGCTCTGCCCCCTCAGCCTCGGACCCGGGCCAGCATGACCGGTGCCACCCCTCGTGTCTCCAGGACATCACTCCCACCCCTCGAGGGCCTCAGACCAGTCTGCTCAGTGAGTGTGTCTCCCACTCACGCTCGGGAGCCCAGCCCCCCGGGCCGGTCTGAGTGTCCCCTGCGTGTGGGGCCTTTCCTCTGTGCCCCCAGAGGCTCAGGCTGCCGCATCCTCCTCACTGGGACCCCTTGCCATGGTGACAGCACCAGCAGCAGCAGGTGGCCCTCACTGCACACCTGACATGAGCTGGGCCCAGAGCCCCTGGAATGGGTGATGCGGCCCCATTTCACAGATGAGGAAACTGAGGCACCACATGCACATCACTGGCCTGAGCCCTGGAGTGGGGGCCAGCATGCGAGTTCCTTCCCTTCCCAGGTGTCGGGGTCCAGCTGGAAGCGGGAGCCAGTGGGGTTTGGGGAAGGGTGCCAGCCTGGAAGCTCGAGGAAGAAACAGCAGCCCCCGCCTTCCCCACCCCCGCCCCCACACGGGATTCAGGGCTGCTGGTGCCTCGAAGGTAACGCAGTGCGAGCAGGGGCCGCGTTGGGTCTCGGGGACAGAGACGGCTGGGCCTCCGCAGGGTCCAGTCTGAGGCGGCCGAGGGTGCGGCCGGGCTGGCTGGGCCCAGGCAGGGCCAGGGGCCACAGAGGAGGTCCACAGAGATGGGCACGTGAAGGGCCCCCAGGGCTGGTCTGAGGAGGGAGGGGAGCACAGTGGGGCCGCACCCGTGGGCAGGTGTGATGGACACTGGCTCAGAGGGGTGGGGAGGGAGGGGCTCCCGAGAGAGGAGCGCCGGGTGCCCCGGCAGGACAGGGTTCCAGGGCAAGGGTGACTCCTGGGGGTCTGGCTGGGGTCCCAAGGACCCGCCCGTCCCTGGGGAGGCGGGAGGGGAAGGGGCCAAGGCTTCCCGGCACCCGACCACAGCTACCGGTGGTGGGGAGGGGACACCGGCGGCTGGAACTGGGAGAACTGCCCCCATCCCTGGAATCCCCACGGTCTCTGGACACGTGTTGTCCCCTCAGGCAGGCGTGGGGAGGGGAGCCGGCGAAGGGGCTTTGAGGGACCCCATCGCTTTCTTAAAGCCTCCCCAGAAACCCTGTCCCCAATCATCTGCTCACACCTCACGGCCCAGAGAGGGCAGAGGGTATTTGTTGGCTGGGGTGGCCACGAGGGACCAGGCCACAGTGTCCCCCCTCCCGGTCCTGGGGGCAGGGGCTCCGACACACAGGCATGGGCCAGTGGCTCCTCCTGGGGCCTCCGTGCTCCGCGTGTAGGCGGCTGCCCTCTCCGTGTCCTCGCATGGCTGTCCCTGTGTCTGTCCTAGTCTCTGCTGATAAAGACCCCAGTCAGACTGGCGTGGGGCCCACCCATATGACCTCATTTTACCTCAGTCACCTCTTTAGAGACCAGATCACGCAGCTGCCTTCTGAGGTCCTGGGTGGGAGGACTTCAGCACAGGAGTCTAGAGGGACAGAGTTCAGCCCGCCACACACGGCCGTCCCAGCTGCAAGGGACGCTGGGGCACCAGGTGTCTCAGCGCCCGGCCCCAGCGCAGGGGAGAGGCGGGTAGGCGTGCTAAGATGCGCGTGCTGGGGGCAGGGGAGCCCTGGGCTGGGCGAGCCCCCGCCGGGGTCGGCAGAGCCCCCGCCGTGACTTGGGTTTGTGCTGAGACCCGGCCCGTCCGCGTGGCCGCGGGGCTGGAACTCTGTCTGTTGTTCCCATCTTTCTGAGAGCAGGCGCAGGCCCTCAGGCACAAAACATCCCTAGAAACATGGAGGTTTACTTAAAGCCACGGGAAGCACCCGGCCAGACCCGACTGCGGCAGGCGGATTGCTCCCCAGTTAAGACGAGTGGTGCCGTGGCAGCCACGGGCTGGGCCGGCCGTGAGGGGTGCGGGGCCGCAGGCCGGCCCGGGAGCCCAGCCCACGCTGCCGCTTCCCAGCCGCCGGCCCACGGCCGCCACTTAGCCTTTCGGGGTCAGATTCTCGGGTGTCAAACGGACGGCAGTTCGCTCCCCTCACACGGCTGCCCGCGGGCCCAACGAGATGGAAGGGGCAGTTCCAGCACGAACGACGTGCCCATTAAAAGGGGCCCCTCAGAGGCTCCCTGCAGCTCGGGGGTGAGGCGCATGCCCCCTTTTCTAGGCATGAAGACGGAGCCTCGAGAAGCCAAACCACCCCCAGCCCCCAATTTCTGGACCTGGAAATGGGGTCCTGTCCACACCCCTCCGGTGCTCAGAGGCTCTCTGGGCTACCTGGAAAAATAAGAGCCTGTCCGGATCGGCTGTGCATCCTGGGCAGCCTGGGTCACATCTGCCCGCGAGGCTCCAAGGTGACAGAGGTCGGGAGAGCGCTGGGGCTGCAGATGACTATAGCCCATGCCCTCCTGCGCAGATGCGAGGGCAAGGAGCATAACCCAAGGGCCAAAGGGAAACGCAGACCTGCCGGGAGCGAGAACCCGCCACCTGACCTTGAAAACCTGAGGGAAGGGCAGGCGCTCACCGGCTCCTCAGCCGGCCTCGCTGGTCGGCACGGCATGACCCGGGCAGACCCAGGCTGCGCTCGGGGACGGGCGCACTCGGAGGCCTTGCTGAGCAAACGCACCGCTTGGCTGAGCAGCCCCGGGATCGACCGACTGCGGGAACCACCAATTCAAGTAACACGCACACACCCTGGAGGCCAGGACGTTAAACTGACCCGACATTCAAATTATTATAAATTTTTTTCTTTGGAAACATTCGCTTGATGGAAACTCGCAGTTCCATCCAAGACAGTAATAAACCTGATTTTCTTGTCCTTAAGAATCTGAAACAATGCCACTCAAATGGTCTATGGCGCAAAGGGAGGAAGTCAGAATAGAACTGACCGCGTCACACAGGTAAAGAGCAGACCAGCGGCGGCCGCACGGGGCGGGCAGAGCACGGACAGCCGCCGGTGGCCCGAAGCAGCTGCTGACCAGAAAGCCCCGAGCTCCATCCCGTGCACAAAAACATGTGCAGAGTTCTGGTGACCCGCAGTCGAGGCTCCCGCGGGAAGACGCAGCCGTACAGGTTTTCTGCTCTTACAGGGGTTTGCCGGTCCTAGGAGACGTGGAGGGGCCCAGCCAGGACGGGCCAGGCCCGCTCCGGGCCCCGGCCACCGGCCAGTTAAGTGACGCGCAGAGGTGCATTTGTGACAAGAAATCCAGCAGTCGCCGGGGTCCTCGGAACCAGAATGTGAGGTCCGCGTCTTTGCCGATTCTCCGGGCCGGGTGGAACGTGGCCGGTCGGCTACAGCTTCGCCCGCAAACTCCCCACGGCGGGCTTGTGCACGGAGAACTCCGGCCACCAGGACGGCCGCTCCAGCACGTTGCTCCCCTGCAGGACGGCGGCCCAGAGGTTCTTGTAGAGCTGCAGAGAGTGAACACACATGCCGGTCACAGCGGGGCTCCCCCGGCAGCCGGGCAGCGCCCCCGCAAGCGCGTGTTAAACACGGGACGTTCTCGCCCGTCACTTTCTATGAGAACGTTAAGGTGACTGACATTTAATTTACGTAAATCTTTTTTTCCAGGAGAGAGCAAGCGGGGAAATGCACATATAAACAGCCCACCCGTCCTTCTCTGAGGAGACGCTGCCACCAAGCCATCGGGGGGCCTTGCCAGGTGGCCCCTGGGTGCCCTGAGCCTGCAGGCCTGGCGCACACTGTCCCCCTCTGCCTGCCCAGCCGACAGCTCAGAGGGCAGTCGTGAGGGTCACAGGCGGCTGACAGCTGGGTCCTCATCAGCTCCCAGCACAGCGAGGGCCCGGGTCATGAGCCCGGGGGAGGGGGGAGGTGAGCCCCCTACTGTCCAGGGGACAGGACAGGGGCCTGTTTAGTACCTGGCTGGTGTGGGCCCATCTCAGTTTAAGAAGCCAGTGTCCCTGCACCTGCAAAACGCACTCAGCGGTTTGGGCTCCGACACGCTGCCCTTCTCGGCCCCCAGAGACCCAGAGTCAGGCTTTTTCTCCAGGGTCTGGAACCTGAGGTTAGTTTTCCATGGTGAGCACATGTCTCATCTGGTGCTTTAGTGCTGGTCTCAAATCACCACCCACAGCCCCTGATTCAAACGTCAGTCCTTAGAGCTGGGAGAACAGGACACGGTATGAACTGCGCTGAGGGTGCGGCCCCACCATGGGGACGGCCCTCTGTCACCCACTGGCCCCTACTTGGTGGCCACAGGCCCCCTGCCTCCAGGACAGACACTCCCGTGTGCTCAGAGGTCCTCAGAAAACACCACTCCCAGGCCCCCGGACAGGCCACTGCTGCCTCTTCCTCAGATGCCCACCAACCTGGGGCCTGCTAAGCCCCCCTAACTCCCACTCCACTGCGGACTTATCACAGCCTCCTCTGTGGCCCCAGCCACACCAGGGGACCAAGGGTCACTCTTGGGCCTCCTCTCTGGACAGATGTCCACCCACACCCTGGCCCTGCCACTTCTTGGCAGGGCTGGTCTTGGGCTTCCCCCCAGCACACAGCATGAAACATGGGGAACCTTCTGTCCTTCCCACCTGGCAGCCACACCCAGATCTCAACTCTGAGTGTAGCCTGGAGAAGGCTGCCCCTCCCCGGATAAGGCTGTTACAATCGTGTAAAGTGATTGGATAAAGTATGGATCTCAGGGTCCCCTGAGGACAGGTAGAGGGCTCCTGTCCCCTCCCCATCACTGTCTCAGCAGACAGGACGTGGCCTCGGGGGTCGGGGTGGAGGCAGGACTCAATCCTGTTCCACTGCTGATGGCTGTGAGACTGCAGGCATGTCTCTGTGGTGACACAGGGACACCACATGTAGGCAGTGACAAGCTAGGAGGCACTGAGCAGACCCATGAGCATCACCCAGCACTGGCACCTCTGGGGGCAGAGAAAGTCAGTAGGGATATGTAGGCTCAGCAACGAGCTCTTTGGGGGTCACAGAGCAGGACAGAGCGGGGGCAGGAGCCTGGGGCATGTCACCGGAGAAGAGCGCCCTGAGAGGCAGCATCTGTCTGGAACCAAGTGAACTGAAGTGCTGGGGGCAGCGGGGGCAGCAGGTGCAAAGGCCCTGGGGTGAGGCCGGAGGCAGGAGGAGCGCTGCACAGTGACCTTGGAGAGCCAGCGTGCAGACTGGGCCATTTCAGTTCAGGGGACGCTGGTGGAGGGCTCAGTGAGAGAAGTGGCCTGATGACACCTGCTTTTTAAGAAGTCATTCTGGGGGATGGGCAAGAGCAGGGACCAAGGAGCCAAATGGGGCCACCAGGGCGTGCAGGTTCAAGGGCTGAGTGGCCCAGCGGACAGAGGGGCAGCGGAAAGACCGGCTGAAAGGGGCTGTGGGTGAGTGTGCAGGCGGCGGTGCCCCGGGGCCCGGCGCCATGTGTCACACCCCGGGAGGCCCGTGTCACCTACCCCACCCCACCCCGGCTTCTCAGAGGAAGGCTCAGGGGGATGAGACCACTCCAGCGTCCCCTGCCGCTTCCTCTACTGCTGCTGAGTGGGACGACTTCCGGCAGGTCATCCCTCTGGCTACCTGATCAGCCCCCCAAGTGGCCCCTTGAACCCGCAGCAGCCCAACAGCCCAGGGGGCAACGGGGCGGGGCCTTTACCTCGCCGTCAGCTCTGCCGATCGGGGAGTCCAGGATGAAGTCAGGGGGGGCAAGCACGTCCACCAGGGCCACTGCGTCATCTTTCAGCTGTCGGAAAACAAAGTCCACGCACTTAGCAACACCCGCATCTCCACGGCAACCAGGGAGGAACAGGGCCCTGGAGCTCGCTGCGCGGCCCACTTGCGCCGGAAACCCTGGCCCGCGGCTCTGGGCCCGGCTCCTGGCGTCCCAGCTGCCTCTGCGTAGCTGCACCATGTTGCCACCCAGACTCCCAACACTCTGAGTTTGTCAACACGGCAGGGCTGCTCGTAAGAGGGGTGTCACCGGCCCGGGCCTGAGCCTGGCCTGGGAGGGCAGCGGCCGTTCCGGGCAGGACAGCGGGCCCAGAGTGTCGCGGGACGGCGTTTCTGAGCACCTGGAAAAGCCCTCATGCGGCGCTCTCAGGCTCACAGCGGTTTTATGACCCTCCCGGTCTGCTGTACAAATTAATCTTCGGTATGGAATTTATGAAGACTCCCAAGAATTTTCTCGAAATGCAAAAACAGAGCTTTTTTCTCACAACACTTGTGAAATACCACAGCCCTGCTGAGCAGAGCACTGGGACGGGGCAGCCGGAACAGTGCCGACTGGAAGCAAGCGGTCAGCACAGAGCCGCAAAACGCACGACAGACAGGACAGCGCATCCACGGCTCACACGCGGCCCCCCCGCCCCCCCTCCCCGCCAATGCTCACTTGCCCCACAGCCCACACACCCCCTGGTGGCGCGGAGGGAGGCGGCGTGGGCTGTGCTGTTATCCCTGCGACCACAGGCTGGCCTCGGTCCGCCATGGAGGGCGTGGCGTGCCGGGGCGCCAGGGGGACGGTTGCTGTGACCACGGAGGCAGCCCCCCAGCGCGAGCCGCCGCGGAAGGTGCCGCGCTCCGCCGTGGGAGAGGCAAGCCCCGCGGCTGGAGCTGCCCCTCCCCAAGAGCAGGGAGCTGGCGCGGGTGCCCATGGGATGGACAGGACGGGCTCACAGCAGCCCCAGGGTCCCCGAGCGCACGAACCCCAAGAGCACTGATGGGGGAACTGAGCTGCACGGCTCTGTCCCGGGGGCGTCTGAGGGCCTGCTCCCGCCTCCCACCCCACGGGTGCAGCAGGGCCTCAGCCCAGCGGGCCACGCGGTGGCCACGGCACCGTCACGGGCTTACTTTAAGTTCATTAAAATGGAAGAAAACCCAGCCCCTCAGCCTCCTGCCAACACCCCGTGAGCAGTGACGGGCGGCCCAGGTGGCCCCAGAACACGCCTGTCCCTGCGCACGTTCTACCGGACAGAGCGTCACTAGGACGCTGTGGGGATCGGGGCTACTTGAGTTTTCTGGGACAAAAGTGAAAAAAAGAAGAAAGAAGTGAAAAACCGTGACACGAACTTACACGGAGGCTGAGCGACGGGAAGCGCTTGGGGGAGGGGCCGGTGAGCTGGGAACGCGGCGTTGGAGCTGACCGCGCACAGGTTCTGCGAGGCCCCCACCGTTACTCTTTCCCTGAGATCTCTGGCACCCGGGGTCTGTGCCCTTTCCTGCTTGGCTAACGGCTGCGCGCACACGAGAGGGCGGGGGGCAGGGGGGAGGGCGTGTCCCCATGCCGCAGCTACAGGCAACGGGGAGGTCACGGAGGCGCTCAAGGGCGGCCCCAGCTCACCTGCGCGCACAGCTCCAGGACGGCATCCTCTATCAGCTTCCCGGCTCGCTCTCCAGAACAGTAGCCTCCTGTAAGCACAGTGCCGGTCACCCCGGGGTCTGTGACCCCAAGTCCAAGCCCTGCCACGCGTAGCAATCATCCCGAAGCAGCTCTTCCAATCAGCAGCCCAAGCCCCGCTGAGCCGCGACCCCTGGGCAGGAACGCACAGCCTCACTGAGCGCACAAGAGGAGGTCACGGCCAGGACCCGGGACCTTGGCAGCAAAGGGCCACAGGAGGCAGGCAGGGCCCGGCCCAGCCAGGAGGCTGATGGTCTGCGTGGCGCCCAGGGCAGAGGGGCCCAGGCACGGCTGGCGGACTGGGTTCCTCCCGCAAAACAGAGGGGCGTGAATGGTGTCAGGAACCCGGGGTGGGCATGAGGGGACTGTGGGGCTGGGGGTCTGAGGGGCCTCGGGAGCAGCCAGGGGACTGGATGTGTGACCCTCTTCGCCCCCCACCTCTCGCTGGGCTCGGCTCCGGCATCCAACAGGCACGAGGAAGCGGCCCCGTACACCTGGGACGTGTTTGCTGCCGGGGCCGCTTTTGCTCGACTTTTGCTGTAAGAAGACTGTGTGGCCACTGGCCGTTCCCTGCGCACCCTCGCCGCTTCTGCGGGCAACAGTGGCCCCGAGGGGCACAGCAGGGGCTCTTGGTGAGGGGGAAGGGTGTGCACGCAGGACGTGACCGGGTGCACAGGGTACCCGTGGCACTAACATGCCAGCGTCAGTCAGGAAAAGCGCCTAAAACAGCTCCGTAGGGGAGGAAGCCAGAAGTAGGCTGAGGAACGCTGGCCGGCCCTGTTCCCACCAGCTCCCCAGGCATCACCTCCTCCAGGAAGCCCCCCTCAGTCCCCAAGCATTCCTAGGGGTGCCTACCCAGCCGCCCGGCCCTCCTGACGCCGCTCCACTCCCCTGTGTTCTCATTACGCACCCGGGCTCCCTGTCCCCCACAGGCTCCCTTGGCACCGACGTCACACACCACCAGGGACAGCAGTCTCCCGGGCTGGGTAGCGGGCAGCAGGTGCCCGTGGCAGGGGGCCTCACCTCGGTAGAGCAGAGCCATGTGCTGGCTCAGGGACCACAGGCCGTAGAGGGCGCTGAGCCGCCGGAGCGGGGCCCGCAGCGGGGGCGGCACGCTGGGCCGGTGCGTGTACTCGTGAAACCTGCGCACCACGGTGAGCTCCAGGAACGCCAGGGCCAGGGGCCGGCAGCAGTAAGCCTGGGAACACACAGCAGGGCCCCCGCCCACCGGTGAGCGGTGAGCGGCGCCGGGGACCCATGCACACAGCAGGCCCTCGGAGCTGGTGTTTGGAGCGAGCGCCCTGCCCACATCTCCAGGCCGGGGCAGCCCCACCCCAGCCGGCCCCCGCCCTCCGTGAGTCTCCACGCCAGAGCCCCCGACTCCTGACCGCCCACCCCCAAAGGCTTCCAGCCTCAGGAACCGATGTGATGGGCCGACCGGGATCCAGTATCACTCGCAGCTGCACCCCGACTGCTGAGGAGCTTCTAACAAGGTAGGGACACTGGAGGCAATACCTTCCCAACCATCCAAGTTCAGAGGTCACCCGTGCCATGCGGGGGGCAGAGCTGGGCCTGGGGTCAGCAGGCCCAGGGCTGGGGGCGGGGCCGGCCAGGGCGCAGGTGGGCGGGGGACCTGGGGCACTTCTCTCGCCCTGGATCTTCTCATCCACTCAAGACGACAGTGGACACATATGAGAACGTCCTCGTCTGTCTCCTGAGGCGCAGATGTGTCTGCAGGGCGTCCCCAGGACTCGGGACGGGCAGGCGCCAGCAGGAGTGGTAAGGCTGGAATTCAAGGCGGGGACACCTTGCTGCCCCCTTTGATAGTCCTCACTTTGAACACAGGACAGTGCCAGCCAGCCCCCGAATGGGACAGACACGCTTTTTTTTTAAGAACCACGAGGTGCGTCTGGCTGGCCTCCGTCAGCAGCGAGTGGCCGCTGTTACTGGCAGGAGCGAGCAGGTAAGGGAAGGTGAGTAAATGTCCCCACTGGGTCCAAGAGGCAGCACGTTTTGTATCTACCGCCCAGCAAGTCACCCGACAACAGCAGTTGCCGCCGGCCATCCACGGCGACAGAGTGGCCGCTGTTGCTGAGACACGGTCGGTCAGCCTGCACGTCCCTGGCCCCGGTTCATGGTCAGACCCCGCGCTGCCCCTCGGGCCGGGCAGGAACCGTGTCCCCGCTGGGGCCACTCGGTCAGCTCCATGGCCATGTGCCGGGCATCTGCGGCTGGCTCTGACTTTGTTTACAGCAGCGTTAGCGGTGCAGAAACGGTGAGCGTCTGCAGTCAGAGCTGGCAGTTTTCTGATCTCGTACAGCTTCCGAGTCTCCCGTCTTCCTCCCGCAGGCTCACTCCACACCAAGGTCACACAAACGTCGTCTGCGGCGCCCCTCCTGGGGGCCACTGCCGCTCAGGTGACCGACGGGGAGGGGCAGCGTCTCAGGACCTTGACCACCCAGTCCAGGGCTCTGAGCACCCGCGGCCGTCGGAAGGGACCACGTGTGTGCTCTTAACATGCTCCGCGACCAGTTCAGGCATGGGGCTGTCGCTTCCCCTTCCGGGCCTCACGGCCGCTCTCCTGTCCGCAGCCCTGGCCACTCCGGGGGCGGCACCTCACCTCGCGTGCTGGCCAGCTTCATGGCTCTCCCACGGGCCCCTCTGCCCTCTGCCACGCGACTCACTGAAACATGATGTCCCCAACGAGATCTCAAGGGGAGCTGCTCTCACACGGCGGGGCCACCCCTTGGGTTCCGTCCTCGGCATGAGCGGGCCAGGTGCCGCATGGCCAGCTGGCGCGGGGTGAGGCACAGCGGGGACAGGTTGACACAGCTTCCCGGGCAGCCCTCTGGGATAAGAATGTGGGGGTGCCCTTGGGCCCTCCCTCTCTGTGGCGTCTGGGTTTGGAACTCAGGGGTCTTCATTTCCATTTCAAGAACGACAATCCGACACGCAGGGAAAGGAGTGACGTGGGACAAGCTCATCCATGGCCACTGGGGTCCGAGTGACAGAGCCCGTGGTGCTCCCGGCCCGTCTCTCGCCTCCTTCGGTGGCCGTGGCGCCGACCTGGAGCGTCACTGGGCCTGGCCGTCACGGAACTCACTCCTTTCGGCCACAAGTTCAATTCTGGTTTAGTCACCCCGAGCCCGGCCTTTCCAGTCAGGACCCCATTCTGACTCCCCATCTGCCTCCCTCGCCCAAAAAGCAGGTCCCCAGGGACGCCACTGGCTCCGCGTCTGCCCGAGGGTGAGGCTGCCCCTCACAGCACAGGAGGCGGCGGCAGCGGAGACAGAGCCCCGCTAAGTGACTCCAAGGAGAGGGGGCACCAATGTTTTGTCCCGAACGGCCATCACTGCAGACACGTGGCAACGCGCGGGCCACTGCAGACCAAACCCTGGCATCGCGGGCGAGGTAGGCGGGGATCCAGGCCGGTGTCCCAACCTGTGTGTCTAAGGTCGCTGCAGCCAGAGCCAACTCCCCAGGAACCCCGCTCAGGCTGACGGCCGGGTCCTGCCAGGCTCTTTCACTGCGATGCCCACAGTCTCTTCTACACCCGGCAAGGTGGTGGGGGGCGAGGGGGGGGTGCCTCTGTCCCCACAGCAAACCAAGGTGCAGAGGTCAGGCAATGGCCCGAGGTCACAGGGGCTGCAGGGCTGGGGCCACGTCCGTCAGGACCCGGCAGCACAGGAATTCGGGGTGAATGATAAATAAAGCAATTTTAAAAATAAACACATACCTGGGAGTTGTTTCTTGCTTCAAAGTCACTGCTTCCTGATTTCTTCTCTTGATTTAGTTTTTGGTGACTCTCTCGGAGCAGGTAACAGACCAGCCACTCGTACGCCGCCAGGGGCACTTCAGACAGGAGACGGGAGAAGGTGTGACCATGGAGCACCTGACAGGGACCGGTGCCGAGTCCCTGAGGCTGTACCACTCGGGACAGACGGCACTGCGAGCGCCTTGCGTGCGTTGACGGGTGTGTGAGGTGGGTCTGGTTTACAGATGGGGAAACTGAGGCCCAGGGAGGGGCCTGCGCCGGGGCCCCCACCACGTGGTGGCTGGGCTGACACAGGCACGGCTGAGGGTGTTCCCTAGTCTGCGGGGAAGCCGCCCCCGGTTCCGCACTCTTGTTGCTACCGCAGAGGCCGCAGGGTCAGGACGCCCCATTCTGCGTGACCACCCCTCCCTCTTAGGACGGCTGCGCTCTGGCTGGCGTTCACAGGCTTAGGGTGGCTGAAAAGGGGCGGCCCCCTCACTGTTACCAGGGACCAGCAGGGACGTTGGGACAGCTTCCCGGCAGGGGGTGGGCAACGGTGAGAGGAAGGAGCGCCCACCCCGTCTGCATGGCAGCCCCGCCCTGGACCAGTGTCAGGAGCACAGCCCAAGGCCTCACCCCACACACGTCCCCCAACGAGCCCTCGGGGTTGAGGGCAGAGAGGATGCACCACGACGGGTGTAGACGGGCAGGGCGTGGGCTGGGGGAGACCCGGGGGAGACCCTGGAGGGCACACGGCCGCCTCGCCCTGCCCCGGGCTCCATGCCCAGCCCTGCGGGTCCTGCTCCCGTCCCGGCTCAGCCAGGGCAGACCCTCCACACGGCGCTGCCTACAGACCAGGCGCGTCCCAGACCCCGGGACCCTCGGAACCACTGCCCACCCATCCTGCTACCCCCCACTTCCGATGAGGACCCGGCCCAGGGAGGCCCCCAGACATTGAAGAGCAAGTGGGGGGAGAGGGGGCGGTGTCTGACTGGCCAGGTGGCCCTGAGTCTTTGCAGTTAAGTTGAGGGTCTTGAGACGAGGCCCCCTGAACTGGGGCGGGCCCTGGGCCCAGGGAGAGTGCCCCTCACAAGGGACGGGAGAGGAGACGCAGCACAGGGCGGCAGCCGGGGCAGCGGAGGCAGAGACTGGACAGACGCTGCCGGAGCCCAGGGCTGCCAGGAGCCTCCAGAAGGCAGGTGACGAGAAAGGACCTGCTCTGCGCCCAGAGGGGGCACAGCCCTGCCCACACCTTGGTTCTGGACTCGTTTCCAGCCCCGGCTGGTGGTGCTCGGTCCCGGCCACCCAGGGCGGGACACGCCAGGGGCCCAGGCGCTGCCCTGTGGGACGTCCCTGAGAGGCTGACGCTGGGAGCCCTGCTGACACCACAGCGCCCGCGGGACGTGCTCCGTCCTGGGGGCCCGGAGGCTCTGCTGCTTCCTGAGCTGTCCCAGCAGCTCGGACTGTCCCCAACGACACTCACTTTCCACGACTTAAGTACCAGCAACGAAGCCGAGACCTCGCCACCACCGAGGCCGGAAACCGCGGTGCCGATGCCCAGCAGGCCTGAGGGGGTGACCCACCGACCGGCCGTCACCCCGAGACCCTGCAGGCCCCGCCACGGACACCGCAGGCGCACCCTCTGTGCTCTGTGCTGTGAGTGTCAGGCGAGCGGGACACACAGGCTGCCGGGACGCTGTTTGTAGCCTCCTCTCTGAGCCGTTAGTTTTCAGAAGGAAACACAACAGGCCACGCCGCGTCCACGCGTCCATGTGGCAGGGAGGGACCCAGCGAGCACACAGCGGCATGGGCGTCCCGGGCCCTCTGTGGGAGCGAGAAGCCGCCGCTGGCCAGACCCGGGTGGGGAGCTGCCCCAGCCCAGAGCACGGCTCCTGCCCTTCCTGGTGCTGGTCACAAAGGGCCTCCTCAGGGCTCCCCCGGGCCCCTCTGAACCTCTCGGTGGCTCCTCCCTACGCTGGTGCCGCCTACACGGGTCTCCTTCCTCCGCGCACACCCCCGACCCGCCCACTCCCACCGGGCGCGCGGCTCCCGCCTGCTCCCCCACCTCCTGCACCGCCTCTGCCTGGGCTTCCGCCCCAGCTGCCCTCCCGAGGCAGCCTGGCTCTGGGCACACCTTCTAAAGCGGGGCCCTGACTTGGGGGCGCCCTGACTGCGGCCCGGACACCTGGCCCCCGCTCCATGGTGGGTGGACACACCGGTCCGGTGCCGCCTGCTGCCCACTCGCGCCCACACGCCCTGCGTGACCCGGTGCCACCCAAACGCGCTCCCCTCACCCTCTGAGACCAGCTCATGAGCCGGCTTCCTGGGGACGGCGACGTGCACCGCAGAGCTCACGCCGCACTCATGCCCCCGGGAGCGCTCCAGACAGTGGCCCCACCACACGGCGGCCCCCCAGGGAGAGCGCGGCGGGGCCAGGCCCCCACCAGGAGCAGCACGGGGCAGACCCCGTTCCCTTCCCGCCCATGACAGGGACACTGAGGCTCGGAGGCCACGCCACGCTGCAGGCAGCGCCGCTCCCAGCCCTACACTCACAAACACGTGGAGCCGCGTTATTTACTGTTCTTACGAATGCACCACTGCAGAGGCAGTGGGCCTCACGTCACTCCGTCACGGTGCAGGCCCTCACGTCACAGGGCCGTTCATAAAGCCATCCTCTGTGCACACGCGTGTGCGTAAATCAGGACGGAGCCGAGCCTGCCCCTCCCCCTCCAAATAACGGTTTCATTGCCTGAAGGGAAAACCTCCTGCCCCACCAAGCAGGCTTCGCTCAACGCTGGGAAGGCCCCGTGGCTCCGGCCCTACCGAGCTCGAGGGTCGTAAATCTTTTACACGATTTTCACCAAAGGCCCCGCTAAGCCCAGGGACGTGGGGCTGGATGACTGAATGCCCTGGAGATGGGGGGCGGGGGGGAGGCGGGGCTGGCCTCGGCCGCGCTCCCAGGAGAAGGTGCCAAGCCACTTCCGCCAAGTCAGCTTCAGTCGCAATTTTTCCCTCCAGAAAATGTTTTCACTCCGTTGGATCTTGCAAACATCAGGCCTCTCAGAGGAAAAACAGATGCCACCGCCCTGTGCTGCTGCGGACGCTGGTCTGCAGAGATGGCCTCTGCGCCCGGCAGCGGCGGGGACAGCGGGGGACATGAGGGCACAGCAGACGCACCAGCAGGCTGGTGGCCCTGGTCCACTGTCCATTTCACAACAGGGGTGGGGGGGTGGGGGGCGGGCCTCCCTGGAAGAGAACGTTCTGGTCGGGTTGACGTTACTCAACGGTTAGGTCATTCTCCGGGGCTTTCTGTGGTGGCGGGTGGCTGGGGAGGCCTGGAACCCTCAGAAACTGACCTTCCCAAGAGGCCCCGCGCTTGAAGGCAGGCAAGGCCCCGTCAGGTTAGGGGACATCAGAAAAGCTGTGACAAAGGCTGGTGCCCGTGAGGAACATGGCGATGGCTGGCTGAAGCTTCCCAGAGGACAGCGGGGACGCGGACAGCCACCTCGTTCTCCGCCTCTGTTTCCTCCCCAGGAGAGCCCACAACTGCTGACGCTACAACGTCACACCACTCTGTCCTTCGTGTAAAGGAGGGTGGCAGCTCCCTCTCCCAGAGGTCCCGGCAGCCCCGGGGGACACTCACACTGGGGCCTCCTGACGGCAGGGCAGGGCCCTCTCCCACACGTGCACTCAGCTGTAGGCCGTGACTGACCACGTGGTGACAAGTGCTGCCACATGTCGGCTCCCTCATCCTCACAGAAGCCCAGCGTTAGGAACATGAGGGCCCTGGGCTGCAGGCAAGGGAGCCGAGGCGGGGAGGGCAGGGGGCTCTCCCTGGCTCCCAAGGCTGGGGGCGGCCTGAGGGCGCCCGACGCCCCCTCGTGGCGGCAGGGCTGCTTGCCCGGCTTCTTGGGGTCCCACCGGGAGGGTCGGCTCTGCCCGTGGGCCAGGACCCCTTGCCAGCCCGCAGAGCACGTCCCTGAGGCCCGGGAAGTGGGTGCTGTGGGCAGTGAGAGAAGCAGGCTCCCTGAATGCTGACGGCCGGGTGGCACTGACGCTAATGGCGTTCCGGCCGTGGCCGAAAGCTGCTGTTTCTGACGTGGGGCTCAACAGAGGAGCAGCTGGGAGGTAGCTGCTTCCTTCAAAGCCACAGACTGGGGGTGGGGGGGACACAGAGAGGAGGCAGAGGCTCTGGCGGTCCTTCCGGGGGCGGGGATAGGGGCTCCGGTTTGTGCCGCGCTCCCCGTCCTGCCTCAGACGAGCCGCTGCCGCCCTGGGCCGAGGGGCCGTGTCGTGCTCAGGTGGCCCCTCAGCTCCCCCTCACACCCCAGCCCCTCCGTGCCAGGCCTGGTGGCTTGGCCTGGGCCCTCTCCATCACCGCAGCCGCCATCCTGCCAGGCCACCATCCTCTCCTGCCCCAGCCTGTTGCCTTCCCTCCACAGCGGACAACAACCCTGACCGGTCAGCTGCTCTCCGCTCAGGACCACCTCGTGGCTCCCACAAAGGCCACCTGCCCCCTGGGTGCCCCGCAGCCAGCCCGTCCTCCCCACTGAGACCTCAGCTGCAAGGCCACTTCCTCGGGAGCGCGTCCCGGCTGCCCGGCCCGTGCAGACCGCCTGCCTCTCTGACCAGGCCCAGGATGTACTTGCATGTAGCTGTCCCCAGGCCGGGGCGACGCTGGGTGAGTGAGCAGACACACAGATGCCCAGGGGCCTCCCAGGCACCGGACGCCTGCCCTGGTCAGACGGCGCCGACAGGGAGGGAGCATGTTTACCTGCAGAGTCCAAGCAGTCCTGGAGGCGGGCAGCCTCGAACCTCTGGCCGAGGATGGCGGGATAGGCTTCCAGAAAGTCCACGCTCTTCAGCGGGCTCTTGAAGCAGGTGCCACCTAGGAGCACACCAGTCACTCAGGAGACTCCGAGCAGAGCGTGTTGGGAGGCAGGGCTGGCCCTCCCACCGTCCCCCACCTCAGCAATCTTTGGAAGTTGGTCAATCATTATGTAATGACGCCTCCCTTCCTACAAACTCAGGGTCTGTCTTGAGAGAAGAGTTAATCCTGGGGGCGAGAACCCACGCCCTGTGTGAGTTCAGGGGCCACCAGGAGCTCAGTGGAGCCTCACCTGGGCCCCCACGTGCCGGATGGCCGAGCAGGGAGTTGCTCACCTGGGCCCCACGTGCCGGACAGCCGAGCAGGGGGTTGTTCACCTGGGCCCCACGTGCCGGACGGCCGAGCAGGGGGTTGCTCACCTGGGCCCCCACGTGCCAGCAGGCTGAGCAGGTAGTTGCTGGTCTGCTGTAGCAGAACATTGTTGTCCCCTTCATACGTGCAGTTTGGGTCGTTGTCATTTCTGAGGTCGCCCAGACGGTTCACTGCAATGAAGCCACACGCTTCCATCAGCCAGGCGTGTGCGTGAGAATGACTGGTCACCTCCTGTGAACACGACTCCTGGGCGCCGTGTGGCCAGAGAGGAACTGCTCCCCACCCTGCTCCACGCCCGGCCTGCCTGCCTGCTGAGCTGGGGGCCCCTAACCACGGTAAGCGGTGGCCCCTCTTCAAGGCTACCAGGGGTCACCCAGGGAGGGTGTCGGCCGAGCGCACCCAGAAACGTGCGGTCTCTGCACCCCGCCCTCGTGAGGTCCCCGGGTAGAACCTGCCCGCAGTGCGAGCGTCAGGGACAGACGCCCAGGGGAGCTGGGGACCTCCACCGTAACCGAACAAAGCCCTCCTTTTACACAAGGAGCCCAAACATCTGAAGAAAATGCTTGTTTGTCTCGTTTTCTCTCTTGCCAGGTAAGGGACCGGGTTCCTTGGCGTATGTTATAAGCTATGCTTTCCAGACCTCCCTCCAATGACCACGCTCCCCAAGTGTGACGCTGGGGGGCGGCGGGGGGTCTCGAACGCCCCAGGCTCACACACTGCTAGGCCTGCGGTCACCTGTGATAGCCACCCTCGTGGGTTTCCTGACGCCTGCGCCATTCCAGTTAGACCATGGAACGTGAAGCGCTGGGAGCGTCGTCAGAGAAGCACTATGACTGACATTCAACCTAGGGGCAGCCCCCCCCCCCCACCGGGCTGGGCTCCCGGTGTGAGCCCGGCGGGAGTACACGGAATGGCCCTGGAATCGGGCGTTTCTGTTGTCTGCAGCGCTGCAGGATTCAATTTCCGCACTCCAGACTATTTATAGCGTCTCCATGAGCTATAACAACAAACAGAAATGACAGAGAGCACTCCGCCAGGACAAAGCTGGGGGCCGCAGTCACCCACACGTCAGCAAGGGATGGGGGAGGGGGAGCCAAGGGCCACCCTGCCAGCCACCGTGCTTAAGTGACCGTGACGGACCCTCCCTGAGGGATGCAATTGTCCACGGGCCGCCGCCAGAACGCTCGGCGAGGGCCTGCCGTGCTTCTGGGGGCACAAGCTGCCCACTGGTGTTTGGAACCTGCACGTGGCCTTCTGAGCGTAACCAAGATTTTACCAAGCACTTACTTAAGGTCAGGACCCAGGAAGCCTGGCAGGTAAGCTGCACATAATAATGACGACTATAATAATTCAAGTAATAACAGCAAGTAAGAGCTACCAAGCACACCCTATGTGCCGGCACTGTGCGCTACGCCGTCCGTGTACTAACTCACGCCACCACCGCAAGGACCTCCGTGTGGACCGCTGTGCGCACCCCCATTTCACAGGTCAGAACACGGAGGCTTGGCGGGTCAGGGAGCCCATCCACGGTCACGCAGCTGGCAAGCGGCAGAGTCACCCGCCAGCTGCCCCCAAACAGCTGATGCCCCTAAACCTTATGTTCGTTTTCCTAAGTTTAAGAGCTTTTTATCAGAACAAAATTCGGCGCCAGTTTACTGCCAAGTCATTAGCCAGGAAGTCACCACCACTCAGATGAAGAGCTAATCCCACTCCGCTCTGGTTGTCAGTGGCCGCTCAGTCCCTCCACGCTCAGCACTGTCCCTGTCCCCATGTTCCCAGGAGTGTCAGGCAAGGGAAAGCGGGGAGCCTGGCCAGGGCAGGGGGTGGCAAACTTGCTGTGGAAAGGGCCCTGCCGAGACCACCGACTGCACAGAGGCAGTGTGAATCCGGCCACAGAAAACGCGTGAGCAGGGGGCATGGCCGTGTCCCAGTAAAACTTTGTCCGTAAAAACCAGGGGCAGCTGGTGTGGCCCACGGGCTGCAGTTTGCTGACCCCTGGTCTAGGGTCGAGAGGCAGGGGTAAGGCCAGGAAACCATCACGTGTGTCCCCAAACCTACTGGCCAGGTAGCCGTGTCCTCCGCACGCCTCCCGGCATTCCTGAATCCCCCGCTGGGCGGTCCACGAGGCCAGGGGCTTGCCGGCTGACGCCAAGGCGTGGATTTCGCGTCCGAGCTCTGCCTTGGGGGAGGAAACCCAAGGAGAAAGGTGAGAAGAGGCTCCGACACCAGAGGGGGTGGTCGGTTCCACCGCAGCACCAAAGGCACATGTCCCCTGAGGTCTAACCCAACACCCCCGGGGACTCCAGGAGAAAGCAGGATTAGCTTCAGCTAAGAACAGGCACCCTGCGGTGCACCCAGGCAGCATCACAGACGTGAGGATGCACGACCACGCTCCGCCTCGCAGGCAGGTTCCCGGGGCAAAGGCTGATGGCGGAAGCTGCCTGCGGGGACTTAAGAACTGCTTGATAGGATGTGCACAAACGTGACGCGGAACCATGCTGGTCAAAAGCAGGGTCAGACACAGCGTCAAGACCCTGCTGCCCAGAGGAGGGGGCCGGGCGGGGACCAGTCCTGACGTGGCCAAGGTCCGGTCCATCCGTTGGCTCTGCAAGGGTGCCCCTGCCAGCGTCCCTGGGGCTTGTACGTCCTATAGAGATCCTTTGCTTCGACTGGGTATTTAATAAAAACAATTCCGAGAAAGAGATGCACGCAGACTTGCTAAGTAAGCATTTTCCACTTCAAATGCAGGCGACGTTGGGCTGAGTTAAACCAGAGTTTCAGAAGGAACAAAGCGTGATTACACTTTGTAGTGTTATTAACAGGAGAACAGTTCCTGGGTCAGCTGGCAGAAGTCGCGGTGACTCATGCTGAGGGAAAAACACACTTAACCCCTGCCTTTGGGGGGGGGGGGAGCCCCCTGCAGACCCGGCTCAGCCCGGCGGCGCCGCCTGCTGGCCACGCGGCGCCATCACGGCCCGGACGCGGCAGGTGGGTGCAGAACGCCCGGCAGGGCCTGGTAGGGGGTTTTCCGGCCCCGCACTCCGCATCCGCGTGCACACGCGCTGTTGGCGGCTCACAGTTCACACCTGCCCAGGAGGCAGCGAGGTGGCTGCGGGGGGTCAGTTCGCACCCCGTCCACGCAGAAACTGGGAAGGCTCGTCTGGGCGGGTGAGCACAGCCGTTTCTGGCCCAGATCCCGGACTCACGTCCCCGTCAGCGGGACCCGGACCCCGGCGGGGTTGTTTACAGAAGGATCAGAGCCATGAAATCTGCCGAGGGGCTGGCCGTGCAGACGCTGCAAAGCCATCATGCTCTCCAAGGACAGGAGCCGCTGCACCCAGACGAGCGGGGAGCCGCGTCAGCACCCACAAAGGAACCAGAGTGTGGACACGCGCCACCCCGTGCGGGTCGGTGAGGCTCCGCGCGCCTGAGGGGCGGACGCGGGGCCAGACTGCGGGAGCCCCCAGCCCGCAGAGCTGGGCACTGGGGCCGCTTTGGAAGAGGCCGGTTGACATTGTGTAAACGTGGCAGAGGAAAGGGAGTCGTCCTCACCTGCCCAGCGCTGCGGTCGTCCCCGAGGAGGCCTTGCTGGAGCCGCACCAGGTCCAGGAAGAGCGACTTGGAAAAGTGGTCCAAGGCGTAGGCGGCTGCCAGGTACGGAAGCAGGCGCCATTGCTGAAGGGAACAGGACGCCTGTGTGAACGCCCCCCAGTGCTCATGGGGAGCCCCCCACTCACGGGGACCCTGCAGACCAGGAGGGGGGTGCGGGCCACGGGTAGGGAGCGATGGGAAGTCACCGCTCAGGGTCCCGCTTAACGAGCAAGGTCCCACGCGTCTCTGGTGCTTCCAGGAGCCTCAGCCAGTCCCTCCTCCGTCCCCGCCACCTCACTCTATGGCCTGTCCTACGGGCTCTCCCCTGCTGCGTCCCCACAGTGACACCTGGCACAGCGAGATCAGTCCACCCGGGAACTGGGGAAGACGGCCTGTTATGCCCAGAGCACGGGACTGGCTGGTGATACTTGGTGCTTCGGGAACTTGGGAGGGAAACAGGGAAACTGAGGCTCACGGAGAGCTGGGAGCGTGTCTCATTCACGCATGCACATCCAGTTGCATGGGTGGTGGGGGGTGTGTGTGTGTGTCCTGAAAAGACCTGGGATGCAGTCACCACCATCATATGTCATTACCAAATGTTAAGTGCCAACACTGTGCCATCTGCTTCTCAGATACTAATGTATTTAATCCCCACAGCCACCCGCCACCGATGCCCAGGCAGTCAGATGCGCGGGGACCTCAGGGCGGCCATGGGATTGGTGGGGGGCCGTGTGCGCCCCACAGGCACGAGGCACGGCACCTGGCTTTTCCTTAATGACGCTGGAGCAGGTTCGTAGCCACAGTACAAGAGCCCGCTGTAAGTGTTAAACTCCCTGAAGCTTCCGCTCAGATCCACCTCTGCTTCTGCGCAGCCTGGCCCGAGGCCCGGGCCAGTTAGTACTGACCTCCGACAGGAGTCACCTGCCTGGTCCTCAGTCCCCACTGTACGCGGGGAACCGTGGTGTGCGGACCAACCATGAGGTGCGTGTGGAAGGCTGTTTGCCGTGATAAAGCACACGGCCCCCTCCCCGGGTGACCACTGGCTGCCCCACGTCTGGGGACCTGCAGGACGAGTCCCTTCTGCTGCCCTCATGGAGCCGCACACCCGGCTGTGCTGGCCTTCTGGGAGCATTTCTCAGGATGGGGTGGGTGAGTCGGAGCCCGGACACGCAAGGCCACCTGCCGAAGCCTGCCGGGCCGCCTCAGGGGAGGGGTACGCACATCTGGGTCCCCAGAGCCTCACCAGGACACGCTCTCCTGGCTTCCTTGTTCGGGCCATTGTGCAGACTCCCACTAATTAAATCCACTTACTAACAGCCTTGCTGCCCACTGAGCGCGTGCACTCAGCTCCCAGAAAGCACACAGCAGCTGCCCGGGGAGGCCAACCTGCAGCTGGTACTCGAGGACTGGCACCTCCTCCCCATCGGGGGGTCCAAACTGACGCCGCGTGGCTGAGAAGCGAAGGGCTATGCACACGGCCAGCTTCAGGTTCGTGACGGACATGCCCACGATGCAGACCCGGCCGGCGGACAGGCTGCCCAGGGACGCCCCGAAGCGCTGCCTGTTGTTCTGCGGGGAGAAGCAACGAGGACCGTCAGCAGGTCCTCCGCCACCACTGCGGCCACATCACGGGGACAGGCACAAAGACGGGGCGCTTGTCCATCCTTTCAACACAGGCAAGTGACACCCGTGGCCCTTCCCCCAGGTGACCCCAGACACAGACCTCTAGACGCAGGAGGGCCCAGCGGCAGGGGTACAGGTGCCATTAGTGAACCGTCACGGGACAAATGGGGAGGCACCGTAAGGAACGGGGCCCAGCAGAGGGCGTCTACTAGCTGCCCACCCGAGGCGCAGGTCGGGGCGACCCCAGACAGACAGCCCACTGCTGGAGCCCACGTTCGTTTGTAAAATGTCTCCCTTTGGCCCCATCCCCCTGAATCCCTTTCCCCAAATGACACCGTTTTAGAGGGTGTGACATCCATCTGTGTTCTGTATGTTCTTTTAAAATGGGTAACTGCCTGGTGGGCACCGATTTTCAATCTTTGCTTACAAACCCAGAGCACCGGCACCACAGGCCCTAGCGGCCGTGGGCACGCCTCCCCCAGAGCCTCCCCCTCCCCCCGCCCCTTCCACCGTCTCTCCTGGGCTTGTTTCCTTATGATTTGCGCTTTGTCCCCCAAATTGTGGCTCCTGCAGTATTTGTCTGGTAGCCTTCGCAAACTCAGCCAGCTGAAGAACGTGACAGTCTCACACACAGATGACAGTCCAGCTGGATTTAAAACGGGCCTGAGTCCTCTTCCTCTATGGTGAGGGCCATCGCTGCCCTGCCTGTGTCCCCACTGACCGCTGATGGAGCCAAGCCATGTCTCGCCCTGAAGTTCCTACACTTCCCGTGGGCCACGGCTGCTCTCCTCTGCGGCTCCCTTCACTGGGTTTCCCTCTTTCCCTAATTTAGACATTTAGCGTCACTGTTTCCCCAAACTTGCTCTTTTCCACTTTCTCCCGTCCCCTCCAGCCGCCTCTGGGGTGCCCCTGGCTCAGGATGTCCCAGCTGCCAACTCAGCCCCCCGCCCCATTTATCCCACTGAGGAATCGATGACATTTTCCCGTGAACGTATCATTAACGAATCTTTACATGGCGGTCTCCGTTTTTAGGACGCCCTGTGTCACATCGCTGTTTCTGTCCTGATCGCTAGGCGACCTCGCCAGGCTGTGTCCGTGCCCAGCGGCAAGGCCTGCGGTCCAGGCGGGGACCCGGAAGGGATAGGCACGGGGGACGCACTGTCCAGGCCGTGAGCTCAGGACTTGCCCGGGAGGGCGGTTGGTGTCTCCGACGGGGCTGTGTCCTGAGAGGGCCCGAGGTCACACCGCCACGTGTCTACCCATCAGTGCACTCAGGGGGCCCCGGGCCCTGGACACCAGACAACACCGTCACCCTCATTTGTGGACCAAGTAACCTGTCACCTTTGGGGAAACTCCACAGGGCACAGCACTGGTGGGGGGCTCCCTAAGCAACCCCAAGGGCTGGCGGGCCAGTGTGGGGGAGCAGAGGCCAGCGTCTGTGGTCACACCGGGGACCCCAGCACCCACTCCCTTGCTGGTGGCACTGGAATCCAAATGTAGCGAGGCCCGCCGTGGGCCAGCCTACTCCCGGGGCCAATTTCCTCAGGGGCGCAGGGGAGCTTCGCCACCTGGGCACACCTCACCTTAAAGGGGGTGACGTAGGTGCCCGCAGGGGTGACGTCTCCAGTCCGGTTCAGGAGGTCCTGGCGCGGGATCCTGACCTTGTGGAACATGGCAAACCTGTGGGGACACGCGGGGCCCCAATCAGACTGCACCCGGCCCTGGCTTCCCTCTGCTGCTCCCGACGCCCAGTCAGAGGGCGTGAAGGACAGCGTGCGAGGTGACAGAGCCCCAGAGGCAGAGCAAACAGGGGAGAGGACACCAGGAGACGGGCAGTTTCAACACGACTTTCTGTCCAAAAAAGCAGGTTTAAAAACAGCAGGCGTGTGCGGCACGTTCCGTGCGGAACCCGACAGCTGTGCTTCCGTGTTGACCGGGGCCAGGCCGCGGGGCCGCCACGTGAACTCCCACAGCACAGGCCACTCGGCGGGGACAAGGGCCACTCGGCGGGGACATAGGCCACTCCATCGGGACAAAGGCCACTCGGCGGGGACAAAGGCCACTCCACCGGGACAAAGGCCACTCGACGGGGACAAAGGCCACTCAGCGGGGACAAGGGCCCCTCCATGGGGACAAAGGCCACTCCACCGGGACAAAGGCCACTTGGTGGGGACAAAGGCCACTCCGCAGGGACAAAGGCCACTCGACGGGGACAAAGGCCACTCAGCGGGGACAAGGGCCCCTCCATGGGGACAAAGGCCACTCCACCGGGACAAAGGCCACTTGGTGGGGACAAAGGCCACTCCGCAGGGACAAAGGCCACTCGGCGGGGACAAAGGCCACTCATCAGGGACAAAGGCCACTCCGCGGGGACAAAGGCCCCTCCATGGGGACAAAGGCCACTCGGCAGGGACAAAGGCCACTCGGCCGGGACAAAGGCCACTCGGTGGGGACAAAGGCCACTCGCCAGGGACAAAGGCCACTTAGCAGGGACAAAGGCCACTCCACAGGGACAAAGGCCACTCCACCAGGACAAAGGCCACTTAGCAGGGACAAAGGCCACTCGCCAGGGACAAAGGCCACTCAGCGGGGACAAGGGCCCCTCCATGGGGACAAAGGCCACTCCACCGGCACAAAGGCCACTTGGTGGGGACAAAGGCCACTCGGCGGGGACAAAGGCCACTCATGGGGACAAAGGCCACTTAGCAGGGACAAAGGCCACTCGCGGGGACAAAGGCCACTCCACAGGGACAAAGGCCACTCCACCAGGACAAAGGCCACTTAGCAGGGACAAAGGCCACTCGCCAGGGACAAAGGCCACTCAGCGGGGACAAGGGCCCCTCCATGGGGACACAGGCCACTCGGCCAGGACATAGGCCACTCAGCGGGGACATAGGCCACTCAGCGGGGACAAAAGCCACTCGGCCGGGACAAAGGCCACTCGCGGGGACAAAGGCCACTCACAGGGACAAAGGCCACTCCGCAGCACAGCGCGTGAGGCCTCTCTCTGCCCTCACACTGAGGCTCCCACCAGAACCTACCCCATGTGGCCCAGCCGGCAGAGCGAGGCTCTGACACTCGGGTCAGGCCCGTGCCCGGCCCTAAGGTCAGCGGCAGCTTCCTCTGCACGTGGAGAAGGAAGGGCTCGCTGGCTTCACTGTGACCTAACCTAAGATGTGCATGGCTATCGGGCCAGGAAACATGTCCCCTCACGTCTAGGGTCAACACTCCATGCACAGTGCAGAGTCCCACACCACCCTGACGACACCCCCCGTCCCCGCAGTCACCCGCTGACCCGGGACCACCTCCGCTCATGTGGACTGTCCCTCTGTCCCTTCACTAACCCACAGACTCCACTGTGAGCACCAGCAACACCTCCCCGGCCCATGTCTGCTCCGCCTGGCCCCCCTCACCACCACCCTACCCAGAGCCCGGCCAGCAGCCCTCCCAGGCCCCCACCCTGCTGTGCGGTGTCCCCTTGTTCTCTGCAGACCCCACCCCTCCAGCTCGCCCTGTGCGCAGAGCAGAGGCCTCGCCAAACTGCCCCCCAGGATGTCCCGCCCTGCACGAGACCTTGGTTCCTAAGCCGGGGATGCTAACCCCATAAAAACCACAGTAAAGCCCTCGGAGGGGCCAGCCTCCTGCCCCCGCCTGCAGTGGGTTGTGCCCGTGTGTCACCTCAAACAGGCCAGGCTCTCTCCTCCAGGAGTCCTGTGGGGGCACCGCTAGAGGGTGGCACATTCTGCAGGGACCACCCCCCACCCATGTTCCTTTCCTGACACTGCTTCCCATTGGCAGTTTCTGGGGTCTTAGTCGCCCTTTATAATGGGGCCATGGTGCCTGGAACCTTCCAGACTTACTGAGTGCCATGGGATGAGCCAGCCATGGGGGAGACTCAAAATCTGGGTCTGGGGACAGACCTGGGGACAAGGCGCATGGCTCCTTCCTGCACCCCCAGGAAAAGAAGAGACCTCAGCTGGCACAGAGTGGGCTAGGGGAGCCCCCTCCCCAATTCCTCAGGAAGTGACAAGGAGACCTGCAGGTGGGGAGCTCCATGGGCTGCCAGGCCCCTCTGCAGGTGGTCCTCCCGAGGGTGACATGAAGGTCACTGGCAGACCGAGTCCTCGGCAGGCCCAGCAGGCACATTGGGACCCTGCATGGGGGCGAGCCGCGGCCTCAGGGCCTTTGCTCCGGCTGGCCGTGTGGAGGTCGTAGGCCCCAGAAGGCCCACCAGGCTGTCTGACCCGATACCCTGGTTTATAGGAGCACCCAGACCCGGTGCCAGCTCCCCCAGTGTGCCCCGCTGGCCACCGGAGGCCGAGGAAGGCTTCTTCCGGTATGATTCTGTAAACTCCAAGTGCCCTTTGTTAGAGGTGGAAACCTGTCACCTTTGTGCCACACAGGGATGGGACAGGTCTGAACATGGCTGCTGAGAACACGATGTCACAGCTCTTGTTTGGGCGCCTGGACACCACAGACACTGCCCCAGGCGCAGGGGCACACGTGTGTGACGTGGGGGTGGCACGGGGAGGATGTGTGTGCTGGGAGCTTCTGGACCCTGGGGGACACCGCCGGCCACTTTCTGGGCAGAATCCTGGGGCTGAGGGCCCCGCCTCACCTCAGTCCCCGCCCGAGAGCGCTCTGAGGCCCGTCCCAGGTTTGGGGGTCGAGGTCTTGATTTTGCTTTCATTTTTGCCTAAATGTATCCATAAAATCTGTGTTTGCCACTGATTTCTAAGGGCATCCCACGTCCTCGGAAGTTCCCGTGAAGTGACGAAATCTAACCAGTGTTTTCAGGATGAATGATCTCAGACAAAACAGAGAGACAGAAACCCACTCGATTCTAACACCGATGGTCGGGGTAGAGGGCGCAGGCGTGCGGGCCCAGAACCCTCCCCCACCCCCCGGGGTTTCCTGTCCCACTGCCTCGCGCCGTCTGCTCGGAAAGTCACTGAACCTTTGAAGGCGCAGGGACCAGGCATGGCCACTCCCACCGGCTCCTCCGCGGGGCACGGTGTCACGCTGCTGTGGCAGACCTGCTCTCGGGGCCCGCAGGGCGGTCCCTGCACCACCCACGGCCAGGCTAGAGTCTCAGGTGTGACGCAGGGCGCCCGCTGCACGCATCCTGGGCACCACCTCCAAGAGACAGTGTTCAGTCTCCAGAAACATGCGTCTGTTGGTGGCCCCCAAGATGTTCCAGAACAACATTCAAGATTCTGACTTGTTAAACCTAACGAACAGTGAACGGAGACGCTTCCCACGAGATGTGACCCGTCTATTCCTGTGCAGCTGGGGGGGGGGGGGGACGGGCGCCACCAGCCGGGGCCTGAGGCGACGCCTGACCAGGCCCGACTTGCACACGCAGGCCCTTCCAACGAAGGGGGTCCCAACACCCGTATTTCCCGAGTCCCAGGCTGGAACGCACGGGTGTCCTGAAAGGACGCCAACTTACAGAGTCCAGGGCAGGACAGCGGCTGCCATTCCCACTTCCTGCACAGTTCCCCTGACGAGGCCCGCCCACGACCAGAGCCATCGCCTCAGTCACCCCACGCGGCGTCACCCCCTGGCTGAGAGCTGAGAACGCAGGGCCGCCAGCCTGTCCGTGCCAGGGCCCCACACCCCCCACACCCCCCACACCCCCCACAGAATAGCAACATAAGGGAACTGCCGGCCAGGGAGGCGCAGGACGCGAGCAGGTGCTCCCTAGAAGGGTCCTGTGTTTGCTCTCGCTTCGGAGCAACATCCTCTGTTTTCTCCCCAAACTAACTGCGTGGAATCCATGGCTCCCAGCCCCCTGCGGCACGGTCTGCGGGCACAGAGACACGAGATGCACCCCCTGCAGCCAGCTCCCCCTTTTGTGGGAAGGACAGGGAAAGGTGTTTTCTCCATGCTCAGCACCCTGGGGATCCCCGGGTTCGGCTTCTCTCCCCAGAGCGGGCTTGTCTTCTGCTTTGTACTCGAAGTGACCAGGGTGAGGACAGCCAGTGTGCTCACACGACCGGCCCCGGGCTCCCTGTCCTCTGCTTGCTGCACGGCAGCAGGTGTCTGAACATTCACCGCACACAGAGCAAGGTACGTGGCTCAGGGACACCAGGCTTGCTTCCTCCTGGTTCTAAACTGGCTCACGGGAACGAGGGTGTGACCCCCTCGGCCAGGCTCTCTGGGAGACAGCGTGCTGCGTCCGCATGTCTGTGGGGGAAGCAGACGCACAGCAGCCAGCCAGGAATACTCCTGTGCGCAGGCGGGACCGTCAGGCGCGTGGCAGTGGGCTGGCATCATGCCCACGTCATGGGTGAGGAAACGGGCCAAGGCAGAGCTCGAGGTGGGCACAGGATTTGAATCCACATCCTCCTGGTCCCCAAGTTCAGCCTGGGCTCTCACATCAGCTCAGGATGTCAAGCCCCCTACGACAGGCTCTCCCGCACCCCATGTCACCAGCTGGGCCCCTCACCGGCCGCAGCCCTGGTATCTACACTGCGCTGCCCGACTCCCGCCCCCGCGATCGGGGTGCACATGTGCGGGTCCGGGAGGTCGCTGATGGGGACCACGTCGGGGGGAGGCGGGGCCTGGTCTGAGGCTCCAGCAGGCTGCAGCTGGCAGCCCTGGCCGTGTTCATGCTCGGGGCCTTTGTACCTCCTGGCATTGGAGCTGACGCAGCAGACGGCGCTTCACGACACAGCTCCAGCGTGGAGGTGAGGAACGTGTCCCCGCCACGGTTACCTGGCTCCACGGGAATGCAGGTGGGGGGCAGTGCTCAGCGGCCGTGCGGCCTCGGACACGGACAAATCTAAGCCCCGAGCAGCAGCCCCAGGGACCGAGCCCACGGAGAAGTGTACTCACCCGTTGTCCAGGCCGTTCTGCCCCAGCTTCTGCCCCACGTCGCCCACCATCACCCCAGGCATGGGGAGGAGGGTCTTCGGGTCCCGAATCTGTGCGAACAACAGAAC
Source organism: Furipterus horrens (assembly GCF_987537825.1). Taxonomy (NCBI): domain Eukaryota; kingdom Metazoa; phylum Chordata; class Mammalia; order Chiroptera; family Furipteridae; genus Furipterus; species Furipterus horrens. The sequence continues at coordinate 216,270,173 of NW_028327172.1, forward strand.
ACAACAAACAGCAACTGCCCTGAGCGCACAGAACTCCAGGTGAATTTGTTCAAACCCCAGGGGCCAAGCATGGGCTTCCGCTCATGCAGCTGCTGAAGGGGTAACCCGCGTCCCCCAGAAATGGGCCTCACTCGGAGGCGGGGTCCTTGCAGATGACCGAGGGAAGGACCTTGAGCTGTGACCACCCGGGATGACCCAGGAAGTTCCCAAAGCCCATGACAAGTGTCCCAGGGGAGCCCGAGAGGACAGGACGTGGAGAGAAGAGGGAGGCAGAGACTGACGTGACACGGCCGCAGCCCAGGACCTCGGGCAGGAGCCTGAGGCTGGACAGGGGGCGGGAGAGGACTGCCCCCCCCAGACCCTCCAGCAGCAGTGTGGCCCCGCGCACGCCTGGGCCTGGACATGCGGCCCCCGCGCTGCCAGGCGACCACCTCTGCAGCGTGAGCCCAGCCTCAGCGTTGGTTTTGCTACAGCAGGCGCAGGAAAGCGAACCCGGGAACCGGTCAGCACGTGCGCCGGAAGGCAGAGGACGGCCCGTCCCTGCATCAGGCGCAGGGCCCCTGCTGGCTTCAGTAAAGTGACAAGGGGACTGCGCACTGTTGCTGCAGGAGAAACAGCCTGAGGGTGCTTTGGGGAGCCTCTGCTCCCCTAAAAGGAGCCTCCAGCAAACAGACTTCCCTAGGAAAGGACAGACAGAGCGAGCAGGGGGCTGCTCACTCCGTGAGCGCGGTGCTGAAGACAAGGACTTTCATTCTAGAGGGCCTGGGGGTGGCGTGAGGGCCGACGGGGAGGGGGCGCCAGAGAGGACACGGCTGAGCGGCCGGGTGGTGGGCACACAGCCCCGAGCCATGGGGTCGTTCACCTTAAAACTGTGTGTCAGCCCCGGCTGCTGTGGCTCAGCAGACTGAGCCCCGGCCTGAGAACCAAAGGGTCGCCGGTTCGATTCCCAGTCAGGGCACAGGCCTGGGCTGCGGGCCAGGTCCCCAGTTGGGGACACACGAGAGGCAACCACACAGTGATGTTTCTCTCTTTCTTCCTCCCTTCCCCTCTCTCTGAATATACATTTTAAAAAATCTTTAAAAACAAATCAATAAATAATAAAATAAAATTGTATGTTGTATGACTTTCACCTCAATTAAAAAGAAAACATGATTTTCTTCTGCTATGAGAAACCTCCCCCCCCAGAAGGTCTTAAAGTACGAAATGCCAGGAGAAGCTGGGGCGGGGCTTCATGCGGGACCCCGTCCGCCCAGACAGGGAGGCCTGGAAGAGCTTCTGGAAGCCTCGGGTGTGAAGACGCTGCAGCAGCCTGGGGCGCGGGCCCCACCGGGGAGGCGGGGAGCCTTGCACGGCCATCAGTCCCAAGTGCCACCCCCTTGGGCAGTAACCTTCCTGTCAGCGACGCAAGAATGGGCTCCGCCTGTGCCCCCAGCCAGACTCCACGTCAGAATCCCAGGAGCACCCCGAGAGGGCGGTCCAGGCTTGCGCCATGTCTGGGACGATGCCCATGCGGCCACTGGGACGGAGAGTCCTCCCTCCAGCTGGTGGGCCCGGGGCTTCTCAGCACTGGCACCGATATCAGGCTGGACCGTCCCTTCTCGGGCGGGCGGGGCCGTCCAGGGGGCCGTAGGACGCTTACTGTACCCCTGCCTACTCGCTGGACGCGGAGCGCCCCACCCCCGGGGGACGAGCGTGTCCCTGGACCCGTCCCGGCGCAGCAGCCCACCTGCACGGTGAAGGGGTGCGGGCCGTGGCACTGGCCCCCCGGCGTGTACAGCTGCGCGAACACCACCGCGTGCGTCGCGGTCTTGCCCATGTTGCCGACCCAGAATTTGGCGGCTTCAAAGTCGGGGGAATGGAGGATGAATTCCTGCGTGGGGAAGGAAGTCACGGTCAGCAGCTCAAACGCCTGGGGGTTCCTCTTCCTTGGACACATTCTCCACTCAGATTCTTGGAGGCGAGAGTAAGAACCAACTGGAGGTTTTCGTTCCTGGTAGGCACGTGGCACTGTTTTTACACAGAGCATATTCCCGGGCCTTATGACGTAAAAAAGAACCCTCCTACGGAAAATGATACCTGGTGCATCAAACAATATAATATGTGCAGGACCTGCGCGACGGGCCGGGCCCCGTGTCACTCCCCCCGTGCCCTCGTGGACCCCCAAACCACGAGGTTTCCGGGAGGGACAGGTGTGGCCTCCCAGCCTCCGCCTCCTGAGCCCCACTTGTCAGCGCAAGGGCTCAGTGTGCACCGTGCAAGCTCATGTGTGTGAGGACGGGGCTTGGGGTCTGATGACTTTTTCACTCATGGCTGCACATCTGTTCTTGGGCTCAAAGCCCAGAGAACAAGGGGACGGGGGCACCCACCTCGGTGGTGGGGTCGTAGTGGGCGGTCGTCCGGATGGCCTTGGTGTTAGTGCCGTGACTTACTTCGGTCAGAGCAAAACATCCAAAGATCTAACGTGGAAGCAAACACAAAGTCAGGCAGCGGAGGCTCTTTCCCGTGTTCCCGGAAGGGCCCTGCCACGGCCTTTCCTTTGAGCTCTAAGGGCCCTTCAACCACCACGAAAGCCCCAAATCTCCTTTTCCTATCTGACCAACTAGTGGTCTCCTGGGTCCCGTGGCTGTGCCGGATGCCACGCCACCCAGACGCACTGCCAGTGGCCCCACTAAGTCAGCACAGCGGCCAGAGCTGCTCCTGGGCAGCAGGAGGAAAGGGGAGACTTTTGCTTTGATCAGAAAAAGCTAAATTCAGTCCGTGCTGGGATCCGCAGACCCGTGTCTATGAAGAGTAGCATGGACTGCTTGGGAGCAGCCGAAGAACACCATTCGGCAAGGTGACACCCCCGGGCCCCCGCCTGCAGTCTGCCCTCCCCACAAAGCTCGGGAGGGCAGGGCTCACTGCCAGTGGAAACTTACCTCCATGCTGAAGATCTTTGGAATATATTTCAAATGTCTTTCTGAACCAGAGTTGTAAATCGCTGATCCAAAGACCTGAAAAATAGGACATCATCCCATAAACGGGTGGAAGGTAATGAGTGCTGCCATCCAAGGACACGTCATCTGTGACAGGCAGGTGAACACTGTCACCCTCCCCCCGCTCGCCCCACTCTCCCCACTGCGGCCCCGACCGTTGACAGCAGCTCTGAGAGGCAATGGCACCAACACACAGGGCTGCTGGCACGGGGGACCTGGGTCCTGTCCCCGGCAGTTTACGTAAGTTCGACAGAATCACCTGGCACATCCTGAGGCTCCGTGAAGAACACGGGACAGGACGGGCATGAAGGGGGTGCACACAGGCAAAGGGGGTCCACTCCGTCAGACACAAGTGGACAGACCACGGTTTTGCCTAGGTTTTTGTTTGTTTGTTTTCAGGGGTATTTTTTTGGGGGGGGGTGGGGGGGTCAGGCGGGTATAAAGCCAAAAAGTCCCAAAGCTCCCCTTCTTACGGGGCTTTGGCTTCCACAGCGCTGTCTTTTCTCGAGGTCTCATGTGCCCCAACTCGCCCAGATAAGGAAAAAAATGGACTTCTCGCTAAAAACCACAAGATCTACCCACACACTTTAATCTCAACTTGTTTCCTACATCATTTTTAGAAATCTCTTTCAACAAGCAGGTCCCCAAACACACAAGTCGCCAGAAAACCTTAAAAGCAAGGAAACACTAACACCCGCAGGACCACCGAGGCAAGGGTCTAAGCGTGTGCTGCACACAAGCTGCTGCGGCGGAGCGCGCGGCCGGGGCAGCGGGCCCTCCTCTCCCGCCGCCTACTCACAAACGCGTGCAGGAAGGCCTTGGTGGCCAGGGACCAGTCGTACATGCCCAGACAGTTCACCAGCGCCAGGATCTTGAGTGGGCTCTGCACGACGTCGTCCGCCTGGAGGAAGCCGAACTCGAAGACCCGCTTGCAGCGCAGAAAGTTCAGCTCGCGGTACCGCTCCACCGAGAGGTCGCGTCCGCGGGGACGGGCGAAGAGGGGGTCGTTCTCCAAAGCTGAGAAGATGGTTTTCTGGAAATGCAGGGGCCAGGGAAACAGCGGTTTAGGGAAAAGGACGGAATCTCAGCCCGCTCTCGCTTATCCTGGTTCCCTCAAGGCTGCGGGCTACATGGCGCACACAGGCTGGCCTAGAAACACCAGGACAGAGACAAAAGTCCCTCCCAGCTGAGGCTTCGGGAGCTTTCGCAGTCTGGACGCCTCGACAATTCCCAGAGGCTCCGCCACCCTGGGGTGCGAAGAGGAGTCAGGCCTGCGCTGCGCCCAGGTACAGCGCGCCTTACGGAGGCGGACATGAGGCGCAGGGAAGCCGCGCGGCTGCCAGCGCACGGAGCCCCATCTTTGCCGACGAACTGAGGTGCCTACCAGCCCCCTCGGTGGGCCGGCGCGGCCTCACCTTAAGGCGCAGAATGTCCTCGCCTTCCAGGAACAGCGCCAGCTCCTTCCAGCTGAAGGACGCGCGGGCGCGGTACGCGTGGAGGGGCCCCCTGGGGAAATCGGGGAACAGAGCGTCTTCGCTTCCTTCCGGAGTGGGCGCCATCGCTTGATGTCAACCTGCACAAAATGTAGAACCCGAGTGGCCGTGCTTCGGTCTGACTGCCCACACCATCCGCGGGCAGCTGTAGAAGCGCGATGTGTCACAAACAGGAGAGCAACGGACTCGAAAGGGGCGTGAAGAGAGAATGCCCCCACTCAGAGCTAATGTTCATTTCCCCCAAACCGAAGGCGAGGGGAGCGCCCCTCGTTTTCACTCCTGAACAAAGGAGAAAAGAAGACCGAGGAGGCAAGCAGATGTCTGGGCCGGGAGCACGGCAGCGACGAGGTGAAGCAGCCCGTGGTCTCCATGCGCCGAGGGTTCCCAAATCCGCGCTCACGCGGCAGTTCCGCCCCGCCCCTCTCCCGTCCTGGAGGTCCTCAAACTCTGAATGTTCAACACTGAACTCACCTCGGCCCCCCCGACCCAGCCTGCCCTGCAGGTCCAGCTCTACCTTGCCAGTGGCCCAAGGGTGCTGGAGCTGTAAACCTGGGTGTCATCCTGGAACTGCCCTCTCCCCATGCCCCGAAGCCCCTGCTCCCCTGAATGCCTACTGAATCTTTCATTTCTCTCCGCTCCTATCAAATCTTGTATAACAACCTCCGGCTCTTGAGCAATCCCTGTGTGCAAATGGGTGTCTCAGTGGTGTGGCAACCTGTCAGAGTGAGGTCAGCTGCCCAAGGTCATACAGCTGTTACCAGGCACATCCGACCCCAAGTCCCATGACCCCAAGCAATCAGTAAGTCCCCTAAGGCCGCATGCCACCCGAGGTCACCGACAGTGCTGTTGCAAGGAAGGACTGTGAATCCTGAGCTTATGAGCTGGGTCAAGTCTCTTGTTCAGTTAGCAAGTCACTTCGCCTCGTTGTGCCCGCGCGGTGATGACAACGCGGTAATGCTACTCGAGTATCTAGGACACCAGGTCCTCCAATAACTCGCCTCCTTCGGGGTTGTTTCATTATAAGGTGGCCGAGAGGTGCAGAAACGTCACCCTGGTTTACAGCAGCTAGGCTGTGGTAAACCCGGGTTCCTTCTGCTTCCTTTTGCTTAAGGCAGAACCTACCAGCGACCAGCGACCTCCAGTGAGAACGCACTGTGCTCAGCCCCTGGGCTGTTGCAGTTAGCAGGAGGCACGTAGCGGTCCCCAGCGCGGAACGTGGCTTTCACACCGTCATTGTGCCTCCAGCTGCCTCCAGCCAGCTGTCCTCTCTGCAGCGTAAGTGCTTAACTCCAAAGCGCGGGTCTGATCTCCCTCGCTCTCGGGGACAGCCGTCCCGTGCCCTCGGCGGACTATGTCCGAATTCCTCAAAAGGTCTCGCAGGTTTACCCTCCGGGCCGCCAGCCCTTGCCTCCCGTGCACCCCTTAATTCCGCGATGGCAGGGTGTGCGCAGACCCCCGCGAGTGCCCCAGGGCCTTTGCGCATGCCACCCCCTCCCCGCGCCCCCTCCCCCCTCGGCAGACGTGGGGCTCGACCTTCGGATCTCGCCAGTCACTCCTGTTCGTCGGGTTCCAACCGCCCGGCACACACAGCAAACTCTCGATAAACGTCCTTGGGACGCGGTAGCCCTACTAGGGAAAGCGGAGCGCGCGCAGCTGCGAACGCGGCCCGGCCGTCCTAACCGCACCGCCTCTCGGCCACCGTCCGACCCTGACGTCATCGCGCCGCGCTGCCCGCCTTCGTCGCCCGGGAAACGCAGAACGCTTCGGAGCGCCCTACCTGCAGCAGCCGCCCATCCCGTGCACCGGGGAGGGGAACCCTTGCCCGGGCGCTCCCTGGCGCTCTTCCCAGGGGCCCCGCTGCACCAGAATCGCTGGAACGTGTGTCTGACGGAGCTACGGAATCAGAACCCCTAGGCCGGGGCTTGGCCTTTCCAAGTTGCTAAGCGCGCGGAAGTGCTCCGTGAAGTTAGAGAACCAGGGAGGGAGCTCCGCGGGCCACGAGGGTGTCCGCAGTGGAACCGACGCCGGCTGCTCGAGAACCCATCCTCTCCTTGCGTGTCTCTCTGCCTCTCACACTGCCCACTTCTCATTCCCGCGTTTGGGGTCGGCTCCATATTCAAACACAGGCGCCCAAAGCCTGGTCTGTCTCTGTTTGGGGGCATCCTATGAAATGTACCGAGATAGTCGGCTGGACCTGGCAACTTGCCATATAAAGAAGGAACGGTCAGACGGTTTCCATTTAAAGGGGACTGCAAGATGGGCAGTGCAGTCACGGGGAAGCGGGGGTTCAGTTCAACTTCAGACACCCGTCAAGTTTCAGATGTTGGCGGGACATCCCGATGGAGACATTCGGCTGATATTTGGGCGTTCTCTACCCCTGTCCTACTTTGAAATGCCTTCTCTTTCATTCCATGACATTTTTCTTCACAGTTGCGACCCTTATTCCAAGCAGACTTATAATTAGGGGTATCAGTGGGACATCCTGTTGCAAAGCAGAAGAAAGTGACTGATGGACAAACCAAGGCCCTGAACGAACCCTCCTGAGCTTTCAGAATTGATCCCCCATCTGGGCAGTGTTTCCAGCCAGGGGTCCTCCTGACACAAATGTGACTGGCCCCAACAACGTCTGCAGTTTCAGGCTAAGAGGGGGTGTTGAGTGGACGTGTCTCTTGCTGCAGGTCTGTGCTGTGCTGGTCTGCAGAGCATGGGTACAGGGGGTAAGGACTTTGATATGTCTTGCTGGGTGTCGGGGGCATAATTCAACCCCCCTATACTGTCCAAATAGGTTTAGTCTAGTCGAGACAGCTAAAGGATCAATACTTACTTACAAATCTTGCTGGTTGTCGTTTGTGTCCATGGGCTATGCATATATTTGGGTTGACCAAAAAGTTAGTTTTTTTTTTTTTTTCCGTACGATGGCTCTAGTAGCGTTAAATGTCTTTAACTTCATTTGAAACAATTTTGTTAGATTGTATTGTGACAGCTCTCATACCAGTGTGAATTTCCATGTAGCAATTTTAATATGTAAGATGGAAGAAAAGCAACATTTTAGGCATATTATACTTTATTATTTCAAGGAAGGTAAAAACGCAACTGAAATGCCAAAAAAAAAAAAAAAGGTCTGTGTCGTGTGTGGGGAAGGTGCTGTGACCGATGGAACGTGTCAGAAGTGGTTTGCGGAGTTTCGTGCTGGAGATTGCTCGTTGGAAAATGCTCCACAGCTGGGTAGACCAGTTGAAGCTGCTAGCGATCAAATTGAGACATTAATTGAGAACAATCCATGTTATACCACATGGGAGACAGGAGACATACTCAAAATATCCGATTCAATAAAGTTACTGGTGAAAATGAAACATTTGTCTTTCATTTTACAGACTTTTTGGCCAACCCAATATGTTCTTTTGCTAATCTCTTGGCTGTGGTAACATCACTACAGTTTACCACAGCCAAGAGCAATGTTTCATCAGGGGATTAGCAACTTACAGGAAAGGCTTCATTGACCAGGGGACTGGTGTTAGACTGGGCATTTTTGCTTATCTTAGTTCATCTCAGGGTGCAAAGTGCTTTTGTTTTTTCATTTGGCTTGGTATGGCATGTCCCTCAGCAACAAGACAAGGTGTCCGCTCTGACTTTTCCTCCCCGTGTCCTGGCGCTGACTGATGTCATCTTGTTCCTCCCTGTGTCCTGGCACTGCAGCATGTCACCCAGGCGTAGCAGAGAGCGAGAAATCACTGAAGAGTCACCTGGAGGCTTACGACGACTTGGACTGCGAGGCCATAAGTTCAGAGGCCTATGTTCTGGGGCAGGTGGAAGTTTCTATATGGGCTGATATTCTTGCTGGAAACCCACCCGCTGAACTAAACACATTTCACCTGCCTCTTGGCTGCCCCCTCCAACGTCCCACACAACCTGGCGCTGCCTCCCTTTCTACCTCATTTCTCCTGCCTCTCGCCCGCTCAGCTCCTGCCACAGGGGTCTTCTTGTTCTTGGAACTTACGAAGCTCATTCTCTCATTCCCACCCCAGGCTTTGCTCTAGGTGGCCCCTCTGCTTTGAATGCTCATTCCCTATCATCTCCTAATTAAGAAATCAGCTTTTCCTCTCTGGGTTAATTGGCCATGAGTGGTAGCGGGTGAGAGCTCTCCCTCCAGGCCCTCCCAATCTTAATTTAAATGAGGTTTCTGTTTATGAATCTTTGCGAATACACTGATGCCGCTAGGGAACCGAATGCTAAATTCATTTCATTTCAACTAGTGCCCATTTAAATTAAAATAGTCACATGAGGCTGGTGATTACTGTATTGGACAGTGCAGCTCCAGAGAGATCCAAGTTGGGACGCCCAAAACCAGCACGTGCAAGGCCCCAGGTATGGAAAGGGGTTGAAAAGCGATACAGTCTAATATACAAACAGCTCTATGCCACCTACCACGCCCTGCAGGCAACAGAGACTGTTCCGGGCAGCTCTGCTGTGATGGTGCGGACCACCTCTTCATCCGGGGTGGAAACAGGCTCTTTGCAGAGGGGACAAAGAAGCACAAGGAGAAGGCCACGTGGACCACGGAGGCAGAGATTGAATTATATGGCCACAAGCCAAGGAGAGCTACTGATTGATTGCAACCCCGAGAAGGTGAGAGGCAAGGAGATTCTCCCTCAGAGCCTTCAGAACAGCAAAGAAGTAACTTTCTGTTGTTTTAAGCCGCCAGTTTGTGGTAATTTATGGCAGCCCTAGAAAACTCATAGGCAGCATAAAAATCAACTACGTGATCAAAGGCTGAAAGGGCCAGAGCGAGGCGTGTCTCCGAGGTTCTATCACTCGTTTATCTTAATTCCAGGTGGCTTTTCTCTCTGATAAATCACATGATTTGAGTTAGTTTTCACTTCCCTGACTCTGACAGACACCGTCTAGGGATCGGGGAAACCCCAACTGAGGGGCTAATTAATATACAAAAAGAACGACGAATCTTTGATGTTTTCGTTGCATCACGAGCTTCTGCAGACTGTGCCGGTGGTGTTGGCGTCAGCTGGCAGCGCCCACCCTTCCCCGCCGCAGGTGCAAGCTGACGTGACACCCCCAGGGCTGTGCTGGGGCGCAGGAACGCACGCCGTGGCTCTCCCACACAGGAAAGAGAAGGACGAGCTTCCACAAGAGGCGTCATCTTGAACATTCCCCAGCTCGGGCGCCTTGACCTTGACGATCACCAATACTGGAGACAATCCGATGTCGGATGCCGGGCTGATCCTTATTTCATCAACGCGCCACCTCCAGGGCTCTCCAAAGCTCAGCTCTGATCACGTTTCTATGAGGCACCAACACCCCTGGAATGGATCGACTGCTCCCCGACCCCCAGCAGAAAGCAAAGGTTAAATTCCGCAGCCGTGAGCCCGCAGTGCAATCCAAGGAGGGAAGGGCGTGGGGCCTGGCCCCGCCCCTCTCACCTCCGGCCCCGGCGCCCCGCCCCCGCGACACCACGCGCCCCGCCCCTCTCACCTCCGGCCCCGGCGCTCCGCCCCCACGACACCGCGCGCCCCGCCCCTCTCACCTCCGGCCCCGGCGCTCCGCCCCCACGCAACCCGCCGTATTGCGTCATCGCGCCGCGCCGCGCCGCCGCAGGCTCCCGGCGCTGGCCGACCATGGCGGTGGTGGGCCGGGCCGCCGTGCGGGATCCGGGGGCGCTGCTCCCGGGCGGCTTCTGGGCGGCGATGGCTGTGTGGCTGGAGAGGCCGCAGGTGGCCAACAGGCGGCTGTGTGGCGTCCGCCTGGAGGCCCGTCGGAATGCTGCCCTGCCCCGGACCGAGCTGGAGGGGCGGACCGCGGCGGGATGCGGGTCCGAGGAGGGCCCGGGACCCGGTCGGCGTTCCCTCGCGGGCGACCCGGGACCCAGGCCGAACGCAGGCCCCGAGGAGTCGCAGGGCCGGCGCCACCAAGGCGAGGACAGGGGGCAAGCAGCCGCAGCGCCTCTGCTCGCAGGGGCCCCGCGCCAGCCCGGCGAGGCTGGAGGCGGGGAGGGCGACTTCTCCGCCTCGGATCTGGATTCTCTCTGGGCCGATTTCTCCCGAGGCCTTGTCGGCGACCGTCGGGAGCTGCTGGCCTTCCTTAGAGGCTCAGGGGCGGGACTGCAGCCGGAGACTCAGCACGAACTCGATCTGGTTCTCAGAACCGTCATCCCGAAGAGGAGCCCGCACTGCCCGCTTGCTGCTCCGAGGAGAGACATGGTCGTGCGAGGTAAGAGTACTTCTGATCCCGGGAGGTGCCAGGTACCCCAAACCGGACGCGAGTTAAAGGGCAAGGACGGGTTTTAGTAAATAATACCCCTGCCACGGGGAGACGAGTCCCGATCGCTCCGGACTCTTCGTTTTGTGACCAAGCGTTTTCAGGGGAGAATGAGGGGGGGGGGAGTGGAGTGGGGGTCGGCGCGCGTGACACCCATCGGGGTTTGTTAGCTGGTGCGTCTGGGAGGTGGGCTCCCGCCCGCCCACCGAGGGGAGGAGCAGGGCCCCAGCCCCAGGCGTGGGCTGGAGGAGGCCATTCTTTTGTCTTGAATTTTCTCGCGGGGGGCGCAGGGTCGTCCTACGGATGGAGCCCTTGGGCCGTTAGAAACCGCGTTAGCTTTCGTTCCAGTGTTCACGGGCCAGCGTTGGCTTTGGCCTGGAAGAGAATCGTTGTCAGAGAACGCGGTGAAGTCCAAAAGCTCTCGTTGCCCTTCAGGTCAGTGAAAAGGCCCCCAAGGCACCCGTCGTGCCAGTCCCTTCGCGAGGTCCTAGGGAGGCTGCAGAGTGTTCACTGGTCTTTGAGGGGTGCAGACGTGTTACCGCAGTACAGAGGGTGGGTCAGTGCTGGGGGCGGCGTCTGCCTCCAGCTGGAGGAGGGTCTCCGCTTCCAGGGCTCGTGTGCCTAGATGGAACCCACCCGTGTGCACCATCGCCCAGGGTCCGATCCTGACCCGCAGCCGCGAAGCCCTCTTGCACGGGACACGGCGTGGTCACGGGTTCCGGGTATTGGGGCGAAGACCCCGGGGGGAGGCTGTTCTGTCTGCCCAGGCACCAGTGCTGAAGTGCTGGTGGTGTGGACCCCGCTCCCCGTGCCGTGTGCCTCTGGGGACCTGGGAGGCCTCCGGGAGGCCCTCTCCGGCCCCGCCGTGCCCGGGCGGCGTAGGAGGCCTTGCAGCCCGTGTGAGCCGCGTTCTCGGACTGGCTTCGCTGAGCGGGGGCGGCGTTCAGCTTCCTTTTCTTAGTGCGTGTGGCCCCTGAGAAGGGAGAGGCTAGGGAGGGCTTCTGCGGGCCCGCTGGGCCCCAATTAAAAAACAGACAAACACCAGAGCCTCGCAGCCGTTCCTGCACAGGGGCCGCTCAGCCAGCGGCACCTCGGGGAGCAGCTCACGGGGCGGCTCCCTGCACGGAGCTGCGGCCCCCCCGCCAGCAACCCCCCAACAGACCCTCCTGGAGTCCTGCTCCCGCCATGACTGAGGCTTTCCCCGCCCAGTCAGGGCTGCGCCGCTCTGACCAATGAGAGTGAACGTGTTCTGACCAGTCAGGACAGGCGCCGTGCCTTGTGAACCAATCAAACTATGAGGATTTGGAGTCCTCGTTTGCATGAGGACAGACCAATCAGGGGCCAGGGGCGGGGCCTTGTGTCCATATAAGCCGGCTCCCCGGCGCAGAGTGCGCGCTGTCGGTGGGCGTATGCGGGCTGCACGTGCGATGCGCGTGAGGGGGAGCGGACCGCACGTGGGCTGTTATGCTCTGGATGACGTTTCCTTCTTCCCCAAACCGGCGATTCCCGTGCGGGTGAGTTGGCGCCAAGGACTATCAGCTGGCCTGGTGTTGGTGCTCATGGGCCGGGAGTGCCTGGTGCGGTCTAGGCTCAGGGCGCAGCCGCCGAGCGGGTATCGGCCTGTCTGTCCCGGGCCTTGTAAGTAGGGCCGGGCAGCCCCGGGGGCAGACGGTATGAGACCGCTGATTCATACTAGTTTTAATACCGAGTTAAGCGTTCGTTCACCTGTCACCCGTATCTCTTTCCAGACGTCCTCAGCGGGACTGTAACTTTTTTACCTTTGGAAGAAGACGACAAAGGGAATTTAAAGGTTAAGATGAGCAACGTGTATCAAATCCAGCTCCGTCGCGGCGGCGAAGAATGGTGAGAGCTAGGGAATTGACCCCGCTTTCGCGGTCCTGTTGTTTCCTTAGGTAGCGCAAGGCTCTGGGCCCTCGGAGAGCTGAAGGGACTCCCCTGTGGACAGTTAGGGTCTGTGGGGATGCGCCTTCTAGTGTTTTCACAGCATGCTTTTGTTCCAGCTGGTGCCTGCTCTTTGGTCAGTACATTCCACGGAGCACTTGGTTTTAGCAGTGAACTCGAGCACGCTCAAGTGCATTCTTTCTTTGGTACTTTCAGAACGTGGCCGTGGAGACGTAAGTGTAAGCTGTGAAATTGTCAGTGGAGGCCCGTGTGATTTTAAACACAGTGGGTGTTTAATAATGCTTATTACGGAAGTCACAGTTTAATACGTTCCCTTAGTTCTGCACGGTGTTTCGGCCTGTACAGAAAGCCAAAGCTTGGTTTATCTCCACTTCAGGTTTTTTTGTTTGTTTTTTTAATGAAAAAGAGAAAGGGTAAATCCACTGATCCCTGGTGGTTTCCTGAGCACCACAGCCAGTCTGTACTACTTTCTAGTAGACAAGTTCGCTGAGGTTGTTCTAGAACATGCTTTGCTCCTGGTTCTGTAGAAGGCAAAGGGTGCAGAGGAGGAGCTTGGTTTGGGGTCAGATACTGGGGTTTCCCTACTGGCCATGTGACCTTGGGGCCATAGTAGCCTCTGTGGCCCTGTGTCTCCCCACCTGTGAAACAGGTTTCTTAATGAGGCTTCTGAGAAGGGCCTGGGCTTCACAGTGGGAGCTGAGACGCTTGCAGGGAAGACTTCGGGGCTGCACAGGGGACCTGGTCTGTCCTGCGGCCCTTTCTCCTCAGCATGCTCGCATGGGCCAGCGGGGAGTGAGCAGACCCCAAGGCTGTCCCTTTGGGGAGCGCCCTACATGCTGGGCCTGGGGGCAGTGGCAAGCAAGGGTCTAGGACCAGCTGGTGCTGAGTACCCATGCAGAGAAGTGAGAGGTACAGTGGGTCTGTGTTCCCATGTCCCCTCATTAGCAAAGGTAGTGTCGTGCCAGCATGGAGTAGGGGGAGGCCTGAGTGGATGAGGGCGCAGTGCTGGCCCCTCTGGGGGCACCCAGGGAAGGTGTGAGGCTGGGGAAGAGTGGGGGAGGCCCAGAGAGGTGCACCAGCCTGAGCAGAGAGCTCCCGAAGTGAAGGGACTGGCAGGGTGAGCACCTAGCGTCCTCGTCCTTCCCAGGCTTCTCCTGCATGGTGGCCGCCCAGAGTGCGTGTCCATGGAGAGTCAGCGTCCCTTATGGGAGCGGGTTGTGTCCCTCTGATGCACATGGTGACAAAAGCCTGACAGTCATTGCTCTTGTCCCCGTGCCTGTCCAGCTCTGCCACTTTCACCCGGCCATCTGGGCTGCTGCCTGTGCTGAGGGGCCCCCACCGCATGCCGCCTCCTTCACGGGAGCCCAGGAGGCTCCGTTCTCTCCCCTCTGCTCCTTGGGCGCAGCCTTGAGAGTGTGCTGTGGTCTGGCCTGCTGGCTGTGGACGCCTGCCCAGGGTCAGGTGTGCCGAGAGCTGGGCAGAGCAGCGACAGCCCAGGCAGCCGCACCGTGTTCTGGTGCCCAGACGCACTGCCCGTGCCAGGGACCTGGACCCTGCCGGGGTGGCGGGTGTGTCCCCAGCTCTGGCTGAGCACTCGGCTCTCTGGCCAGTAAATACTTGGTGAAGCAAGAAACTCCTATTTCAGTTGCACGTGTGAAAGTGTATCAAGGGCAGAAATGTTAGGAAAGGCCACGGACACCTGAGAGCCTGGCTGATGAGTGGGTGAAGGCAAAGGCAAGGAGCTTGGGTATTTAGAATCTGTCTGGTGGGCTCCAGGGGGTGTGGAATGCATTTGAGTGATATTTGCAGGAGACGGAGTCTTTCTGGTTTTAAAACGTCTTTATTAGGTGAAACTTCTGTAACATGTTTCCGGTCTTATGTTTTGGGTGAAATTTTATAACTGTCTTCTCTCTCCTTTAGGTAGGTAAAATGTATAATTTAAAAACAAGAATTGAAACCAGCTCTGCTTACTCATGTTTCTCTTATTTTTAAAGGTTCATATCTGTTTTGATTTTCTGTCCAGAAAGATGGCATTCGGACGGAATTATTTATCCCAAACCTAGCTGGCTCGGGCATGAGCTGCCAGCCAAGCTGGCCAGGTGGTCCGTGGAGAGCAGGAGCAGCGGGCTTAAAAGCACCCTGTCCCTCGTCCCTGTCCTGCGGTACAGCCGGGCCTACCAGGAGCTCAAGGAGAAGTACAAAGGCATGGTCAAGGTAATTCCGGGAGGCCGCGTGAGCGAGCCGCGCAGGTGGGGCTGGAGTGCCTGCAGGTGCGGGCGCCGAGTCAGCGTGGGCCCGTGTGGCGCTTGGGCCGACTCGGGGTGCGAGCCAGACCATCCACGGCTGCGCGGAACAGACTCGCTAATGTTTTCCCCAGGAGAACAGAAGGGAAATACTTGATCTAAAGTAATTGAACGTTACATTAGTTACTAAACTACCATAGTTCTTTGGTACGGACTTAAAGGTATTTTAAGAAAATATATGAGAAGCTGAAGTACAAAAGTGTACGCTGATGAAGTGGTAAATTTTACGGTGCGTCCTAACTTCTAAGGTGTAGAGAGACGGCAAGAGCAGACGCGGGCATGTCGCACCAGCTTAAGCAGCGGAGCGTGACGTAGCGCAGTGGGACCTCCTCTTCACTCTCTCCAGTTCCCATCCCCCTCCCTCCGCGAAGTGGCCGTGGTGGTTCATTGCCGTGTATTTTGTCAGTCACCTGTTGCTGTGTAACAGGGCACCCAGAAGTCACGGGCTTGGGACAGGAACCCGTCCTGCTGAGACCTATGTAGGTCCCGGGGCCGGCCGACCTGGGCTTCCCTTCTCTCCCTGCCCCAGCCGAGTGGGCCTTTGTTACCTCGTTACCTGCTCAGTACCTTCTAACGGGGACTTGGACATTCTTCCAGCTTTGAACATTGCCCCGAGCGAGATGGGTGTCTGAGCTGCCCGACGCGCTCTGACGGGAGCCGGCCACTGGCCCTCCTACTGTCCGCTTCCGTGTGCGCGGCGTCCGTGTCGGCAGTGAGACCCTGCGCTGGCATGGCCAGTGGCTCAGGTCCCAAAGCACCTGCCGGTCGTCCTGGGCGGCAGTCAGGGCTTTATTACTGCTTTACGGACAGGGGGACGGGGACAGAGCAGCTAAGTGACACTGAGGAGTGACAGCCAGTCAGTGAAGGCCAGGGCGCGGGCACACTGGCCTCCGACCCTGTTCCTTTGCGCCCGTCCACCCCCATGTCTTGTTCGTCGTCCTCACCCAGGTGAGTGACCAGGCCAGCATGGCTGGGTGTCTTCCCGTGATGTCTGGTTGCCCTGTCGCAGGGCCTGATACACGCTGTCTGGAGTGCAGTCTTGCCTCGGGTCGCATTGCCCTGAACGGGCGCTGCTGCTCCCAGACGCGGTCACAGTTCCATGTGTCCCTACAGGTCTCTCCTGCAAGGGACAGCTCGTGAGTGTCTGCCGTTGGAATGAGTTTATTTTTTCTAAACTTATGCATGATAGTCCAGTTTGACACGTGCCTCGTGGTGGTACTTACGTATTGGGACGTGGTCAGAGATGGAGAACAGTGGGGACACTCTTCAATGTTTTAGGTGTGGCCTGAGGTGACTGATCCTGAAAAGTTTGTCTATGAAGACGTGGCCATCGCTACCTACCTGCTGGTAAGAAGGGATCCTCATCCAAGCTTACGTGGAGTTGGGGGGAGGCGGCTGCTGGGATATGCCCCCAGTGGTGAGGGTGTTCAGCAAACCCACGACTTGGGGTGTTCTGCTCCTGAGGGCTGAGGTTGGTCACACATACAGTGGTTTTCAGCCTCGCACAGTGTTGTACTGGTGGGTACGGGGCAGCCTGACTGTAAGAGTGGAAGCAGAACCAGTACTTCCATAATTACCAGGTGGCACAGAGATGCGGGCTGGCGTCCGGGAGCCCTGGCTGGGGATCGTCTGCCGAGGACAGGCCTTCCAGCCCTGGCATTCGAGGTCCTGGCCATGGTCATTCCTTAGACAGCTTGCTCTCCCGCTACGTTTGGACCTGCCCTTTAACTCGCTAGTCTTGAATTTATCTGTGAAATGCTTTGACTAGGCAGTTTCTCTTTCAACTGTAATTCCTTAGTCTTTTCAGTAATAGTGTGAGTTTGATTATTAATATGTACAAAACTGGAAGAACATAGAGAAAGCAAAGCTGCTGCCCAGAGATGACCCCTTTAACGTGGACTCTTGTGGAAGAAGGCCCCGCTGCCCCCTGTAGCGTCAGACAACTAGGGCTGATTTACGCCCCCCACCCCACCCCCCCAGCCCCTGCCACCTGTGCGTCACCTCCACGGAAGCCCAGGGCCTCAGAGCAGCCTCCCCATCTGCTCTGAGAGCTGGACCTGGTGTCCCACGTGGGCCCGTGTCTGAGATACTCGGGGTTGGAGTGAACGCCACGCCGACTGCTTTGCTTTGTCCTCCTAGGTCTTGTGGGAAGAGGAGCGAGCCGCGCAGGGAGTGACCACTAAGCAGTCCTTCGTGGACTTGGGGTGCGGCAACGGGCTTCTGGTGCACATCCTGAGCAGCGAGGGGGTGAGGCCTGGCTCACGGCCCTTCCCAGCACCTTCCCTGGAGGACCTTCGCGTCCGGCACGAGGGTCCCAGAACCCTCTCTGCAGGGGCGATCTGGGTGCGGGGTCGGTCAGTGTGGTGGCTGGCGGTAGCCTCTGTTGCTCTGCAGAAGGACGCTTGTCAAACGGAGGGGAGACAGCAAGCATATCATTAGCCTAGGAGAGGCGGTCCCAGGGACGTGCGTGTGTGCCTAGAAAATGACAGGCGTCCCTGGCTTCAGTGGCCCTTGCGTTTTGCTATTAAAAGTTTTCTTTGGGAACCCCACCGTTTCAGGGTGTTGGACGGGGAAGAAAGGGTAAGGTGGGTTTTGGCCCAGAGGAGCATCGGTTCTGGCTCAGAGGACATGTGCCACCGCGTAGGACGGCCACGCCCACTTTGGCTGCCATTGTGTGGTCAGGGAAGCGGAGGCAGTGAGCGCGCAGAGCAGCACCGGGCCCGACACCCACCCGCGGCTCCTGCCACCGTCTCGGCCTCCCGGCGAGTCCAGGGCCCTGGACAGTTACCGGCTCTCCCGGCGCAGCCAGCGGGGGCTCAGCAGCTTCACGCTTAACGGGGGCAGCGGGATTTGAAGCCCAGTGGTGGTGACCCCAAGGCTGATTCTCTCTCTCTCACACACACACACACACCCCACCCCCTGTACCGTAGCCTCTGACTTATGGGTCAGACGTGTTTGTCCTCGCTGTGAGGCCTGGGAGGGGCTCGTCAGTGTCCTGCTCGCATTGCATCGTAGAGAACAGTTTGTCACGGCTGTAAGCAGGCTGTCTGGCTGTGAGCACATTCGGCAGTGACCTGGAAGCGGGGCGGTGGGGTCGTGAAGTGAACCCGCTTGGCCTGGGTCGCTGTGTGTGCGGGGTGAGAAGCCACCCAGGAGGACATGGCTCGTCTTGGTTGCCGAGCCGGGAGAGGGCCCTGCGGCATTCTGGGGCCGGCTCCCTTTGCAGGCTGTTTCCTGGGGCTCCAGCCCACAGACGTTCTACCCCCCTTGACTCCAGTTCCTCTTGGTGAGAGCCCGTAACAGCCGTGAGCAGAGGCTGCTGCAGGCCTCCTGCGCTTGACGCTGGCGGCTGTGCCTGCCGACTCCAGTCTGTCCTCGCTCATTTATTAGGGTGCCCTGAACCTAACCCCTGTTCTCTGAACTTACTCCAGCACCCGGGCAGAGGCATTGACGTCCGAAGAAGGAAGATCTGGGATCTGTATGGGCCCCAGACTCGCCTGGAGGTACGGGCTCAATTTTGTTTGCTCTTCTCGCGGGTCTCCCCTCGTACCTGCTGTTTCACGTGTGCGTGTGTATGTGAAGGCCAACCAGCTGCTGAGCACCCCGTTCGCGTTAGACTCAGTGACCTGAAGTTCAGGGAGAGGATGAACCTCAGACGTTCCCAAGCCCCTTGTTAGATTGGAGAGAGGATGCTGGCCCCGGGACCAGAAGGGAGTCTCCTCCATGAGGTCGTCTGTGGATTGTGGGTGCTGCCCAGGGGGTGGAGGGCAGGTTGGTGAGGAGCCAGGTGCGGGAGGATAAGGTGCATCTGGGCTGGGCTGGGCCACTGTGTGCTCTGGGCTGTCTGACAGCCGGGTCTCAGCCCATGACCCTGGGCTTCAGTGTACCCGGGTCACTCCAGCCTCACTGAGAGCCGCTTGTGCTGGTACCTGTCAGCGGCTGCTGCCTCGGCAGTGACCTGCGGCAGGTCTGCTGTCACATGTTCACGGGTGTCAGTCTCCGGTTGAGGCCTCCACGCCAGCGGGGGGCATGAGCAGCGGGGTCCACGCCCTCAACTCTGGGCGCTGTGTGCACGGCTGCCCTGCCACCAACTTCCCGTGCCCAGAGTATCTCAGGACTCATGTCCTGGCGTTTGCGTGCCCGCGTGCAAAGGGGACGCAGGTGCCCCTCTGCCAGGAGCAGAATGCTGACTTGAGACATGGAAAGGACGTCAAAGATACAGCCGTAAGCTCGGTCAGCCGTGGACCACACATGCAACCGCGGTCTCATAGGGTCCTGTCATCTGGTGACGTCATAGCCGGGTGACGTCACAGCGCACTGCTGCCTGTGGCGCTGCTGGTCCTGGGACGGCCCCGCACATGTTCAGTGCAGCAGGGGCGCTCGGTCCGGGTCCTGAGCAGCGGCTGCTGGTTTATGCGTCACTGCGCTGCTCAGTGTTCTCGGGCCTGCGCTGCACCCAGAAGAGAGGTGCCGCCCACGGGAGGCATGTCACGTGGGGAGCAACCTCACAGCGCATGTTCACCGCGTCCCCTGACGACACTGTCCTCTCTTGTGCTGTGCGGCTGGGAGTCCGGGAGCAGAGGCTGTGCCGTCGCGGGGTGTGGAGGCGCTCTGGTGCCCATGACGGTGACCCGCCCAAGGACGTGGCACCCAGAGCACATTCCCGTCCTGAGTGGCGCCTAACCGTCCGTGAAAGGAGCGGGAAGAGCAAAGGGAGCCTGGGCCCTCTGCCCGCTGCTGCGGTGACCCTTTTCTCTCAGCCCCCTGCGTGAGCCCCCCGTTCTTTGGACCCAGGTCTCAGCCATGTTTCCTCTGTTTTCTCTGCCTCCCTTTCCCCCAGCGGCTGCGGAGGGTGCTGCAGAGATCTAAGGTTGAGGGGAAGCTCGTTGCAGCTGCCGGCCGCTCAGGCCTCGCTTGTGTGGCTGCCGTGTGTTTGTGCTCTGCCCGGGGTCCGAGGACTTGCGTGTGCTACTGTGCTCCCACATCACAGTAACTGAAGACGTTCTTACACCCCTGGGTCGGAAGGAAGGCTGTTTGCACAGACTGACGTCCGAGCGGAGGCTGCGGCTGTGCGCTCAGACCGCACGGTCTCCCACGGCTCGCGGGGCCGGGCAGCACTAAAGGAGTAACGTGGTTGAGTTCAGGATTCCTGTGTCTGCGAGCCGAGAGCGAAATCATCTCTGAGAGGGTCAGCCCTTAGTTCAGTTGTGACCCCAGAGCAGAGCTGCCTGGCGTGGGGAGCACTGGGCAGGGGGTGTATTTCAGGTCCCCAGCAGCCTGCCTCCAACTTCGGGGTGGACTGGGGTCTGACCCGGGGCGCTCTTTCTCCCTGTGCCTGGGCCTCGCTCAGTGCCAGGGGAGTCCTGCTTATTTTCGTGTTATGTGTGGAGGTGGAAACCGATCGCGGTTTTGCGGCGCCTTCTGCTTTGTGAGGACGTGGCCAGAAGCAAGTGTGCGTCTGTTGGCGAGTACCCGGGGCTCTGGCGCCCGTAGGTGGGCACCTCCAGGAACGGGCACCGTCTGGGCGTTCACAGGCAAATGGGATGCAGCTTCGCTTGATCTTTCAAAAACCTCATCTGCTTACGCGCAGGAGACTTAAGAAAGCACACCTGTGTTTGGTAACAGCGTTGTGAGGCCCAGAGTCCTAATTTTCTTAGGGAAGCTGATTATGAAGCAGGATTAGTGTGGTTTGCTGTCCTCAGAACAGCAGCGGAAACTGAAGCAGGTGGGCCTTGTTGTCTAGCCTGCTGTTGGCAAGGTAACTGTTACAGTAACTGCTGAGTGTCAATGAGGTTTTTATTGCAGTTGTTCAGAGACAAGTAGGCAGATTTAAATCTAGAGTGAAAGGGAATAAAAAGCTAGAACGGGTGGGAATAAAGAATGAATAATAGCCCCGGCTGGTGCGGCTCAGTGGACTGAGCACCGGCCTGCAAACTAAAGCGTCGCTGGTTCGATTCCCAGTCAGGGCACAGGCCTGGGTTGAGGGCCAGGTCCCCAGGTGGGGGGTGAGAGGCAGCCACACAGTGATGTTTCTCTGTTATCCCCTCTCTAAAAATTTAAAAAAAAAAAAAAGTCGTAGCAAAGGCTTGTTTTTCCTGCTTTGGAATCACACACGTAGCAGCTGAGCACCACTGTTGCCAGCACGGTAACGGGCACGTAACTAGACGTGCACAAGCTCATCTAAGAAGCAGAACTGCTGTAGGCTTTACAGCCTGCTTTTAGTAGCTGTGTCAACAGGTTGTGTCTTGCGCGCCCCCAACTGGGGACCTGGGCCCTGACTGGGAATCAAACCCGTGACCCTTTGGTTCACAAGCCGGTGCTCAATCCTCTGAGCCCCACCAGCCAGGGCAACAGATGTGCTTTTGAGACCGTTGATTTCAGTAATTAATAATTTATTATTTAGCAGAAAGGCCAGTGTTTAGAGTCCTTAAATCATAAAAGCAAACCTGCAAGCTGAGCTTCAGAAGTCCTCAGTGGTGAACGCGCCTGTGCAGTGGGCTGTCACAGAGGGAACGGGATAGCGAGGTCGTACACGTGCCCCTGCCCCTCATCAGCTCGGCCCGTGGCTCTGTCCTCAGCCCCCTTACGGCCGTCTCTGCAAAGGGGAACCCTTCACACACAGCACCTGTTTATGTTTTTGTAAAGCAGCTCGTTTTTTAATCATCCGAAGGGGATGAGCTCTTAGAGAATAGAGAAGCGTTGTCAGTTTCCCTGGTGCGATGCTAGGAGTGGCCAGTCCCCGTGCCTTCAGGGCCGGCGGCAGGCAGGTGCAGCCCCGACCTCGCTGCGGGCCGGCTCCGCCCTCCCGGGAGCCCGGAGCAGCGCACAGCTGTGCAGGGCTCTGCCCTCCCGCGCCCCTCACCAAGCCCCCAGCCTAGTTTCTGTGCTGCCTTTCAGGAAGGTGCAATCACACCCAGTGATCAGACCCTCTTCCCTGACGCCGACTGGGTCATCGGCAACCACTCCGATGAGCTCACGCCGTGGATACCTGTCATTGCGGCCAGGTGAGTGGAGGCGGTGGCAGCGTGAGTGGCTGGGGATGCCTGGTGCCGCCACCTCGCCGTACAGAACGGTGGTCACCGGTGGCGTGTGGCAACAAGCACTTGGAACGTAGCATGTTCACGTGGCTGAGATGATAATGTATTGACTGTTGGGTTAGATTGAAAATCCTACCTATTTTACAGTTTGTCACGGGTCCCAGAAAAACTGTTAGGTGTGCGGTTCACATTACATTTCTGCTGGACCATGCTGATCGAAACCACGCTACTTCTGCAGTATTTATACCCGGCGGGGAAAGACGTGTTTTTGTTGTTGGAAGGTTATGGTTGTTTGCTGGTTTATTTTAGGGGAGGGTTTGATTTAAAAGGAAAACCCTGTCCCTATAAAGACACTTGGCCGCAGGACTTGTTCCTCAGGGGTCCTCTTGGCCTGTCGGGACGGCTCACGCCCGTTTGTCAGAGGGGACCTTGCTCGAGGCCCTGGTCACGCAGCTGCCCTGAATCATTTTCTTGCCAAGTGTTTTTTTTTTTTTACCAGGTTTCTTGTGGCCTTTTCCAGCTCTGGCGGGCTCACGCCAGTCAGGAGTTGGTCTTTGCTTGCTCCGTGCCTGCCTCAGCCTGGGCCTCACGGCTGCACCAACTCTCAGACCTCTCCATGGAGGTGACGGGCCGGGCCGTGATGGGAAACCAGTCAGCTGTGTGTTCGATTGGAAAGATACGCTGTGCTGCGTTGTTTCTAGAATTAAGTTGGGGAAGGCTGTGATTCACTTTATACAAAACGAAACGAGCCAACAGCAGACCACATCCCCACATGGCTGTCTGCTGAACTTTCTGTAACCAAGGCTCTGGTTTCTGTACTTGTTGGTGTTTTTGAAGGTCTTCCTACCACTGCCGCTTCTTCGTCCTTCCCTGCTGCTTCTTTGACTTCGCTGGAAAGTACCGCCGGAGGCAGAGTGCGAAGACTCAGTACCGAGAATACCTGGACTTCATCCAGGAGGTCGGGGAGACCTGTGGCTTCCGCGTGGAGGAGGACTGCCTCCGGATCCCCTCCACCAAGAGGGTGGGTCCCGCCCTGGGGGTTCTCGCTGGGCGGTGTGGTGGCGTTCAGTGCAAAGCTCAGGGTCATGTCACAGCACCACAGACGACACTGACGTTGGAACACATGGGGTTCCGGAGGGCACCTGTGCTGACCTCACCACCCTGGGCATTGATGGCGTTTGAAGGGCTTCTTGCATGCAGCCCCATCTTTCTCCAGGCAGCTCTGTAGGAACCCTCACCAGGTCCTTATTTCCTTCTAGAATCTGTCACTAGCCCTGGGGACCTCCCCAGAGCAGGTGTCAGCTTGATCTGGGTATTATTGTCTGACTCATTGGATTTTTAAAAATTGGCTGAAATTAAAGGCTGTTTCAGAAGTTGAGAGCGATTTTAAGTGTTCTCATTAAAAGGCATTCGTCAAGACTACCTGCAATGTGATTGGCCGGGCACCCTCCCTGTGGCCCCGCCAGGTGGTCAGGGCAGGGGCCTTGCTGCTCAGTCACATGGAGGTTTTCCGTGGGACTCGGCCTGCGGGTGGGGTGTTTGCACAGAGTGGACGGCTGGTGCCCCAGGCGCGCTTGCTCCCCATACAGTGACATCATCCGCCCCAGGCCACGCATGCTGCCCTGGCGGAGCTGGAGCACTGAGAGGCAGCTCTGACCTAGTCACGCTCCTCCTGTCCTCGCGCGCCTGTCACCTGGCTCTGTGGTTCCTGCCCCAGGAGGCAGTGCAGAGGCGCTGGGCTGGGCTGGCATGTCCCTGGGCGGCCTTGCCACGTGTGGAGGAGGGTGGGGCCGTGTGGGTGGAGCTCCCCTGTGGTCCTAAGCCTGGAGGTATCGCACGCCTTCCCTTGCTCTGGTGAGGCTGAGAGACGGTTCGTTCTCTTGTCGCCCCTGGAGAGCTCTTAGGGTGACCCTCAGGGTCTGCATGGGGTGGCGGGCAGGTCAGTGATGGCGACTAGTGAGCGCACGTTTGCTCGCTCTGCGCAAGTCTGGGCAGTGAGCGTCCTGCGGGCTTTTGCTGTTTACTGTTAACCCATTGGTGCGGGTGCCGGTTTTTAAAGTAAGGGTTGGTTTCGTGACCGTAGCCAAGCTTTTGTGTAACTTGTGCTCCAGAGCAGGATTCCTGGGGAAGCTGCGTGTTGTGGGAGCCTGACTCTGCCCTCTTACCTACAGGCTTGCCTCATTGGGAAATCCAGAACGTACCCGCCCGCCGCCGAAGGCTCCATCGACGCGCAGAGGACCCAGTACATCAGCAGCCGGAGGGACTGCCCTGGAAGTGCCCCTGCCCCAGCCCGGGCTGTTGGGGGCAGCCTCGCCCGCTGCCCGGATGGTCACGCCGGGGGAGCCCTGGACGCTGGGGCAGCAGGGCGCTGGCTGCCCGGGTTTCACCCGAGAGAAAAAGCTGAGCGTGTGCGGAACTGTGCCGCCCTCCCTCGCGACTTCGTTGACCAAGTGGTTTTGCAAGTGGCAGACCTGTTGCTGGGTGGCAAGCAGTTAAACCCAGGAGGTCCTCCCAGCAGGAGTGCGGAGACCTGGCGTCGAGGAGGTAACAGCAGCAGGCCCCAGGGCACAGGCGGGGTCTCCATCTCCCACAAATCTGATTTAGAAGTGGGTGATGGATTCAGTTAAATATACATTAAGGAGCCAGTGATAACGTGCACTGCTACAAGCTCCTTCTGACGTTCCCAAGTGTT
Organism: Furipterus horrens; assembly: GCF_987537825.1. Taxonomy (NCBI): domain Eukaryota; kingdom Metazoa; phylum Chordata; class Mammalia; order Chiroptera; family Furipteridae; genus Furipterus; species Furipterus horrens. The sequence continues at coordinate 216,294,866 of NW_028327172.1, forward strand.
CCCGTGGACGGACGGGACGCGGGCTGCCCGCCGGGGGAGGCCGGGGCAGAGGGGTAGCACTGGGAGCGTCCGGAACCTGTACAGACCGTGGGGTCTCCGGGTCTGTAGGCCCACCGAGCAGAACGCAGCTTACTGGGCGTCGGAAGGGTGCCCTGTCCCCTGGAGCGGATGGTGAGAGTTCATCATTCTCCAAAGGCCCCCAAATGCCAGTCAGACGTGAGAAAAGGGAAAACGTCCCTGATTGTTCTCACGGGCGGGGCGCCGCGCTGACATCAGTGGTGCCCCAGGGTGCGGGTCCAAGGATGTGTCCCGAAGCTCTTGCTGAAGCTGGTCCGTGCGGTTGGGGGCCCCGCGACCCTGGGAAGGAGCCGGTTCCCTGCTGCCGCTCCTCTGCCCGCGGGAACGCGGCCCGCCGCCAGGGGGCACCGTGAGGCCGCCGTCCGGCCCAGCCAGAGCCTGGTCTTCCTTGGCCAGGACAGTGGTTCTGCTCAAGTTCGTCTTCGCCCCCTCCCGTCTCGTGTCCTTGCAATGTGGCAGCGCCATCAAGCACGTCCCCTTTTCCAGGAGTCACCAGCCCTTTAATTGTCTGCTCAGGGGAGCCTCTAGGGGCCCCGCGGCAGCCCTGGCCCTCTGCGTGACCGCAGGCAGCCCGAGGGGCCGTGGGGTATTCCGTGGGTTGGCCCCCCACCTCTGAGGTGGAGCCAGAGTTGAAGGCAAACTGGGTGGGGGCTCCTAGCGGGCCCAGGCCTTCGGGTGCGGCTGATAACATGGAGTCTAACCTTTCACCCCAGGCAGCCCTTTGGGATGCCAGTCTGTGCCTGGGGCGCAGTGCCTTCCTCCTGAGCAAGGGTGGGCCCTTTCCCAGTTCAGGGGCAGAGGGCGGGGGCTCTGGGTATCATTGCTTGTGGGGCGCCCCCCCCCCCCCCCCCCGCACATATTGGGAAGGTGACGTGCTGTCTGTGGAATCGTGCCCCAGTGGGGCACAGCTGTGGCCCTGGCCTCCCGGCCTCCGGATCCCACCCACAGGAGGTCTTCCCCTGCTTGGTCCCTGGAATTAGGAACCAGCTGCCCAGGCAGGGGACGTTCCACGTTTCTGAGCCCCATGTGACATGAGAGCGGGTCTGTCCCTCGGCCCGGGGTCTCCCCTCTGCATGGCACGGCTGAGGGGATACAGGGTGGGAGCTGGCGGTCCCTGCTCTGACCGTTGGGCCCAGACAGGTGGAAGGGTGGGTAACGGAGGTGGCAGTGGAGCTGCAAGTGAGCGGGGGCGCACGGCCAGCCCCCCGTTTGCCCTTAGGCTCCTGCTTGCCCTCAGCGAGCGGCTCTGGGGCAGCTGAGAGGTGGACCTTGAGGGTCGGTACGTGCGGCACCTGCTGTGAGGGAGCCGCAGGCCCTTCGTGTCTGGGAGGCGGTTGGCTCCGCCTGCTCAGCTGCGGGTCCCGGGCCTCGGGGTGGCCCTGCCCACACAGGCCTGCGGCGCGGCGGGGGCTGGGGCACGAGGGACTCAGCGTGCGTGGGGGTTTGCGTTCGCAGACCTGGGTGGGTTTTGTCTGTTAGGTTCGTAACGGCCTGTTTGTTTCTGGGGGAAACCCCGTTTTCCACAGAGAGCCGCTCCTTGGCGGAGGTGGCCCGCGAGCTGGACAGGGAGAGCCTGCGCCGGCTGAAGCGCGAGTGCGGCGGCCTGCAGACGCTGCTCCGGAACAGCCACCAGGTGTTCCACGGTGAGCGCCCCGCCTCGGCTCCGCGCGCGTGGGGTGTGGCCTGCCGCCTGTCCCCTCCCCCAGGGCCCCGGCCCCTCACCCATCCCTGCCCCGGCCTTGCTGGCGGCGGCCCCGCTGTGTCTCCCCGACAGCACCACCCAGTCCTGCCCGACCGGGGCCCCCAGGGCCCACAGGTGCTTCCGTCCCGTGTCCTGCACTTGTCGGTCCCCACGCCATCCAGACTGGGAGCCCCCTGTGGGCAGGGCAGGGCGCCCAGGGCATGCGCACCTGCCTTCTCCTCCTGAGGTGCCCCCTGTGGGCAGGGACTGGGAGCCCCCTGTGGGCAGGGCAGGGCGCCCAGGGCATGCGCACCTGCCTTCTCCTCCTGAGGTGCCCCCTGTGGGCAGGGCTTCCACTGTGTGCGCTCGGTACCAGAGGGTGCTCGCCACGGTGACAGCCTCTCTGTCCCCATGCCCGGGACATGGCTGGGAGGCTGCACACCACATGGTGGGTCCCGTCCTGCACAGCAGCACCGGTGCCTCAGGTGGGGTCCATGTGGGGAAGGAGGGCACTGGGGGCCTTCCCTGAGTGAGGGGGGCCAGTCTGGAAACACAGAGGACTGAAGTTTGCCCCAAGAGTGCTGGCGCGTGCCAGGCCCAGCCCTTGTGGTATGTGCGTGTGCTGGCCCAGAGGTCTCCTCTGGGGCTGTGGGCTGTTCCCTGAGCCCCAGGATTAGGGCTGATCGCCCACCCCACCTTTGTGCTCCTCTGAGTAGGGTGGTGGGGCCATGGCTGATGGAGGCGCGTTTGTCACCTCCTGTAGTCTGTAAACTCCTAAAGGAAAGAGTTGAGTCCTGCTCCTATGTCTGCACGTGAAAGCTGCGTGGGCACACTGGCACTCTTCCCCCCTCCCCCCGGGGCATGCCTGCACTCTCCCCCCTCCTCCCTCCCCCCTGGGGCACACCTGCATCTCCCCCCTGCCCCCTGTGTGCACGTGAGAGCTGAGCGTGCAGGCCTGCAGTGCCTTTGGGTGGCCTGGTCCCCCCCCCCCCCACTTACCCCGGGAACAAAACTTGGTTTTCATTTAAACCTGAATGCACTCTGATAAATGCTGCTGCTCCTGTGGCGGCAAGCCTCAGAGTCCACGTCTGGCATCGTCACGGGAGGGCCCGCCCCCACCGGCGTGGAGAAGTTCGGGGGTGGCCCTGCTGGCCTGGAAGCCCCTGCCCCGCTGTGTGTGTCACAAGCCTCGGTCGGCAAAGGCTCTGCCACAGGGCCTGCTGCTCGTTTTTCCCGACACGCCCTTCTGTGTGGTTTCATGAGCCTAGTATCTTTTTTTCCATTACAAATAAGCGTGCTTCTGACTGCTCTTCTGTGCAGTTTACATGGGGGTTGGGGGTGGCACATTTGTTTCTGGAAACGCTTCTGAGTAAGAGGCCAGGGAGTGGAGCTCCCAGTAAGCAGCCTGCTTGGTCATGTGAAAGCTATGCTCAGAGCCGGGGCATCTGCGTGTGAGGGCTGTGGCTGGGCCACTGGCTGGGCTCCAGTCCTACGTACGCGGGAGAGGAAATACACCTTGGAGGCCTGCGGCCGGCGTGAGGGTGGCCCCTGCCCCTCGGCCGGGCATGCGTGGTCAGTACGCAGTCAAGACGGTCTGGCTGGGAGCGCCGGAGCCAGCACTGAGTGGTCTGCACACATGGTGGTCTCAGCTGTTGCACTCATGGCCTTGATCAAAGATGCCCATGCAGCTCATCGGTCAGTGACTTGCCCAAGGTCCCCCAAAAGGTGGGGTCAGGCCGGCAACCCAGGTGTGTAAGGACCAAACCTGAGCTCCTGAGCACGAGACACCTCCCGGGGAGTGGTCTGCAGGGACCTTCTGGAAGGGTCGTCAGCAGCTCTGACCGAGGACACTTAGGTTAAGGTAATAGCGTCAGTGGTCGGAAACTGGCAGAGACGGCCCGCAGAGTCCGCGAGCTCTCAGGCCCCGGACGCGTCGGGAGGAAGGGATGCCTGTGTGGCGTGTGCGTGGTTCCTGTAACTCCATTTTAGGGCAGGGCCGGGCCATGTCTTCACATGGGAGAGGGGGTGTAGCCCGGCCTGTGAGCTGGCTACAGACTGCCTGGCACGTGCCCCCCAGGAAGGGGCGGGGTGTAAGGGGGGGACGGCAGAGTGCTAGCCTGTCCCGGAGTGTGGGCCGCGTCCCGGCGTCCCGGCCTCAGGGCCTCAGGGCCTCAGGGCCTCTCCCCAGGCCTCAGAGAGCCGGGCTGGGCCCCTTTGCTCTGACCCTGCGGTTCTGCTCCCGAGCTGGCTGGGTGCCGCCTCCGCTGCCTGTGCAGGCCTGGCCTCCGCAGGGCACCTGGGGCCCCCGTGTTTCTTGTGCACCTGTCCAGGCTGTCTGGGGCTCCTCCCCTTTTTGAGGTGCACGCCCCAGGAGTCGGGAGTCTTGCCTTCCGCGCACCATCGAAGGGGTCTGGGCTCCCCATGGGCGGGGCATGTCCCTCTGCACTGTACCAGGAGGTGCTGCTGGGGACACAGCCACAGTGACCCGAGCTCCCGGAGGAGGGAGGCGAGGTGGCGTCCTGGGGAGAGCAGCAGCGGGCTCCGCGGGCTGGGCCCCAAGAGGCTGACTCCCTCGTGGTTTCCGCGCCGCGCATGCCTCTGCGGCTCCGTCCTCTGGGTCCAAGGGAAAGGATTTAATAAACGTCACCCTGCAGAGAGGGTCTCGTTGCCAGAACCCGAGGTGGTCTGAGAGCAAAGTCGGGCTTTCGTTCCCGCGCCCGGTTCATTCAACGAGCCCCTTCCTCTCCCGAGCCTCCTCGTCTCCAGGTGGCTTTACAGCTTCCGGGGGAAACTGGGACGTGCTTGGTGACTTTGGCCTCGTTTCAGGTGGCAGTGGTGGCACTCAGGAAACGGCTAAGTGCAGGCTCATGAGGGCATCTCGGCGACGGGGCGACAGCTCAGGGACAGCCCGAGGGGCCTGCTTAGCTGCCAGGGCCACAGCCCCTCCCCTCCAGCTACACAGGTCCCCCCCACCGTTGCCCCCACTGCTGCCCACTGACGGGGCTGTGACCCTCACCCTCGTTTACCTTTAGGGCTTGGGGGCCCCACAACCTGTCCTAAAGAATCAAAGCCAGTTGGTGGCACTCACACCAGATCTCCCGTGTCCTTGGCCTGTCTTCCCACAAGTCTGTCCCCACGTGGCCCCAGGCACAGGGCCTGTGTGTGTGTGTGCACCCCACCCCCATCACCGCCTGCCATCTCAGCCCCTCACCCCAAGGGGCCCGGGCCGGCTGGGGTCGGCGGGACGTGGGCTCGTGCCACGGCCTCCCCGCCCTTGGTGGGCTGAGGACGCGCAGGCTAACCCTCTGGCTGTCTCTGTTCTGAACGCAGTTGTGAACGGCAGAGTCCGCCTCCGTGACTGGCGGGAAGAGGCAGCGCGGGAGGCCACGCAGCCAGAAGCCACGCGCAGACTGTTCTCCGAGGCCTTCAAAACCCGCATCTGCTGGTTCTTCACGCACCACCCCGACGGCTGCGCCCTGCCGTCGGCCCGCTGCCCGTTCGCCCATGGGCCTGGGGAGCTGCGGCCGGCCCCCGACCCCAGGAACAAGGGGAAGCGGAGGCAGGTTCTGTGAGCTGCGGGAGCCCCACGGGAAAGCCTGTGCGGCTCCTGAGCTCCCGGCTTTGGCGCCGCTGTGCTCACACCGTTTCCTCCTGCCTCCCTTCAGTGCTGCCCGGGCACCGTGGTCCATGGGGACAGAACGTGGGCCCTGGCCAGGAGGAGCTCGGGAGGCTGCAGTCCCTCACACCCCACCCCACTGGGTCTGGACGTGCTCTAAATGCGGAAACTCTAATACGTGCAGCGTCTTACCAGGGAGCGTGAGCGTCCTATAGCTCAGGAGAGACAGGAAGTGCTGACCGCCGGACCAGTGTCGCTGTGTGCGGAGGGCAGGGCTACCCGGAAGTACAGGGCACGACCCCCCTCCCTGGTGCCCCGCGCCGTCTCTCCCCTCATGAACGCGGCTCCTCTGGAGTCCAGGGAAGACGTCCCGTGCGTTCTCGTTTAAAGTTACGTTTACAGCCTCACACGTCACCCCCTCCTGTCCCTGGGACGTATCCCGGCGGCCTCTCCGTGGCGCGGCGTTCTCGGCTTGCGCCTGATGAACGAGCATCGTCGATCTCTTCTCTGCGAGGCCTCGGCTCGCTGCGGCGCCGTCCCGGCACCCCCGCCCCTGCCCAGCCTCGCAGTGACGGACGCGCCGCCCGCCTGTGTGGCCCCCGCGAGTCTGACGTGGGCCCGTGAGCTCCCCACGGGTGGCTGGGGTGGGCTGCGTGGGGCAGCAGGCTCCTGGTAGCTCTGAAGTCACCGGTGCCCTGTCCTCCGGCCCCACTGCTGCTGCTGCTGCTGCTGCGAAGTTAGTCGTGGCTTTTATTGGGCCCCTCTGTGCGGCCTGTGCTTTTCCTCGGGCCGGTTCTAGAGGTTTTCTCGTCTTTGGTGATCAGCGGTTCTGTATGAGGTGCGTGAACTGGTTTTCTGTGTCCTTACGTTCCTGGGGTTTGCTGCACCTTGTAAGTCCCTGGGGTTCTGTTTTTGATCCAATTTGGAAAAAGCTAAGAGTCTATAAAAATGTTTTTCTGTTCCATTCTCTCTCCTCCTAAAACTTGTTATGTGTGTGATTTTTTTAATCATTTTTTGTGTGTACCTCAGTTTAGATTGTCTTGATTTGCTTCTCGCTTCATTGGTCCTTTTTCTATTGCATCTAATCTGTGACTCATTGGTACGTTTTTATAACTTTAGATATTATAGTTTTCATTTCTAGGGTTTCTAATTTTTTTGTTTTTTTACAAATAATTTCTTCTGGAGTTTTCTCTCTTCAGCCATTATCCATCAGGGTTAAAGGCCTTTTCTTGCAGGTCCAGCATTTGGGTCATCTTTGAGTCTGTTTCTACTGACTGTTATTTCTCTTGACCGAGAGCCACATTTTCTTGTTCCTTCCTGTGATGAGATGCTGTTGTTCCCTGGTGGTGGTTTGTGCTGGAAATTGTAGATGATACGTGTAGAGATTTTAAATTCTCTGTCTTCCCGTGAAGAGAGCTGAGTTTCATTAGGGCTCGTTTACTTATCAGTGAATCACTTTGATTTGGTGGAGGCTCGGCATTGAGCATTGACAAGGCAGATCTGTTTGTTTTGCCCTAATTCCAGTTTCTCACTCCATGTCCCTGCAGCCCTAGGACAGGTCCCTCGAAGTTGGGCCTTTCTGGGGGTTCACAGGAGCCAAGGTTCTCCCCAGGCCTCCTGACGTGACAGGACATGAATTTCAGACTGTGTCCCTGCTGTGGCCTGTGGCTGCAGCTCTGCCGAGCTGTCCTCTGGCTGCTGTCCTGGGCCCGTGGACTCAGCCTGCTCCTGTGCACGTCAGGCGTTGGGGAGGTCCCAGCGAGGGGGACCCAAGGGAGGCACTCCGGATCCGTGTGTGAACTCCCGGGGTCCTCAGCTGTCATCGTCCAGGCCTGCACTGTCCAGTGTGGGAGTCACTGGTCCCTGGCCACTTAGAATGGGGCTGTTGCCACTGAGGAATGGAAGTTTTAGTTTTCTGTCATTGCAACTTAAACAGCCACACGTGGCTGGCGGCTGGCACAGCAGAGGGAGAGCTCCAGACCTTTGCTGCTCAGAGTACGAGCCTCGCCAGGAGCTGGTTAGAAAGGCGGGGTCCTGGGGCCGCCCGGGCCTGCCAGTCACCACCGCGGAGACGGGCCCCGCGGCCGAGTTTCAGTGGGCTGCCTCCGAGCCCAGCCGCCTCCCGTGCCCTGCGCGGCCGGGCCTTTTCACAGGCCTGCCCTTTCTGTGGAGGACACTTCTCTGCCTTTGCTTCCTGTTCTTCACATGCAGATGCACCCAGCTCCCTGGGAAGCCTCTTGCCCTGGCCCCTTGGCTGAACTGTGAGGATAGCCCAGGCCTGAGGACCTGACCCCAGGGAACCAGACCACGCGCCGGACTCGCTCACGGGGCAGCCTGAACAGGAGCCGGGGGCTGTGGAGTTCCCGAGGGGGGACGGGTTGTGCCGGGGCCGTGTACCCACTGCTTGGAAGTGGCCGTGCCCTCTCCCGCCCCACGAGTGCGGCCCTGGGGCTGGCTGGTCACCACGGTGGAGGGTTAGCTGGCGCTTCTGCAGCCTGACTCTCTCACATGAGACGCTGGGTGCAGACCTCGGCTTCCTTCGGGGTGGCGGGGCGGCAGGACTGGCAGGCGCGTGGAGGTCTCAGGTTGGGGTGGGAGAGGAGCAGGAAGCTCGCCTGCCCTCCACTGCTGGGCTGTCGCCTCAGCCCGCACGAGCATGTCCTTGTCACTCGCTTTCTGCTGACGGGAAGTCAGAGGCGTGGAGGCAGCCCCAGGGCTCTGGCTCGGGTGCTGTCCCTCCCGGGGCGGGTGCTTCGCCAGGAGACCCAAGTGCTGTTCCGGGGGCCTCGGGACCTGGAGGCGCAGGGCCGTCCCCGTGGGACACCGTGGAGAGGACCCAGGTTGCAGTTTCCAATGGTGGGGGTGGGAGCAGCGGAAGGAGCTGCTCCCAGGCCCTCGGTGCCCCAGAGAGTCTGCCGAGCAGCAGGTCCGCACCGCTGAGGCGGAGCAGAGCCAGCGGCGTCTCAGCCCGGGCACCGCTCGGCCCGCTGCACGCGTGGCGCCAGCTTCACCTGACTTAACCCCGGGCCTGGGCTCCGGGCGGTCCTGGGATCCCTCTGTGAGCCCCCGTCCCCTCTGCCCAGGGCTGCGTGCACACTTCCTCTGCAGTCGCCTCCCGCTGCCGCCTCCAGCCGGGGCCCAGCCTGGAGCCTGGAGCCGTTTCTTGGCAGCAGTGAAACCTCAGCTCAGCTCCCTCGTGCACCAAAGGAAAACACTGCGTGGCTCGCCCAGCTGGCCCAGGGCCCTGCTGCTGCGGGGTGGGGGCCTCATCCGTGTCCCCTCCCTCCCAGACCCCCCTGGCACCAGTCCACCCACGTCCTGGCCAGAGCCTGGGGGGCGGGGGCTGGCACATTCCCCACAATCCCACCCCCAGCCCGGACCCCGCCGCCTGTGAGGCATGCGTGGACCCCACTTTCCCAGGAGCGCCACCTGCTGGGGGCTCAGCACTGTTCTCCCTGCTGCCCTCGTCCATGTGGTCACCACGGAGTGACTGCGTGCTGTCACCCCTGACCGGGCCAGGCTGCGCAGCTTGCCACCAGGAGCTTGAACTGGGAAGGACATGTCTGCTCGGGCTGGACTGCTGGTGAGACCTGGCCCGTGTGGCAGCCGTAGGCTCTGTGTGACTGTCCAGGGCACAGGCCGGGCGCCCAAGAGGAGGGCCTGGGCCTGGGTGGTCCCTGCACCCTGGGACAGCACTTCTGCCCCCAGCCCCTCGCCCTCCGCATTCTGGCTGCAGCTAAAGTCGGTTCCTGCGACTCGCACCCAAATGCAGTGTATCCTCAGGGTGTGTGAGGCCCTAGCCCACTCCACCCACAACCCAGGGGCTCCGGGGCCAGACTGAGCCAAGTGTCCCCGTCTGCACAGACTCTTCCACTCCCCTTGCACCTCATGCCCTCATGCCCCTGGGAGCTGGGGGTGTGGACTTGACCCCCAGTCTGTAGCTTGGGGTCTGCTGTTTGCATGGTTCCGAGGCAGCCCCGGGGCCCGTGTTCGGGGCTGTGGGGCAGGAAGGTGACGTCTCAGCTGTGCCCATGTAGCACGCATCTAGGGACTTGCCTGAGTATGTAGCACGCATCTAGGGACTTGCCTGAGTCCTTGGGCCTCCGGTCTCTTTTGGGGCCTGGCTCCTGGCAGGGCCCAGCCAACCACCCCTGAGCATGTGACAGAGAACAGTTGGGGTTTCCATGGAAACTAGAAAACAAGACAGAGAAATCAGAGTTTATAATCCAAACTTGAAGCTGTAAATGTAACTCTAGCCCTTAGCGCTTAGGTTTCCTCCGTGGTCCTGAGGACCCCTCCCGCCTACCCCCCCAAAGGAGCTGGAGAAGCTGGAGCCTCTGCTCCTTGTGGATGCCCCAGGCGTTTCTCTGCAGACGGGATGGCTGAGGGAAGCAGCTGCTGACTGCCGGGTGGGCTGCCCCGGGCAAGGGACCTGAGAACACCGGACAGGCATCGGTGATTTCTGTCCGCAGCCTGCGGGGTGCAGGTGGCTAGGGTCCCTTTCCAAGCAGAGCCGGGGAGGGGGGTTCCAGCCTTGGGATTTACTGAAGGTGCTTAGAATGGGTGCGTGCTGCCACGTGGGCCCCGGGTACCTTGCTGTGCTCTGGTTGGGGGGAGCACCCCCACCCCCAGGGCGGCATGACTGAGGGCAGTGTTTCCCCGAGGGCGCCTGTGAGGTGGCCAGCACCCGGCTGCTGGGGGAGGGTGTGCTGGCCACCCAGAGAGCCTGGTCAGGACACCAGGAGCCTCCTCCGCAGGGCACGTCTGTCCCATTCCACAGTTGGCGAGGCCGAGGCCCCGAGCGCAGTTGACGGCAGAGTCGGGCCTGCGTGTCTGGCACCTCCCTGTGCTCAGCGAGCACCCCTCCTCTCCGGCTCAGGTCTGCCTCCCGGACAGTGACTGGGCCCCTGACCCTCGCTCCTGCACACTCACCTGCGGGCCTGCCAGGGGCTCTGGGCAGCCAGCGTCTTCCCGGTCCCTGTCTCCTCCCACCACGGGACTCGGTGGGTGCCAGCAGCCCACACCTTTGTCACGGGGACCAGCTCCCCTCAGCGGGATGCCCTTTGGCCTGTCTGACCCCTGGGGGTGGTGGAGCAACAAGTGTTTTAGAAGAAAACGGGACAGTGTTTCCATGGCTTTGGAGGGGGCAACAGGACTCGCACGCCAGTCCTGAGAGCCGTTGTAAGTCGCACAGTTACAGAAGGAAGGACGTCAGCCCATCAGAAACCAACGTCATAAGAAGCGACCAGCGGGGCACAGGGGATCCTAGCAGCGCACGTAAGCGGACCGTCCGAATCCAGAACACGAGGAGCCACAGCAGACACTCGTTTCTCGTCTGGAGTGGGTTTGTGCTTAAGGGCCCGATACACGTTTGGGGAGAATGGATGCACCTGTGGAGAACAGTATCTACCACCCACCCTCGCCCGTCCCTCCCTCCTTCCAGCGGGAGTTGCTGAGCCCTTGGCAGCCCCGTGCCAGGTGCTGTGTTAGCCCGGCTGGGGCCCCCAGGGACATCTGCGGCAGTGTGACCCGCGACGGTCCCCTGCAGTGCGCAGGCTGGGCCCTGAGAAGCCTGGCCTCCCTCCCAGCTGATGCTCAAGCCTGGGCGAGGGATCGGAGCTGAAGCAGCCCCTGCTCAGTCCATCACCTCCAGGGGAGGAGGGGCTTCAGCTGCCGAGTGCGGGGCTGGGTGCCCGGCAGCTGCAGTGACAGCAGCCCTCAGTGCACCTCCGGCTGGCGGCCACCTCGGGCCCAGGGTGGGGGTAGGCACCGCAGGGGTGCCTAATGGGCTGCCAGCTGGGGAGTGACTACCCGTGTTAGGAAGTGGCAGGAAGCCACATGGCTGGGGAAGCGGGGAGAGGCCTCCAGCAGACCAGGCCCTTGTCCAGGTTTCCTGGGGCAATGGTTCATCTAGAAATTGACCTAAAAGTTCTCGTATCTCCCATGGCAATTATGGGATGTCCAGACCAGACCCTGATGAGGTTATCTGTCCCCCTACCCATAGCTCCTAGCGCCAGGGAGCAGGAAGAGGAAGAGGAAGCTGGGCCACATGCAAGGGGAGTACGGGGTCTCCTGGGTTTATGGGATGGTGGCAGTAATGTCCTTGTCACCAACCTGCTGTGTGAGGCTGGGGAGGCTGACCCTCTTCTGGGCCTCTGAGCACTGCACAGAGGCCAGGGGCTCCGAGTCCCTCGGCGCTGGCAGCATGTTGGGGTCCCGTGCCTCTTGGAGTCTGCTTTCAGGTCAGGGGGCCATGGCCGGGGGAGGGGTGTGCAGGGAGGACACAGGCTCTGGGGTCAGAAGCTCAGGCCTTGCCACGAACTCCCGTCACTGGGTCAGACCGTCCTGCCTGCACAGGTGAGTGCCCGGGGCAGCACCTCCGGGCTTTGCAGGGAAGGACAGGGAGTGTGGCAGGGGGCTGGGGTGAGGCCCTGCACAGTCTGTACCTCTGGGACGAGCAGCAGTGTGTGCAGCCCCTGCTGAGGGGGTCCTCTCCAGACAGCCCCGTAAGTCATGCCAGCTGGAGCCCAGTCCCTCTGACAGTTTGGCACCCACAGCTGCTTCACTGCACAGGCTCCTAGAGGGTCCACACCCCCCGTGGTGGCCCAAGCTCAAGGCCACGTCAGCAGCAGGCCCTTGGCTGGGAGGCAGCTCTGTCTTTCCAGCTTCCACGAGGCACGCGCTCTTGGCCCGCTGGGTGGGAGGGCGGGTGCTGGGGGAGCTGCTCTCCTCGGGCAGAGGAGGAAAAAGTGACTTCCAAGAACGGAGTTGGATTCAGGAATCTCTGCCTTGAAAATGCCTTCTGGACGCTGTGCCCACCGAGCCACTGATTCTGCCCCCTGGCTTCAGCCTGGGGCCAGGGGCTGGTACAAGGGGTGGGGGGGAAGTGCAAGGAGGAAGTGTTAGGGGTTCCAGCGAGAATGTGAAGTCCCTGCCGGAAAGGCCAGTTCAGCACGTGGTTGGAAGAGTTTACTGTTTTGTGTGAGGCCTGGGTAGGGCAGAGCCTGCTGGCACCATCAGTGTCAGGAGCGAGAAGACAGGGCTGCAGGCACTGTGAGTCACAGGGAAACCGCACGCCAGCGAAGTTGGTAGCTCGGCTCTCCTGGTGGGTCCCTGGAACGACGAGCCCTGCTCGGGAGGAGAACCTGACCGCCCTGTATCTATTAGAGAAACGGGTTAGTGCCTGAAAACCTCCCTGTAAAGAAAATTCTGGCCCACGTGATTTCACTGGAAATTTTTACCAAAAAGTCTACCAATTGTACCCAAATTCTCCTGGAAAATAGAAGAGGAAGAAACATTTCTCAACCCATTCTACGAGGCCAGTGTCACCAACACCAAAACCAGACAAAGGCCTGACGAGGAAGGAGACCACAGACCGATCCCTCAATCCCTCGTGGGACCTTACGTGCAAAACTCGTAGTACGTTATTAGCTAACTGAATCCAATAATATAGAAATACGACAATTGTTATAGTCTGAGGCAGATTTATCCCGGAAGGCAAAGCTGGTTTCACGTTTAAGGAGCAATCAGTGTAATTTGTCACATTAAGAAGCTAAAATCAAGCCCTGGCTGGTGTGGCCCGGTGGACTGAGCACCGGCCTGCAAACCAAAGGGTCGCCGGTTTCATCCCCCGTCGGGACGGGCCTGGGTTGTGGGCCGGGTCCCCAGTTTCTCGCCCTCTCTTCCTCCCTCCTTCCCCTTCTGTCTAGAAATAAGTGAACTTTTTTAAAAACTAAAAATGACAAAAACTACATGATCCTCTCAACAGAGCGCCCCCCCTCCCCCCATGAGGAAGCTTTGACAAAACCCAGTGTCTACTTTTGATAAACAGTTGCAGCAACATCAGCACCAAAGGGACTTCTCTGGCGGGTGAAGGACACCTGCCAGCCCGCTGTCACATCACACTCGGTGGCAGAGACCGAATGCCTCGAAGAACAGGACAGAGGCCGCCCCGCTGTCCAGCATCCTGCTGGGCCGCAGGCAGGGGAAGGCAGCCACTGGCAGTGACCGAGCGGAGCTGTCCTGACTCACGCACAGCCGGGCCATCTGCAGAAAGCCTGATGGGAGCTACAGAGAGGCGGCTGGACTTCCGTGCGTGCTGACGACAGCTCGGCCCCTCTCGGTGGGACGAGGCGGCAGCATGCGTCCCCCTCACCCCTGCCCTCTGAGGGCCTTGCTGGGCCCCTTGCTCCGCGGCCGCCTTCCCCACGTGGGGCGCGCCCTGCCCGCTCCTCATGTGCAGTGTGGCTGGCTGCTCCTGTGAGGCTGCCTGTGGGGTGACGGTGGCTTGTGGCCGGGGGGTGGCCGGCATCAGGACACCATTAACCGCTGCACAGCCGAGCCGCGTCCTCCCGAGTCCAGCCCTCCTGCGAGCTGAGTCACAAAGCCGAGGGTCTGTTGCCATTGCCATCTGCCCTGTTTGTCAGTTGGCTCCAATCTTGGGCAGGCAAAGAAGAGGAGTAAGGAAGACGTCCTCACGGTGTCCCTGTGGGCGGGCACTGCTACGTCCCTCACTTCGCAGACAAGGAAACAGACACACAGGTCTGAGCGGATGGATGGGTGGATGGAAGGGCAGCAGGCCACCGAAGCCCGGGCCCCTCGCCACGAGCTACCCTGCCTTTGGCAGGAAGAGCGGGTTTGCCCACAGGGCAGAGAATGGGGCACTACCTGGCAGCGTCCTGGACATGCAGAGCGGAGGGGACAGACCCCCCTGGGGCTGCCAGCAGCTGTCCTGTGCCCTGTCCCTGTGACTGGCGGGGATAGCCCCCCAGTTCTGTCAGCTGCTCTCAGCAATGGGGACGTGGGTGGCACCTCGATGTGGAGAACAGGGCCAGCCACCTGTCCCCTCCCGCCCTGCTCCCCCCCCCCCGCCCCCCAGGGCTGGGCACGGGAAGGGTAAGGAAGTCCTGCTGAAGGGTCTGGTGGGCTTGGACCATTTCATTTCCCTTTTTGACCTGCAGTGCAGGAGAGGAATCAGAGACCTGGATCCCATCTTGAACCTGCTCGCCTGTGTCCCTGGGGGGTGACAGGCCTCGGATCCCCAGCGCCCCCCCTGCCCCCCGACTGCTGTCCCCACCCCTGGCTCACTCAGGGCTGGAGAGCGCTCTGAGAAGCTGGCCAGCGTTGGCGCCTCGGAGGGGAGGCAGCCCGGGCTGAGTTTCCACCGTGAAGAGAGCGCTCCAGGAGGGCTGGGCCGCCACGTCCGGGCTGGGGCCCGTTCCCAGCCACGTCCGGGCTGCTGGCTCTCTGCACAATGTCCTTCCCCTTCTCCCAGGCCAGGGGCACGTCCTCTGATGGTCCCTGCTGTGAGGCTACGTTCTACTCAGCAAACACACTCCCCCCACCGCAGGGTAGACTCGGCTCCTACCCCAGGGAACTCCGTCCAGTGGGGAGCAGACAGAAGAGAGGTCGTAACCCGCATTGCAGCGATCGTAATGACCACTCATGAGTCCTGATGTGCAGGAAGCTTAAGGGTCACCTTATTTAACCCTGGTTTTATAGACAAGAAACTCAGAGAAGGCAAGGGAACCACCCAAAAGCACACAACTAGAAGAGAAGCAGGGGTCTAACCTGCGAGGACCAAGCACACTTTGTCGGACTGCATGGCCGTGTGTTTCCTGCTGTGATGGGAGCCCAGAGGAGCCGCCCATCGCAGGCCTGGTCTCAGAGCAGCCGGCCCAGGAGCAGTGAGGGCACGGCTGGGTATTGAGGGATGAGTAGGAGTTGGCCGTGGGAGGTTCCAAGTCAGATAACTGGCCTTGGCTTCCCTGTGTCATTCCATGGGGCAAGGGCAGGCACTCTGACAGGTAGGGCTGGAATGACTGCTTATCCATACGGCCAACGAAAACGTCAGAGTGCGCTCCTACACCACACACAAAGCAGCGTCTGGGTGGATTAGAGGCCCGAGTGTGAGCGAAACCTGCGTTCTGATGTTCTGGGTCACAGTGGCTCCTTAAGCAGGACACAAAATGTCCAAGCCACACAGGAAAGCGCTCGTATGCCCCACAGGACGCGCGGTGCCAGCAGACTCAGGAGGAGGCTCGCAGCTGGCATCGGCCCCCAGAGGAAGGACTGGGGCCCAGGACTCGTGCATGCGCCCGGAGCTCAGTAAGCAGCAGGACTTCCTGCTCTCAGTCACTTGCTCACCCTCTGCTTTGCTCCTGCGTTTCACTCACATCTACTCCCGACCTTTGGGTCTCCTGTGGGGTTCCAAGGGACGGGGCTGCCTGGGACCTGGTGCTTGGCCCGAGGGCTCCTTGCTGGGATCCAGACAGTCCAGAGTGGAGCGGCCCCTGTCGGTGCTATTTGGCGCCATTTAAACCATGGGAGCTGTCCTCGAAACACCTGTCACAGGCCCACAGCAAGTGCAGAAACCAAGAGCAAGTGTTTGGAGACTTTTATAGCATCTCCCAAGCACCTAGACACACCAGCTCACGTGGTGAATCCCATGTGATGCAGGCCACACACTGTCACCCACAGCAGGACGACGTCTTGGCCTGGGGTAGATGGTTCTCCCCTACAGACAGTTTGACAAGTGCTGACCAAAGGAGCTCTGCCTCAGGGGCAGGGGTGGTCAGGAGGGCTTCCTGGGGGAGGCGTTTCCCAAGGTGACATGAACCTCAGAACCATCTCCATGGAGGCCCCTGGTGTGGATGGAGCCTGTCCATGCAGCCTCCACAGGCCTCCCTGTGAGCCAGATGAGCTGCTGGACCCTGGGAGAGGCCAAGGGCAGCGGAGAAAGCAGGCAGAAGGAAGATGCATTTCAGGGCAGGCTCAAGAATGTGCTGACCAGAAAATAGTTCCGGGAGAGTTCAATGGAGCATCTTGTGGAATCTCAAATATGCCCAGTTTCGGAGGAAAGAAAGTTTGCGCTCCCGCCTGGGAGGCCAGGGAGGCCCGAGGTCGGCCAGTCCAGGCTCGGCTCCCACAGGCCAGGGACTGGCTCCAGGGCCGGAAGTCAGCGGTGGAGGGAGCTGCTCAGGGTGCAGGTGTGGGCGCAGGAGGTGGGGCTGCACCCAGGCTCACGGCAGGAAACGAGGGACAACCCGGCTCTGCCCCTCATTCCTGGGGCGGGGCCGCAGTGGGGGACACTGGGACCCCCAGTAGGCGCCTGCAGGAGTCTGCTGCCTGGATGTAGGGACCACAGCCCAGCTCCTCTTAGCCTGTCCTCAAGATGCCTGGTCGATTATGCACCAGGAGGGGCACGGGGCCAGTCTGCACCTCAGCGCCAGGGCGCGTCTCTGAGACGGGTCCCTGCAGAGAACCTCTTCCTGCACGCAGGTCGGCAGAACGGCCTCTTGGCGACCACGACAGGGGGCCCGGTTCCGGTTCAGTGCGCACGGCCTAGTAGGAACCGTGAAATGTGACGATCTCATCCCCAGGCTGGAAACTAGGTGCCTCCTATTCCTGTATCTTTGTATTTTGTTTCCAGTTTTGTAGCCAAGGAAACTGAGGCTCGGAGACATGTGCGGGGGAGCCGGGGCTGACGCCTCCACGCGCTGAGCTCCTTCCCAACGCCTCCATCCGACGTGCGCTCCGGGTCAGGGCGGTTGTCCTGCAGCGCCTGGGCGGGGGGACCGTGGGTGTGGGAGGCAGGGGCGCCAGCCTGCCACCGCCAGGGCCCAGACGGTGCTCCCCAAGCGCGGCTTTCACCTGCACGGCCCCCCACGCAGGCGAAGGGCGCCCGCGAAAGGGTGGAGAGGGCTCGTCACCACCAAGTCCCGTGCTGGGGTACACGCTGTTACTGAAACAAAACACGAACAGTGACCATCTCCCGCCTTTGCTTACTCTGGCGCGTCCCAGGGTGTCCTTCCGCACCCAGGTTTAAAAATGTTTTGTTCTTAACTCTAATACACTTGGCTGCTTCGGTTACCCTCAGGAGGGGGCCTTCCTGCGTCTCCAGCATGTGAATGCTCATGCGCGTGTGTAGGTCTGCGTCAGCACGTCACAAGCCGGTGCCCAGCACCCCTCCCCCACCCCCGCCGCCAGGAACCTGCTCTGCATCCCCACAGTCTGTCTCTTCCAGAACATCAGGGAAAGGACGCGGGAACTGCTGCGACAGCAACCGGGAAGAGGGGGTCCTTCCTCACGGCAGCCGGGGTCAGCGGCCGTCCCTTTTCAGCGCTGGGTGGTGGGCTGCGGCCTGGTCGCGCGGATGTAGCCCCGTTCCTTTATCTGTTCAGCCAGGGGAGGCCATTGGAGTCCTTTCAAGTTTCTGTCTCTTGCTAAATTCAGGGCGTTTTCAGCCATTATTTCTTCAGGTTTTTTCCTGCACCTCCCTCTTCCCCACTTTCTGGGAACTCAGTGACTCAAACGTTAGATCTTCTCTTATGTCCCCACTGGTCTAGGACACGTTCATTTTTCGTTATTTTCTAAATTGCAGTTTTTATTGAGATACAATCCACATAACTTAAAAGTTACCATTTAAAGCCTGCAATTCAGTGGTGTCTAGGACAGTCCCAGTGCCAGGCACCCGTCACCATTATGCGAATCCAGAACACTTCAGTCATCCCGAAAGGTAACCCCACACCTGCCAGCAGTCACCCCCGGGCCCCCACCCCCACCCCCAGCCCCCGCAGCCCTGTCTGCTTGGGCCTGTATCGATTTGCCTGTTGCGGCGGCTCATGGAGATGAACTCACGCTGCGCGTGGCCTCTGTGACCGGCTTCTCTCAAGTGGCCTCACGTGCTCAAGGCCCAGCCACGGGGGAGCAGGCAGCGGCACGTGGCTCTTTTGTGGCCGAGGGACATGCCACATAAGGTGGCACCGCCCTGACACTAGCCCATTCGTTCACGGATGGTTGTCCGGGCTGTTCCCGCTCTGGGTTGTTGTTAGTCATGTGGCTGTGAGCACCTGTGTACAAGGTTTTGCGTGAACCTGTGTTTTCCAGCCTCTTAAACTCAACTGTATACCCAGGAGTGGACTTCCTGGGTCCTGCAGTCACTGTGTTGTTAACCTTTTGAGGGACGGCCACACTTTTCCCCCAGGGGCGCATTCCCACCCGCAGCACACCAGGGCGCCCTCTCTCCGCGTCCTTACTCCTGGTTCCGACTCCAGCCTCCTCGGGCGTCCCCGTGGGCTGGATGTGCATTTCTCTGACGGTCGGTGACGCTGAGCATGTCTTCATGTACCTGCGGAGCTCATTTGTCCGTTCGTAATGGGATTATTTGTCTTTTTATTGTTGTATTCTAGACACTACACCCTCATCACATAGATGATTTGCAAATATTTCACCTCATTCTGGGTGTGGTCTTGGCACTTTCTTGAGCATGTTCTTTGCAGCAAAAGCATTTCATTTCGTTGAAGTCCTATTTATCTGTTTTTTCTTCTATGGTTTATGCTTTTGACTTCATATAGTGGAAGCTGTGGCCAAATCTAAATTCATAGAATCTTACACCTTTGTTTCCTTCTAAGTTTTATAGCTTTGGCACTTACATTGAGGTAGGTCTCTGAGTGTATTTTTGCGTTGGTTTTTGTATCTGGTGTGAGGTGAGGGTCCAAATGGGTTGCTTGTCTGCCTGCGCTCAGTCAAGAGGCCCTGCGCGCTCTGTTGAGTGGATTGTGCCTTTCCCCACCGTGGTCTTGGTTACGGTCAGTCGGCCGTAATCGTGTGTGTGCTTTTCTGGATTCTCAGTTCTTCTCCATGGGTCATGTGTTGCTCCCCCTCCCCGGACCACGCCATCTTCATGACTCTAGCTTTGCAGTAAGTTTAGGGTCAGGAAGTGTCCGTCCTCCATCTTTGTTCCCCTTTCTCAAGGTGGTTTTGCTCTCTGGGCAAACCACCTCACATGTGTTTTAGGGTCCGGGTGCCCGCTTCTGCCCGACAGGCCGCTGGAGCTTTGGTAGGTATTGTGCTGGGGCCGCAGACAGTGGGGGTAGGGGTCACAACCTGCCGACAGGTCGCGTCTCACAGTCTGTGAACATAAGGTGTGTTGTCATTTATTTGGGTCTTTACTTTCAACACTATTTTGTAGTTTTTGGAGTACAAGCCTTGTGTTTCTCTGGTTAAATTTATTTTTCAGAATTTTGTTTGTTTTGATGCTCTTGTGAAATTTTCTTAATTCCACCTTGGGATTGGCCGTGGCTGGTGTCTGAGAACACAGCTCATTTTTGTATGTGGGTCTTGTATCCTACAACTACTATCGGCACTAGTAGAATTGGGGGAAATTTTTTTTTTTTTTTAGATTTTATTTATTTGGTTTTTTGGGGGGGAGGGAGAAAGAGAGGGAGAGAAACATCAATGTGAGAGCGAAACACCGATTGGTTGCTTCTTGTATGCCCCCAACTGGGGACCTGGCTGCAACCCAGGCCTGTGCCCTGACCGGGAATCAAACCAGTGAGTTTTTGGTTTGTAGGCTGGTTGGTGCTCAATCCACTGAGCCACAGCAGCCAGAGCTGTTGAGTACATTTATCATAATAAAGTGTTGGATTTTGCGATCATTTTAAAATCTCTTGTTCATATGGAATAATTTCCGTTGCTCTATCTTCAAGTTCACTCACTCATTCTTCTGTCCCTTCTGCCACTGAGTCCCTGTGATAAGCCGATTTTACTGTATTTTTCAGTTCTAAGTTTATTGTTTGTCCTCCTTTCTATCTCCTGTTTCTTTGCCTAGATTTCCCATCATTCTGTTCATTCCAATAGTGTTCACCCTTTCTTCCTGGGTTATTTTTATATCACTTGCTGGAAAGATGTCACAGACCATTCCAACCTCTGAGTCACCCTGGCGTTGACCTCGGAGGGTGGTCTGTTCCCACACAAGTCGAGATTTTCCTGGTTCCCTATATGCTGAATAATTCAGGACTGTACCCTGGACATTTGGAATATTAGATTTGAGACTCTCAGTCTTGTTTAAATCCTATGCAGACTATTTTTGTCTGAGCTGGCAATGAACCCACGGGGTCCAGTCCGCAAGTTTCCACCAGCCCTCTGTGGACTGTGGTTTTCACATCGGTTCCATTTCCAAGTCTCTGCAGTGATTTGTCCGGTGTGTGCGCCAGCCAGTGGCCAGCCTAGGAGCTGAGAGGGGTCGGCCCTTGGCTGCGTGCTTACTGTCTCGGTTTCCTGTTCGTGGTCAGATCCGCACACTTGGGGCCCGGGGTGAGCCTGGGCTTCAGAAACAATGTTATGAGGTTGGGTTCCAAGCTCCTTGTTTACGATGTCTCTGGGATGTCCCGGTTCTCGGGGCTCCCTCGTCAGTCTCTGGCGGAAAGGCTAAGGCTCTGGTTAGCCTGGTTGGCGGCATGGTCCCTGGGACTGTGCCCAAGTCAGGGCCAGGCTATGGGAGGACAGGAAACAAAAGCTACCAGGTGTGTTCCATCCTCCTGGGACTTCGGGTCCCCTGCTAGAGAGGAAGGCTGGGGCACCCGAGGGCTCCTGCTGCCCGGTCTCTAGTGCCGACCTGGTTCGAAGCAATCCAGCCAAGGTTCAGCCCGGGGGCAGGGACGGCGAGCGCGTTCAGCACCCCGGACAGCGCCGCGGGCGGTGAGGTGTGCGGCGGCATCTGCCCGGGCCGCTCCCAGCTCCGCGGCGCCGCGAGCTCGGCCAGGCCATCGGGGCCCCGCGCTTGGCGCCGCTCCGCGTGCCGCTCCGGACCCTGCCCACCGGCCCTGCATCTCCGAGACTCCGCGGGCGCTTCCCCTGCCCGCTCCTGGCGCCGCGCCATGCGCTCTCCCCGCCGCATCACCTGCCAGGCCGTCGGCTCCTGGGCCCCTTCCTGGCTTCCTACGCAACGCTGAGCAAGCGGTGGTTTCCCGCTGCGCTACGCCCAGCGCCTGGGACCGCGCGACGCCCGCCTGCTGCTGGCCTGCGTGTGGGGACACTCGTTGGCCCTCCTGCTGGTCTAGCTTGCCTGGTCAAAGCGCAGCTACAGCGCGCCTTCGCGTCCCGCTCACTGCGCCTGCACCTGAGCCCGAGCGCGCGCGTCTCCCCGCCTTCCCCGCAGCTCTCCACACCGCGGGCGGGGGGCTCCACGGCGCCACTCCCCGTGCTGTTTCACATCCTTCAAGGTGCTGTGGCTGGCGCGTGCCACTGCTGGCACATCGACGATGTCTCCATGCAGGCACTCCTGCTGCTCCGGGACCTGGACCCCAGGGACCTGGCCCCTGACCCCGCCTAGCGCCAGGCCACACTCATGGAGGTGAACGCCATGGCCCGGCCCCCTGGTCTGCCTGTCACGCACCCTGGGCCATAACTCATACTGCTGATGGAATAAGGGTGACAGCCACAAAACAGGGAGCAGAGGTCACTGGCCCCCAGCCCCTTGCCTTCCTCACACACACCAGCAGGCTGGGGGGTGGCTGTGTGCTGTCCTTACGCAGGGCAGCGTCACCTTCACCTCCACCAAGTCCACAGGAGAATCTGAGAACACATCCCAGGTCTGAGACTGTTTCCGGGGATGATCCCAGGAGTTTCTAAGCACAGCAGAGCTCAGCCTTCTCGAGGCGGGACCCTCGGGAGGCACAGCTCGTCCTGGGTGCGTGAACCCCATGGGTTGATTGGCAGCCGCTCAGAACCTCATCCACATGCCTGGCCGTGACTCTGGTGCAGTTATGTGTACACTGAGAGGCGACTCCTCCTGAACCCAGGCCAGCTGGGCCACTCAAGGCGTGACTCCACAGTGCCCCGCACTGGACCTGAGGCTCAGAGAGGCTGCACAGAGCTGCTCCGCCTGGGAGTGCCTGGAGGTCAGCATGCTCTGCCCCACGGCTGGTCATCGTGGCCCGGGGCTGGGCGCACAGGGCACGCCTGCATCCGTCGGTCTCGTTTCGGTTTACTAGGGAGGACCGTAGCCTTTTCTGGTGAAGAACATGTGGGCTCAGCTCCCCTCCCCCAAGGCCATGCTGGGCCTCTTGATGACCGTCCTGAGATGACCAAGACAGTCAGAACTCCAGGCAGAGCCGAGTGTCCGGGGGACAGCGGCCAGGAAGGTGGGGGCCCCCCTCCCCAACTCAGCCACTCTGTTCAGCGCTTGTCCTCGGTCGGGGGGGGGGGGGCGGCGCGCACTACCATTGTTGCCAGAGGGGCCCAGGGGATGTTTCTGGGGATGTGTGTGCCTCTGTTGCATCCCTACTTCAAGGAAAGGGTGGTGCCCAGTAGTGCCGGGCCCTCCCCCAGGGGAGCTGAGGGAAGGACGGAGATCAGATGAACAAGTGCTCACCTTCCCTCTCGGTCCTGCTCATTGCTGACGTCCTCTGCAGCTGGCCAGCCCCTCAACACAGGGTGGGCTGCGGGATCCGGTCCCCCTTGGATCCTGCTGAGCACCCTCCCACCCCCGACACTGGCCCCTGCCTGTGGTCCAGGGAGAGAGGAACCACATGCACAGCAGCCAGTCCTTGGTGGCCAAGGCTTTAGGGACAGTTTATAGCCTGGGGAAGCCAGCCTGGCAAATCCTTTCCAGCTAACTGGGTGCCGTTAGGCCACTGTGGGCTGACTCTTTAGCGCCCCCCCCACCCCCCCGGCAGGACACAGGAAGTGCCTCTGAGCCACGAGGTGCAACTCAAATACAATAAATTATTGTTAGGAATAATAACTACACACATGTGGTAGGAAGCAGTTGTTAGAGAGTTTAAAAAAGCAAAGCACAAACACCCCAGGCAGGGCCACGAAGGCGTCATTCCAGCCCTGGGCCGTGGATCACAGGTGTGCGGCTGGATGACGTCATCCCCTGGCTCCGGGGGGCACGCGGACCCTGGGTGCCCCAGGGCTCGCACAGGAGAGCTTGGTCTCACTGTCCGGAAGCCCAGAGCCAGGCTGCAAACCCTCCCCCCTGGGGTGGGAGAGGCACACGAGCCGGCCAGGCGGGCCCAGAGTGGACACGGCCTTGCCCGTGAAAATGCACTCTCACAGCCTTGATCCATTTGAGGGAATGCGTGTACCCATCCCGTGGACAGTGCCACCGTTGGAAAGTGGCAACCCTTTTTAGAGGTGGTGCCTTCTCTGAAGCCCCCATGGAATTTTCTAGAAGACCACTCAGACACGGCTGCCCCAGGGGAGAGCTGTCAGTTGTATCTGTGCTGGGCATTCTAGAACACTCTGCCAGCTGACGTGACTCACGCATGGTGCTCTTCACCTTGGGCCTGCGATCCTCTTTAAGTTGAAAGATACTTTTCACGGGAACTGAAATGTATTACAAAGCAGTGAGTGTCCAAGGACTTCGTGACCCAATAAGCAGTTTTGTGAAAGCGTCTTCCGTTTCTCTGCACAGGGGAAAATGCTGACGTTGCATTAGCCTGAAGCCCGCTGTGAACTGCCAGGAAGGCGAGGCCCCTTCCCAGCTTCCAGGATGACCCGGACTAGACCCTGCCTCCCCCCCACATCGCCCGTGTGCAGGGATTGCCCTCGGCTCTGCTGGGAGCTTCCTGCTTCCTCTGTCCGGCCGGCAGCGCCCGGCACGGCGCCCCTCCGTCTCAGAGGCCCCGAGACCCTGAAGGGTGGGAAGCCCTCACTCCTGCGGCTTCCTTGTTGGCAACTCCAGGCCAGGGCTGCATATCATGAAGGTGTCTCTTCAGTGCCCAGCAGGGGTGGTGCCAGCCTGCGGTCAGAGAGCCTGTGGAGACTCAAACGTGGTCTCTGCTCTTGCCGTGAAGGTGCAGCTGGTCCAGCAGCGGCATGGCAGGCTCACCGCCCCGGCCCCGAGCACTCGCGGACTCAGGCTCTGGTCCCTCTGCTGGGTCACCTGCTCCATCCTGACCTCGCAGGCCTGGCTGTGGGCTGTCCCCGTCCTTCTTGGCCCACTATCTGGTGGGCTGGCGGGAGGGGGCCGGAGGCTCGGTGGGACGGGGAGCACCCCCGCACCTCTCACTCTCGGGAAGGGTTAACCGCCTGCAGCTGGCCCCTGACAAACAAGGGCCGGGTGGCTCCCTTGGCCACGCAGCCTGGGGTGGGAAGCTGCTCCTGCCGACTTCCCTGGGGAGGAAACAGGTTGGTCCTAGAGGCGGTTACCAAACTCTTCTCGCGGAGTCTTTCAAATTAACAACAGCTGCGCAGACCCCTTTCCATCAAATCTAAAATGCCAACAGCTTAAAGTAATATCATTATTGTGTGTACCACTCAGAAAAATGAACCCAAAAAAGCTGTCATTGGAGGCGTAAAGCCAGCCACCCAAGGGTGGCAGGCTCAGAGCTGGACCTGCCTGCAGGAGGGGATAGCAAGGAGACTCGCCCGCCCCCACCCTGGTACATGGCCTCCCGGCGCAGGCCAGAAGCCTGGGCCCCGGGAGATTGGCTGGGACGGGCCCGGAGTTTCTGGAGGGACGAGCTGGAGTCCAGGTGGACAGAGGACAGCGAGGAGCAGCAGGTGCCCAGGCCCAAAGGTGCTGAGGTGGCAACTGGAGGCGATGATGTGGGGCCACGGGGGGTCGGAGCCCTGTCCCTGCATTGACTCCCCAGCCTCTGGGCTGAGTGGCATCCGGCTCTGGGTCCTGCCTCCAGCTCCTGCTCAGCTGGTAGAGAGGCCCATGAAGGCACGTGGCTCCTAGACCGTCAGGCCGCTGGGACATTCTGGGCCATGGACCGCAGTGTCTGGCCAGCGCTGTCCCCAGGCCTCAGGGCGTGAGCGCATGGACGCGCACGCCGGCTGCGGGAAGCGGCAGCAGGCAGATGTGTGCTCATCTGGATGGCGGTCTTCCCCTGTCGAGCTCCATGGAGGGGGTGTCAAAGACTTTGGCTAAACCCCCAAAGCAGTCCTGGCCCTGGGGGGATGGAGGGGGCTCTGGAAAGACAGTGAGCTGGGGTCCCCTTTTCTCCTACCTTGGTGCCAATGGCCCTGGGCCTCCCTCCTCCCAGGCCCCTCCGGCCTCCTGTCCAGGTGGCTCTGGTGACATGGGCATGGGGGAAGGGAGGCACGTGGGAAGGGGCCCTCCCACTCCCCCAGGTGTGGGCAGGCCCCTGTGGAGGCAGGGGTGTCTGCATGGGCTCTCTGGGCCCCTCCGTATGGCCCCCGTTGTCTGCAGGGAGGAGGGCTGGAGAAGGGGAGACTCACCCCAGGGAGCCCTGTGCCACCACTGGACCAGCCATGGCCGGCACATTTCTCTGAGGACCGGGGTGCCAGGGTCCCGCTGGGGCCCCACCAGGAGGGGCTTCTCCCTGGCGCTCACTGGGCCAGTCACCCATGGCCACGGAGGAGCCACCTGCCCTTCCAGGGCCCTAACATCCCCACAGACCCTTCCGGGGCACCCACACCTGGATGGGGTGGGGAGGTGGGGCACTCCCTCGCCCCCTTCACTGAAAAAGGCCCAGAGCTGGGTGACTCGGCCTGGCTCACAGCCAGCGGGGGACAGAGGTCCCCTAGTCCTGTCCCGGAATCAGGACCTTTAGGCAGGATCAGCCGGGGCTTTGGAGGTCAGCTTCTAGTCGGCGCAGGTGGGAGACTGGCAATGGCCCCCGGGGGCGGGACGATCCGCAGAAAGGCTGCGCCGGTGCGGCCCCCGCCCCCTCCGCCCCGCGGGGTTCTGGCGCCTTGCTGAAACCCGACTCCGCTCGTGGGGGGCGGGAGCCGAGTGTGCTGCGCCCCGGTCAGGCTCCAGTGCCACATCACGGCGCCGCCGCCCGCCGCCCACCATGCTGCTGCCGCTGCTGCTGCTCCACGCCACGCTGGCCGCCGCCGCCGCCTGGCCCGGGTGCGAGCCGGCCTGGGACCCTGCGGGTAAGGCCGGACGTGCGCCCTGGGAGAGCGCAGCACCCGGGGCGGGGAACACCCCCCACCGCGTGACCCACCGCCCGGGATAACGTCCCCAAGTGGGCGCCCTGCGGGGCTGCGCTGGTCGTCTGCCGGGGACAGCACCGGCTCTCTGAGCACCTGGCGGCTGGGACCCCAGGGCGGAGTGCACAACAGCTGGGGACAGTGGGGGGACACTGTGCCCGGACGCGGGGTCCTTCTCCGGTCAGGCCACAGCAGGCGGGGCGCCCACAGGCGGGTCTGCGGAGCAGGGAGGCAGGACTTTGCAGGGGGGCCCGCCCGAATCTGAGCCCTGACCCCTCCTCCCCACCCGGCTGTGATGTGGACAACAGTCTCCGGAAGGAAATGGGCACACAGGGCCCGGGAGGGGGTGCCCCCCCCCGCAAGGGAGCGCTGGGAAGGGGGTGGGGGCTTCTGGAGGGCTGGGAGGGAGGGCTCAGGCACCCTCCAGGGCTGTGTGTCCGCCTGCAGGGCCTCACCTGAGAGCGTGGGGTGTGCGGGAGTTTGGGGTCCTGGCCACACCTCCCACCCCGGAGTGGGCCTCAGTCTCCCCTCTTCTTCAGAGCTGGGGTCACATCTAGTCCACCCCGCAGGGTCTTTATCAGCAGCAGACATCTTCGCCCCGGGGGGGGGTGCCCTGGGGACAGGGTTCGAGCGTGTCAGATTCACTCTCTCCAGGCCAGGGGTGGGGGTTACCTGAGACCTTGCGCACCTGCCAGCCCCTCACGTGTGTGCGTGGGGTCTTCCCCTCCCCTCCTTTCTGCAGAAAGGCCCAGGCCCGGCAGGGTGTGCGGGCGCATGGCGTGTGTGTGCGCGCGTATGTGTGCGCGCGTGTGTGTGCGGGCACATCCACACGTATGTGCAGGTGCGTGTGCGGGATGCAGGTGGAATGGGCACAGTGTCATGGGTGGACGGACCGCCCTTGGACCTCTGACACCCTAGGACAAGTCTAGAGTCAGGCTGGTCAGGGTCCTCCTCCTCCTCCTCCTCCTCCTCTCCTCCTCCGGGGAGCAGTGCAGGCCCCTCCCCCCCCTCCTCACGGGGTCAGTAACTGTTCCTAGAATAAACCCCTCCTCCAGACCCACCCCCTTGTCAGTGCGGACTAGGGAAGCCGACCCCCCTTCCCAGACCGCGGGTGGGCGTGGGCGAGGCTGCGCAGCGGGAGTCCGGCGGCCTTGTCCAAGGACTGCACCCGCCCCCACCCTCACCCCCCCCCCCCCGGGACTCAGAGCCAGCCCCGACCCTGCTTCCCGCTCTGCCTGGCGAAGGTCTGCCCGTCTTCCCGGGGAGCCTGGGGCTGCGGAGGCTTTCCTGCCCCTCGGGGCGGGTCTGGGTTCCGATTCTGACTGCTCCGCGCAGCTGTGCGGCCTCGGGCAGGTGCTTGCCTGCTCTGACCTCACGCAGGTTTCCCACGTGTTAGAGGAGGCGGGGCCCAGGACGCGTAGCCCATCTGGGGCGTCAGACCAGCCTTAGCCGGAGAAATGCTGACACCTTGTGGCCGAGGTGCGCACGGGCCCGCGTGGACGACCCGCCGCAGGCTCCCCTGCGTTTCCGGCAGCGCACCCCTGACGGCCCGGCTTTCTCCTTGCAGGTGGCTGCCGCAGGCCCTCGGGCGCGGACAGCGGTACGTATGGCCGAGGGCCGCCCCTCCCCCACTCTATCAAAGCGTCTTAAAGAGCTGAAGGCGCGCGAATAACGCGACCCAGTAATCAAAGCCACGCTGCTTCTTAAGCACCTAGAAACGAGGCACGACGGACAAGGAAGGAATCCCGCAGCCTGCGCCCCAGCCAGGCCCCGCTCCTGCCCGGCCGTCGCTCCCCTGCCCCCACCCCCGCTCCTCTGTCCCTCTCGCTGCCCCCCACCGCCCCGCAGGTGGGCTGCACACGCTCGGGCCCCTGAGGTGCGGGCACTGAGCACTCTTCGCCCCCATATCTCTGGGCTCAGCTCTGTGTCAGCTGAGACTGGGCTGGGCTGGCCCCTTCCCCCTCCCGGTGGGGCCCACATTTCCTCCTCAGTAAACCAAGGGTGGGGGTGCTGACCTCGCGGATGGTCTGGAAGGTCACGTGTGTCTGAAGGGCTCAGACAGACATTTCTTCACGTCTCCTGCTGCCAGCCTGGGCACATGCTATCTCCCGAGTTGAAGGACTAGACTTCATTTTTTTAAAAAGCAGGATTATAGTCCCCCAATATGACAGTCGGGGACACGCCCTGGAGTGCCAAACCCTCGGCAAGGCGGGCTCCCCGGCCCCCGTTTCACAGATGCGGGAGCTGAGACCCAGCGCGGCCCGCCCGGCTCACCCCGAGCGGGCTGTTGCCTGGTCAGCGTCAGGCTCCTTCCCTGCTCCCCCCACCGCCCGGCTTCCTCCGAAGCAGCCCTTGGCCAGGCCTCTCCCCAGCCGGACTGCAGGGGCCCCTCGCTGTGGGCCCCGGCCGGGGTGGGTCTGCTGGGGCCCAGCGGCCTCAGTCAGCGTCTGACAGTGTGGGACCCCCGGGTCCCCGTGGGAAGGCCTGACCTGGTGCCCCCTCCTCCGCAGCCACGTGCGTGGCCCTGCAGCTCAGGACCTGCGGCGACGTGGCCTACAACCAGACCGCCTTCCCCACCCCGCTGGAGCACCGGACCCCGGCGGCGCTGGAGTCCAGCTCCGAGTACACGCTGCTCAGCGTCCTGCACCACCTGCTGGAGGGCCAGTGCAACCCGGACCTGCGGCTGCTGGGCTGCGCCGTGCTGGCGCCGCGGTGCGAGGGCGGCCGGGCGCGCAGGCCCTGCCGGCACGTCTGCGAGGCCCTGCGCGGGGCCTGCCAGGCGGCCTTCGACGGCATCGACATGGCCTGGCCCTACTTCCTGGACTGCGGCCGCTACTTCGGGGGCCCGGAGGAAGGCTGCTATGACCCCCTGGAGAAGCTGAGAGGTAAGCGCGGGCCCGCGGGGCTCTGGGCTCCTGGTGCTGAGCAGCCGGGTGCCCGGGGGGCCCAGCGGGCAAAGTGGCACAGCTGGGGCTGGTGCAGAGGCCCAGGAGCAGGTGCATGCGGGGGCGCAGGTGTGGGACGGGCATGGCCGGCTGGGCGGCTGGTGGCCTTGACTGCAGCCCCTCCAGGGTGCTGCGGTCTCCAGGCCGAGCCCCGGGCTGCTGTGGGGAAGGCACCTGAAAGCTCGCACACGGAAGACACTGCCAAGCAGCCAGACCCATAAAAGCGGGGTCCGTGGGGCCTGGTGGGCTCAAGGCAGCCGCGAGAGGGACTGCAGACAGATGGACTTTGGTGCCCTTTGTTTCCTCGTGTGGACACACCAGCAGAGGTGAAGCGGGCCGCCCTGCGTCATGGTGAGGAAGTCCTGGAGGGCTTCTGGGCAGTGGTGCTGAGGGGAGAGAGGTAGCAAAGCTCTGCATGGGGCTGGGCCAAATGTGTCTCCACACCTTCAACCCCACCCACGCCTGCGGGGCTCCCTGCTGGGCTTCCCGGAGCAGGGCAGCAGGAGGGGCTCTGTGGGCGCCCCCCACTCCAGGCGACAGAGCCGTCCCAGCAGCCCAGCTAACAGCTTCCCACCGTGGTGACCGTTCTCTCTGTGCTGTCCCAGGCAGACGCCACTCATCACATGTGGCCACTGAGCTTGGAATGCGGCTAGTGCGGCCAAAGCTCTAAGTTTTTATTTGATTTGATTTTAATAAATTTAAGCGTAAGTATGAGCAGCCACGTGTGGCCAGTGTGTGACGCTGGGCAGCCCAGGACAAAATCTGCTTCTGGCCTGTTGTGTCCTCACGCCACCAAACTAGCTGTGAGGGTCACATGATCTGGGGCCGAGTGCCGCGTGTGGGGGTCACAGTGACCCTGACTGTCTGTCACACCCCATTGTCCAGGTGACACAGGGGCCCTGGGGTGGCAGATGGCATGGGTAGGAACCAGGCTGATGGGTGGACAGACCCGTCCAGTCACCGAACAGCTGCCCAGCACCTGCTGTGTGCTCGGCTCCTGCTGGGACGCCGCGGACGATGGATGGGACGGCAAGGACATGGCGGTGGGGCCGTGTTCTCCGGGTGCTGCTGTGCAGAGGGCAGCACTGTGCATGCTCAGAGGCAGGGGACAGGCGGGGGTGGGGGAGGTGGGCCGGGGCAGGGACGCTGAAGAAGGGAGCCAGACGCTGCGTGGGCCAGGCCTGCCCGCCCGCCCTGGGAAAGCCTGTGGACTTGGATTAAAAGAGATTATTTTGGGCAATTCCACCACCAAATTGCTGGTTCTGTCTGTGTTCTCCCTCCCTGAAAATATTTTGAGCAGAATCAAAACTACAAGGCAAGTGAGACCCTTCGGGGAAAGCAGTAACTGTTAGGGCTGCCCCGGGACCAGCCTCCAGGGGCCTATGCGGGCCCTGCAGAGGCTCCCGGGCATGGCGAGGGAGCAGGGTGCCTGCTCTTGTGAGAAGGGGGAGAGCCAGCCGGCTGGGGTTCCCTGGCCTGGAAGCCCAGGAATTCCTCCTACGGAAACTTTTAGAAGTCTGTGGAAAGAGACCCTTCTGCCCCCTGCGCCTACGCCTGCACCTCCCCCGCCTCCCCCGCCTGTCCCCGGGCACGCTCACTGCCCTGCTGGTCTGAGCAGCAGCAGACATCCCGAGTCCTCAAGTGGCGGTGTGTGGGCGGGACGGAGCCTTTCGGAGCTGCTGTAGACTCACCCAGGGGGGTGGACACTCTCTCCATCTGGATGCTGAGTAAATGAGGCAGGTAGGGACCCTGAGCACCTGGTCAGAGCAGGTGGGGGGCTTGGGCACCTGGTCAGAGCAGGTAGGGACCCTGGGCACCTGGTCAGAGCAGGTGGGGGCCTTGGGCACCTGGTCAGAGCAGGTAGGGCCCATGGGCATCTGATCAGAGCAGGTAGAGGCCCATGGGCACCTGGTCAGAGCAGGTAGGGGCCATGGGCACCTGGTCAGAGCAGGTAGGGGCCCTGGGCACCTGGTCAGAGCAGGTAGGGGCCCATGGGCATCTGGTCAGAGCAGGTAGGGGCCCTGGGCACCTGGTCAGAGCAGGTAGGGTCCCTGGGCACCTGGTCAGAGCAGGTAGGGGCCCTGGGCACCTGGTCAGAGCAGGTAGGGGCCCTGGGCACCTGGTCAGAGCAGGTAGGGGCTCATGGGCACCTGGTTAGAGCAGGTAGGGGCCCATGGACACAGGGTCACAGCAGGTGCTCCTAGGAAACAGAAACAGTCAGGAGGCCGCACGCCAAAGGGCAGTTTTCTTCGGGCTGAGGGGTCTGTAGGTCTGGCTTTTCCTCCATATTCTATTGTTCTATTAAAAAACATTTTCCGAAGTAGTTACACACTAGTTTTATTCACAGTAACTTTAGAAAATGTGTTGCGTTAAACACCTGTTGGGTGCTGTTATTAGCTGTGGACATCAAGTATTATAGAGGGATTTTTAAAATATTTTACTTATTTTTAGAGAGAGGGGAAGGGAGGGAGAAAGAGAGGGAGAGAACCATCCATGTGTGGTTGCCTCTCATGTGACCCCAACGGGGGAACCAGCCAGCAACCCAGGCCTGTGCCCTGACTGGGAATCGAACCAGTGACCTTTTGGTTCACAGGCCGGTGCTCAGTCCACTGAGCCACACCAGCCTGGGATAGAGGGATTTTTAATTTAAAACATGAACCGATTGGTCAAAGTGCGTTGGGGGTTGAGGTGTGAGGGTGTTGGGGTGGTCAGGGTCCCAGGCAGTCCTGGGGGCGCAGGCGTGGGCAGGCGGAGCAGCCGTCGGTGGGTAGGCGGCAGGCAGGCCGAGGCTGACCCCCGCACCCCACCCTTCCCCCAGGAGGCCTGGACATGGAGGACGCACCCCCCTCGGGCCTGCCGTCGACCTTCATTGACTTCACCCACCACTCCTATGCCCAAATGGTGCGCGTGCTGAAGCGGACGGCAGCCCGCTGCCCCCACCTCGCCAAGACCTACAGCATCGGCCGCAGCTTCGACGGCAAGGAGCTGCTGGTCATAGAGTTCTCAGTGCGCCCCGGCCAGCACGAGCTGAGTAAGCCTCCGTCACCGTCAGGCGCCCCAGTGAGGGGCCTGGGCGTCACCAGCTTCTGGGACAGGACTCTGGGCCTGCTTAGCCTCAGGGTGCACGGCCGGGGTCCCCCAATGTTTGGGGGACAGGGTGGGGACAGAGGCTTCAGGGCTCTGCTTGGTGCACGGTGGTGTGCGGCCGCATCCCGCAGGCCGCGTGGAACCACTTAGCGACATCCCTGGGAGTCACAGGGGCTGTGGGAAGGAGGGCACAGTCCTGGGAATGGGGACTGCATGTCATGTGGGCGTGTGGGCCCAGTGCTTCCACGGGGAACACATAACTGCTCCGTGCGCTTTGTCCTGGCGCCCGGACCCCAGGCAGGTGCGTGCGGCGCCCAGTCCTGGCCCCCGTAAGCTGCACAGTGAACGTGATGCCGCAGGGTGTGTGAACAGAGCCCTTTTTCCATTTGAAAAATCTCACGTCCATTGTAACGCGCATCAGGCTTAGTGGTCCTGGTCTGGGATGAGGGAGAGCTGCATGCCAACGCCACGTTTTATTGTCCCCTTAGAACTTGTTCTTCCAGGGCAAAGTCAGACTGCTGTGGTCACAGCTCACGCACGACCCATTGCGACTGAGACAGGGCCGCTCGGGTGCCAAGAAAAATGGCTGTGGGGCTGAA
The DNA here is from genome assembly GCF_987537825.1 of Furipterus horrens. Lineage (NCBI taxonomy): Eukaryota > Metazoa > Chordata > Mammalia > Chiroptera > Furipteridae > Furipterus > Furipterus horrens. The sequence goes on from NW_028327172.1 coordinate 216,327,569, forward strand.
TTTCAGGGGCAGGCTGGTGGGCCTGGGCCAGGCTGGGGGCTGGCTCAAGAGCAGGAGGACCCAGCAAAGACCCCGCCCCTGGCTGGGCAGCCTGCCTCCTGTGTAGCCAGGTGACTCTGACCCCCCTCTGGGGCGCCGCAGGAGCATCCAAGCCAGGGGCCTCCTCTGGGCCTCTTCCGGGATGGCCGGCCTTGTCCCTCAGGCCATCTGTGCCCATGACCTTGTGAGTCAGCTGGGACCCACCGAGAAGCAGACCCGATTCAGCCCCTGGTCCTTGTGAGCTACAGGGAAATACAGCCATCTTAGCAGAGCAGCTCCGGCCTCTTCGCTGGGCTGGACACCCTCAGCCCGGCCCTCATCCACCTGGCTTGAACAGCACTGACAGGGATCAGAGGCCATGCAGCCCCTCAGCCTCCAAGGCCTGCCCTGCCTCCCACCCCTCCGGCTTGTGGCGGGCTTGGGCTAAAGACAGGCTCTGCCGAGTTCGGGTGGGGCTGCAGCTCCGGAACGTGGGGGCGAGGGGTGCCCCGTGTGCAGAGGGCCCAGGACTGTGGCTGCCTGGAAGGCTGCAGGGTCCTTCACACCCTCCAAACCTGGGGGGTGAGGGCTTGCTCCCTCAGCTGCAAGTCCTTGGGCCACACACAGCCAGGGAGGGAGACACCTTTCAGATGCGTAATGTGATTATCAGCGAGAAGTGACTTGTCCAGAAGTCCCACCCATCCACCCATCCCTCCATCTATTCATACATCCATTCATTCATCCACGCTCCCTTCCTTCCTCCCTCCCTCCCTCCCTCCCTCCCTTCCTTCTTCCCATCTTTCCATTCATTTATTCACTCACTGGCTGCCTGTCTTCCCATCGAAGCACCAGTGTACTGTAACGTATCCCACAGACTGAAGCGTGGTGCCACATGATACTAATTAATGCCCTCGATTAGCGATGCTAAATGTAGCGCATGAGCGCAGCAGAAGTGACGACCTCAATGAGTCCTCATCAGCCAAGCAGATACTGGGGCCCAAACAAGTATGATTAGGTCCCAGACCATCTGGCCACCCCTGCCGAGGGGGCCCTCAGGCTGTGAAGAGCCCGGGGATCTAAGACGACCCCCAGGTCACCATGTGTCCCCCCAGTGGAGCCCGAGGTGAAACTCATCGGCAACATCCATGGCAACGAGGTGGCGGGACGGGAGATGCTCATATACCTGGCCCAGTACCTGTGCTCTGAGTACCTGCTGGGCAACCCCCGCATCCAGCGCCTGCTCAATGCCACCCGCATCCACCTGCTGCCCTCCATGAACCCCGACGGCTACGAGGTGGCGGCCGCCGAGGTGAGCGCCCGGGCGGCCCGGCGAGGGCTGTGCCTCAGCACCCCATTCATTCACTCACACTCACTCGTTCACTAGCCCTCAGGGCGGGTCCGTGTGCGCCCCCACCTGGGGGACGAGAACCCAGCAGGCAGCAACCCTGCCCTGAGCGCTGCTGGGCCAGACAGGGGCAGGTGCTGGTCATTCTGTGGGGTGTCACAAAGGTGATGCACGCTCGGGGGAAACGGAGGACAAGGAAGGGGGTCAAGAGAGGGCGAGCGCGCGGGCTGGAGTCGGAAGCTGTCTGACCTGCAGGAGGTGGGGAACAGTGTGTAACAGCCGGGGGGCACTCCAGCCAGGGCCAGGCCTGAGTCGGAGGGTCAGCAAGGAGGCTGGGCGGGAGGAGCCGGACAGATAGTAGAGGAGACGCAAGGTGTACACGCTCCCAAGTTCATCACATACAGCCAGAGAAGCCACGGCCCTGGCCGACTCTCAGGCCGGCCCTGCGGCCGCCCTCCAGGATCAGGGCGGGCGTGCTGACCCTCAGCTGGGGGCGGCCCATGTTTCAGGGTGCCGGCTACAACGGGTGGACAAGCGGAAGGCAGAACGCGCAGAACCTGGACCTGAACCGCAACTTCCCCGACCTGACCTCCGAGTTCTACCGCCTGCACTCATCCCGCGGCATGCGCACCGACCACATCGCCATCCCACAGCACTACTGGTGGGGTAAGGTAGGAGCCGCCCCCCCAGCTCCGCCTCCACCCGAGGGGTCCCTCGGTGTGGTCCCTCCCCAGCACAGGAAGCCTGGCAGTTAAAGCCTCCCCTCTGAGGACAGCTCCTCACTGGGTGTTGGTGGCTTTCAGGGGGCATGTGTTGGAAGCCCCCAGAGCCTGGCAGGTGCTCTGGGGCAGGTGCCCAGGAGGGCTGCCTGGAGGAAGTGACATCCCTAAGAAGTAGGAGGATTGGCGTGGGTGAGAACCCTGTAGTGTTGAGCCCAGGCCTAAAGGCTGGGCCGTGGCGGGGTGGTCAGCGGGGCCGTGCCCTGTGCTGACGACGGTCTCCTCCCACTGGGCAGGTGGCCCCGGAGACAAAGGCAATAATGAAGTGGATGCGGACCGTCCCCTTCGTGCTGTCAGCCAGCCTCCACGGGGGAGACCTGGTGGTGTCCTACCCCTTCGACTTCTCCCAGCACCCCCACGAGGAGAAGATGTTTTCTCCCACGCCTGATGAGAAGGTGAGCGGAGGGCGCCGGGCGAGGCGGGCATGCGGCGGGTGCAGGGGCAGCTGCGCTGTGGGTGATGTCCGTGGGGTCGGCCTCGTGTGGGTCCTTTCTGAGCCCAGTCACTGAACCGTTAGGCTCCTAGGCCCAGCTCCAAAGCACCCCCCACCCCCCAAGGAAGCCTTCAGCCCAGCGGGGAGCAGCCCCTCCCTCCTCTGGCTGCTGCCCCCCTTTCCTCAGGGTCCCTCTCTGGGGGCCTCTGGGGTGGGGACTGGCCCCCGGCCCTGCCCCCAGGCCACCGGCGGCTTCCCGGCCACGGGGAGGGCGGTTCCGGGAGACGCCGGCGGGGGGCGGTGCTGCAGCGTGCACGACAGGCGCCGGCTCCCGGGAGCAGCTGCAGGGGGCCGGCTCGGGATCCCCAGGCCTCCCCTTCCCTCCCGGGTCCTGCCTGCGGTGATGACCGGACCTTCTCCAGCCCCTCTCCCCCGAGGCCCCCGGCCCTGGCTGGGTCCCTGCCCGGGCCTGGGACTGGAGCCCACGCAGGCTGGTCTGGGCAGGGTGGGAGCGCATGCCTGTCCCCTCTGGGGACGGAACCCGGAGGCCGCCTCCTTCCCTCCTGACTCACCTGCTCGCCTGCTGGCTCAGCCCCTCCTGCGCTCCCTCATGAGCTCGGGGGCTCACTCTGCAGCCCGCTAGGCCTCGGGGGGCAGGGGGACAGGTGCTGTGCTCAGAGCTCAGTAGTGCCCCAGGCAGGGGTGGCTGGGTGGCGGTCAGAGCAGTCCTGTGGCCCCTGGGCAGAAGGAGCCCTGGGCTCTGGGCTCAGCATCTCTGAGTCTCAGAGGCAGACGCGGGAAGATGTCCCCAGGGGCGGGGTGGGGGGGAATGTGCGCCTCAAAGGGTCCCAGCAGAGCCAGAAAACCGAGGGTCTTCCCCACCAGCCGCGCGTCAGCAGCCAGCGCCCCTGAGCCGCGTAGCCAGTGGGGATGTGTGAGAGCCAGGGTCCCAGGAGAGGCGCCGGGAGTGTCCCAAGTCATCTCCAAGCTTCCATGGCACCCCGTGGATTAGAGCCAGCACCTCAGGGCGGCATTCGGGGCCCCAGCCCCCGCTCCTCCCCACCTGTCCCCCACACCTGCCTGCCCCACAGGGAATCCACTCCTGTGCTGGGCTCCAGCCCCGCGCTGCCCACCAAGGCCTCCGGACCCAGCCCACGCCCAGTGGGAGCGAGCTCAGTTTATCGAGGACCCCACATGGCAGGAGCTGGGCAGGGAGGTCTTCTGCATGGCCTGGGTCTTTGCTTTTCCTACCCGGGCCCACCCATGCCTGGCTCCAGGTGCACCCACGTGCCCACCGCAGGTGCCCTGAGCTAAGCCCTGCACATGCTATGGCCCCTGCATGGACACCGTTCCCCTCTCTTACCTGTGTTGCAGGTGTCCTTTGGGGAGACCCCTGTCACAGGGGCCCCTCCGCTGCCCCCAGCTCTGAGGGCAGACTGCAAAGCACTTCTTCTGGTCTCCTTTCCAGATGTTCAAGTTGCTGGCGAGAGCCTACGCTGACGTCCACCCCATGATGATGGACAGGTCAGAGAACAGGTGTGGGGGCAACTTCCTGCAGAGGGGCAGCATCATCAACGGCGCGGACTGGTACAGCTTCACGGGAGGTGCGCCCCCCGGGGTCTGGGGGAGGGTGGGCGGGGCCTGAAGGGGGTGAGGCCTGGCAGAGGGTGGGGCGGGGCCTGTTAGTGGGAGGGGCCTGGCAGAGCTCGGGGGCGGGGCCTGGCAGAGGGTGGGGCGGGGCCTGGAAGGGGAGGAGCCTGGCAGGGGAATGGTGGGGCAGGGGGTGCCCTTGCGACTCCTGTAGCAACTGTTTCTGGGAGCTCGATTCTGGACCCTCAGAGAGCAGGGAAGATACTCCCGGGTTGGGAGACGCGCTCAGGGGAGGGGGATAGGTTGTTCTGAAGCCAGGTCACTCCCCCGCCAGCAGACCTTCTGTGCCGTGCGCCCCCCAGCACGGGTGGCCGTTCCCAGGGGCAGGGCAGCCTCCCTTTTCCAGGGCTCCGAGTCTCAGTCATGACCCTATTATCAGGGTCTCCCAGGGAAGCCTGGGCCAGGGCCAGAGGGGCGGGAGCAGCGGACATGTGGCCCCACTGTGGGCCTGAGTGTTAAGCCAATAACAGCAGGCCGGGTACTGAGGGTCCAAGGTGGCCCTGACTTACTGAGGCGGCGGGTGTCCCAGTGGCTCCTGGCGCAGGGCTGCCGCATCAGACCGGACTCAGATGACCATCAATGGTCACAGCTTCTGCTGAACAGGAAGCTCCAAAGGCAGGGGGTGCTGAAGTGGGTGGGGGCAGCGGTCAGTCTGAGCTGTGGGGAGCCACTTCGTTGGCCTCTGTCCTGTCTGCGAGGCCATGTCCCCCCTAGAGATGGAGGAGACAGGCCCTCCGCCGCAGGCTGTTCCCAGGACCGCCCAGGTAAGTGACCAGTGGCTCAGCCACAAGCTCAGCTGCTCACTGGAAGCCAGCTCGGGGCTCACCCACTGAGGGATGGATGGCCAGGCACCGAACAGCCTGGGTTCTCAGCGCAGCTCGGCCCCTTCCCGGTGGGCCCGAACCGCGGGCCACAGCCTGCTCGCCTGTGGAGCAGGGACGGTGGCACCGGCCCCGGCACCTGCGAGGCGCTGGACACTGGCGGGCCGCGCTGAGCTGCGCCCTGTGCTGCAGGCATGTCCGACTTCAACTACCTGCACAGCAACTGCTTCGAGATCACGGTGGAGCTGGGCTGCGTGAAGTTCCCCCCCGAGGAGGCCCTCTACACACTCTGGCAGCACAACAAGGAGCCGCTCCTGAACTTCGTGGAGACGGTGAGCCAGACAGCCTCGCTCTGGCCCGGCGGGGGCCCCGGGGACAAGGGGCGGCCGCTGGTGGGGCTCCGTGTGTGCTCACGCAGTGACATTTCACTCGTTAGTTAAGCACCTGCTTGTTCACAACCGAAGCCTCCCTGGCCTCCACCCACAGGTCCTGCCCCAGGGGCGGGGGGTGGGCCACAGAGGGACATATGCCACAGTCTCAGAGCCTCAAGGGGCACAACTGAACAAAGAGAGAGTCAGGGGCTGGGGCAGCCCAGCCCCCAGAGGCCATGGTGGCTTCCTGGAGGAGGCAGTACCTGTCTGTGTCTTGAAGGAATAGGGGAGGTGGCGGGACAAGGGGAGATCGGGCAGGGGCGGTGGGTGCAGGTCCCGGCGGTTGTAGGAATGCGGTGGGCACTGGGCAGACTGAGGCCTGGGGACGTGGCTCTGGGCAGCAGGATATCTGCATGGCCTGCGGCCTTGGGCACACCTGCCCCTTGGGTAGGATGGCACAGACTGGTATGGCAGTGAGAGGGGCACCTGCTGAGGTCACGCAGAAATAGCTGGGTGGGCAGTGAGTGGGGGCCTCAGAGAACATGTCTAAAACAACCGCTCTCTGGGCTTCAAGACCCAAGTCTTGGGTGACGGAGCAGGGGCTAGAATGCCAGCTGTCCGACCAGCCACCTCTCCCAGCCCCGCCCCCTGCCTCAGTGTCCCCAGCATGGCTCACAGTCGAGGGATGTCACAAGGCTCTGAATAAGGTCATGTGCATGAGAGGGGCGCAAGAAGCCAAAATGAAAGTAATGGCTTTGTAGAAGCCTCTGCTACCTTTTTTCCAAACATTTAAAAAAAATCACACGAAGTGCACACTGGCACTTTCTCTCCTAGAAGGAGGCTCCAGGGAAGTGGGTCACTCAGGGCGGGCCACGAGGGGGCTGTGAGTGTGCAGTGCTTTACAGTTGCCCCCCTCCTGCTCCGTCCCCCCACCCCCCATCCACCGCACACGCATATGACATCGAATCCCAACATCAGTCCTGGGCACTAGACAGGCTGCTGCCTTGTATAGGCGGGGGGGCAGGTGCCAGGGAAGGACGGCGCTGGTCTGGGGCCGCTGGGCCAGGTGCAGGCTCCTGTTCCTGGCTCTCAGGGCTGTGAGGCAGCCAGCGCAGGGGACAGGGGGCGATGGGACTGTCTGTTGTCACCCAGGGACTGCCTAGAGCTCGAACTCAGGCCTGCTGCCCCAAACCCCAGTGCTGCCCACAACCTCCCTCCTTTCTAGAAAGATTAGGAACCTTCCTCCAGGCGAGGGCCAGGCAGAGCCTCCCGGTCAGCAGCTGTAGCAACGGGAGAAAAGCAGAGACAATCACTGGACGTCATTAGTGCTGGAGCTGCTGCTTTATGGCCACGCCAGCGACCTCTGGCTGTGCGGGCGGCCATCATTCAATCAGGGCTGCAGGCCAGAGCCCGCGCTCATTTCATTTTACGGCTGTCTGCGGAAAATGAGTTTTAAGGAGCCTTAAATGGAGCTGGGATTGCTCTGAGGATATTGCATGTGAAGTCTGGGGATATGAAGATTTAATAGCAGCGCGATTCTGCGGAAGGCTGGGCAGCACACGGCCGGGCGTGGCTGCCCCCGAGGCTGACCCCTCAGGAGAGCCGGGCTGGGCCTTTTGATAAGGATCGAGCCTGTCGTGGCCCATTGAGGCCCTGTTCACAGTGATCCTGACCAGGCCTTGGGTGGGTGTCTCCATCTCCCCGGGGAAGGGTACGGGGGGAGGGGTTACTCACCATCTCTCCTTCCTGCCAGAGAGCTCCCCATCCTGGTTCTGCAGGAAGATGACTCCTCAGCCTGAGAGCAGGGATGGAATAAAATCTAGCCAGTGCACGCTGACATTAAATGAGGCCCTACTATGTGACCTCTGCTCTCAGGCTTGGGGGAGGCGGGCACTCAGTGACATTACAGTGAGGTCAGGGCTGGGAGAGTGGACGCTCCGGACCATGAGACCCCAGAGGAGGCCCTTGATATGGCTAGTCATCAGGGAGGGCTTCCTGGAGGAAGAGGAGTATGAGCTATGTCTTGAAAGGGAGAGGAACTAGCTAGGTATTGGGGCCACACTCAAGGCAGATGGCACAGCTTCCCGGGAGAGACCAACCTCACTGCGCTCAGTCCCCTCCAGCCCCGTCGTCCTGGCCTCACCTGATGTGACCTGTGTCCCCAAGTTGTTCTTGGCCCGATAGGGCAGGAGCAGTTTGGCTTGTTCGTTGCTGACTTTCTTAGGAGAAGAACTGTGAGCAGGATGAGGCTGTTCTGGGAGGAGCTTTGCTCAGGAGAGTGCAGCGTCCCTGTCCAGCCCTTGGCCATGTGCAGGAGCCGCGGGCACGTGCTCAGGACGGTGCCTAAGCGGGTGGCGCAGGTCCCACGTCCCCGCTCCGGCACCCGCCGCCTGTGTTACTATGTAGTGTTATTCTACAGCAACACCCGGCAGGCCACATGACCCTGCTTTATAGGTGGGGCCGCCACACTGGAGATGTGAGGTGGTTTGCCCACAGTCTGAGAGCAGGTTGGTACCACGCCGGGACTGGCACCAGGGCCCAGAAACCCGGCCCGTGTCCTCCCGGTGGCCCATACTGCCGGCAGGACCTCGCCTCAGAGGGAACCCAGCCCGGGCTCTGCTTACAAAGGCAGGGCCCTGAGGTGTGTCAGAAGGTGGACACCGGGGCTTTCTGCTCAGGGCTCACTGCCTGGGAGACATCAGTCCGACCTTCTAGCCGGACTGGGGCTATTCACAAGCCCGCGACGGAGCGGCCTGCCGCGGAGATGGGCTGGCCGGTCACCCTCATTTCACGGATGAGGAAACCGAGGCCCAGGGAGGGGAGCAGCCTGCTCAGGAAGGCGAAGTGAGGGGTGGGCTCAGCCATGCGGAGACTCCAGGCTCCACGGGGAGACGGCCGGGTGGCTGTCCGGTCTCCCTGGAGGACACGCCCCACATCCACGCCCCCCTCTCTGGCCCCGTCAGGTGCACCGCGGTATCAAGGGCGTGGTCATGGACAGGTTTGGCAAGCCAGTTAAGAACGCCCGCATCTCAGTCAAGGGGATTCGCCATGACATCACCACAGGTGCGCACCTGCCGGGGCCGCGTCCCGGTCCCCGGCTCCCACAAGTGCCCCCAGTGGCCCCACGCTCCTCCAGGCACCGTGACTCCCCCTCTGCCCATGTGCTTGGTGAGGGAGGGCGGGCACCTGGGGTCTGTGTCCGCATCTGGCCCGGGGAGACCACGCTTAGGCCCTGGCTGCCAGTGACAGGGACGTGGACCCCAGGTTTGTCAAGAAATACCTCTGCTGGGAAAAGCCACCTTCTCAAAAGTCACAGGAGGCAGCTGCCTGTGGTCCACGAGCCCCTCTGTTCACATCCCAGGGTTCATGTCCCACTGATAGACTGGCGTGTCGTGTGTGGGCTCCTGGTGCCCTTGGGCATTTCACAACGGGTTTGAACATTTTGATACGTTGTGATGTGAGTTTACCTGGTCCAGACGGGGTGGGATGGCTAACGGTGGGTTGGGGATAGAGGCTGCGGTCTGTGAAGGCTTCAGAGAGGAGGTGCTGCCCAAGCAGGGCTTTGAGGGATGAATAGGAGTTGCATAGAGGGAGGAGGTGGGAAGGACATTCCAGGTCATTACACAGGGGAGTAAATTTGGGGTCTGTCTGCCCTCCAGGCTGATGCCCCCTCTCACTCCCGTTACCCATCACCTCCAGGTGGACTCTGAGCCCAAGCCTAGGGGTCACTTAATTCTATTTGTCACCAGCCCCAGATGGTGACTACTGGAGACTGCTACCCCCAGGGTCCCACATCGTCATTGCTCAAGCTCCTGGCTACTCCAAGGTCATCAAGAAAGTCACCATCCCCATCCGGATGAAGAGGGCCGGCCGCGTGGACTTTATTCTCCAGCCTCTGGGGACTGGACCCAAGAAATTCTTCCAGGGCCCTCGGAGAAGCAGACCTGGGCTCCGAGACCCCCTGGGGGGTGCCAGCCTGCACGGGGAGCCTGAGGAGCCAGGCCAGGAGCCCCTCGGGGCACGGAGGCAGCCGGGCACTGGCGGGAGCAAGCCCTGGTGGTGGTCCTACTTCACGTCACTGAGCTCGGACAAGCCGCGCTGGCTGCTCAGGTACTAGGTTCCTCTGCCTGTGGGCCATGCGCAGGCCCTGCTGCCACTGGCCCGGGCTCCTGGCTCTTGATTTCATCTTCCAAAGACATCCCATAAAGCCCTTTCCGTTTTATTAAAGTGTTTTTATTCACGTCTGTGTCTGAGGCACCTGCTGGGGGAAGAATTGGACCCTGGTGGAGAGAGGCCACCCTGGCCGCCACTAACAGGGCTGCCACTCAAGCTCACCTGTGTGCGTGTGGTCCCCAAAGCAAGGGGTCCCTCCGCTTTACAGATGGGAAGACCGAGGCTTGCCCAGGGCCACCCACAGAGAGGGCGGTGCCGGGCTGAGCAGGAGCCGAGCCTCTGGGCCCTGCGGCTGAAAGCTTTGTGCCTGGGAGCGTGTGGAGGTGGGAGGCAGAGGTGAAAGGCCGGGGTGCCTGGCTGGGAGGAGGGTGGTGGACAGCAGGTGATCCCCCAGGGTCAAGGCCTTGAGGGTGGGGGAGCTAGCAGGAAACTCGGGCCGTACCATCTCCCGAGGGTCATGCTTAGAGACTCCAGGCTTCGCAGCACCTGGACTCCAGGAGGGGTCCCCGGCCCCGAGAGGCGAGGTGCGTGTCCCTGCGCAGGGTGGGGCGGGGGCATCCCTCCCAGTGAACTAGGGCAAGGTTTTCTTTAAGGGGGGGAGGCAGGCGGGTCTGCGACCATGGTTCTGATTCACATTCAGAATCACTTCAACCCTTTCCTGCCCTGAGAACCTGGCTTTCAACAACGCCAGGAATGACAGGGTCAGTGATTCTTGTAGTGACTTCTCTGCTGGGTCTCGCAGCGGCTTTAGGAGGATGATGCCGGCAGCAGCCCCCCTAGGGTGCGGGCCGAGAGCTGGCCCAGGGCCTTCCCTTCCCTTTCCTTCCCTTCCTTCCCTTTCCTTTCCTTTCTTTTTCTTTTCTTTTCATCTTTGCAGTTTCTTTTCCCTGGGATACAACCCATGAAGGATACAAGGGCAGATGATTTGCTTCAGCGGATCCTGGCAGCCAAGAACACCCACAGCTGCGCCGGCAGCAAACTCCCCAGCCAGGCCCACAGGCAGGGGCTGCGTCCAGGGAGGGGTGCAGCAGGATGGCGGGGTGGGGGGGCTGCTGGGGACGGGCCACCGCTGGAAAGGCGCAGTAGGAAGGCAGAGAGTCAAGCGAGCGTGAGCAACGTCTGCAGGGAGCCCCGTGAGGCGCAAACCCAAAGCCGCTCAGCCCCTGGGGGAGAGGAGAGGCTGGAGTCTCGGGGCTCGGACGTGGGGTCTGGGAGACGAAGGGAGGGAATCAGGGGCCACCAAGAAGAAATCACAAAGAAAACGAGGCTGGAGGACAGACCCCGCAGTCCCACATGCAAATATTCAGGGGAAAAGAACGCTTAATAGGAAGAAGTGTGTGAGCTACTGATACTCACGTCTGCCGCCGGCTCTCGCGGGCGTCCCGCCGGGACTGGTACAGGGAGGCACACAGCCAGGCGCAGTCTGACAGAATGTCTGAACAAGAAGGGAGAAGCAAGGCGCGACGAGCTTCGGGGACTCTTCACGTGTTACCGTGAAGCCGGAGGGGACACACTGACGCCCACAAAGTGCTCGGAGCGAAGGGCTCATGCGGCCCCTGGGCCCCCATGAGTGATCATCGTAACTGACGGGGATCATCGCGGTGCTGGGCTCTGCTCAGCGTGCCTGACACACGTGAGCTTAATGTCCCGCTCTCCGATGGCCGGGCGTTAGGACGGTCCCTGTCTGACAGGCACAGAGCATTTCAGTAACTGATCTGCAGTCCCCGCCAGGGCTGGGGCCGGCGTCCAGCGCCAGGATGGGTCTGCACCCTTTGCCCCCCTCAGATACATTTCATGGGCCACAGAGACAGAAGGAGGTTCCAGATTTGCAAAGATCAAGGGAGCACATGGCCCCGAAGCTCATCTGAGCACGGGACCACCGACGTTGGCCGCAGACCCCGTGGAAGGGGCTGGAGCAGGGTCTGCCCGCTGCGCTCCCTGCGAGGCCGAAGGAGGTGGCGGAGCTGTGGGGACCCGGAGCAAGGAGCCTTGAGAACGTTATCCCCGGGCTGATTCAGGAGCCGTCCTGCTCTCCCCCAGGGGGGCCAGGCATGGCGGGGGTAGGGGTCCCAGGGGGGCGGGGAGCGTGAGCCGGAGGTAGGGAGAGGGGCTGTGACCCTGGTGGGGGCGAGAGCCAGGGTCACTCACAGATGTCACCAGGGGAGAGGGCAGGTGGCCAGCCTCCAAGCAGCAGCAGAAATGATCAACAGGCGAAGGAAAAACACTTCAAAGGGAAAAAAAAATGAGCACAAAGGAACAGGGAGGGAATAAGACGCAGACCCCTGGCCTGGGCATGGGTCGCGTCTGCTGCCAAAGTTCAGAGACCACCAATTGGGTTTTAAAAACCAGACAGTGTATGTGTTTTAAAGAAGCATCACATTGAAGGCAAGTGATCAGGCGCGCTGGAACGGAAAGGGGTGTCGGAGAGATTCCGAGGAGGGTGGATGGAAGGGAAGCGAGGCTTCTCCTGAGCACAGGGAAAGTGGGGCCGAAGCCCCAAACGTCACGGGGAAGGAAAGACCCTCCAAAGAATTGAAAGAACCATGTATGAATCGATAAAACAATAAACCTGTATTGTACACTAATCAACTGAGCAGCTAACTACATCAAGCCAAGTTATTTAAAAATACAAGAAGGATGGACAACAGGCAGAATTCTGATAGGAATGGCAATCTTCAGAATCAGACGGCTCTAGGAGACGATCCATAAATAAATCAGCTTTTAGAAAAATGGAATCACGTAAGCAGCAAACTCAATTTAATAGCTGTATACGAATCATTTCCTTTCTCAGAGGGGATCCATTCCTTCCAAGACCCCCTGAGCATTTCTGTAAGTGGATGGTGCACTTAGTTTAAAAAAAAAAAAACAAAACACAAGAAATATTTTAAAGATTGAAAATTTCTCTAGCCATGTTCTAAAACAGTCGGAAATAATAAATAAAAACTTAATACCCCCTCCCCAGAAGAACACAACAGCAGCTTTACCACTTGGAAAAATAAGAAACGCTCCTAAAGCAGATGTTGTCCCAGAGAAAAGGTTTAGCGGCGCGGCAGAGTGACAGGCCAACGAGGAAGGTCACTCCTGGCACCGGGGCAGCTGTCCAGGGGCGCCCTCAGCCATGCGGTCCCCCAGCCTTGACCTCATCACTCCTGCTTGCATTCTATTGGCCAGAACCCAATCACATGGTCATGCCTAGGTCAAGTTGTAGGTTTTATCCTGGTGGGACTGTGCCCATTGCAGCAGAAAAAGAGGAGAATGGGGTGTGAAAGCCAACCAGGCTCTGTGCCCCCTCCTTGGAGTGGAAAGGAAATGAAGGCTGACATTAGCTGCGCCACGGAGAGACCAGGCAAAGGAAGGTCCTCCGTGGGAGCGCGTGAAAGCTGGCACGTGGGACAGAGCAAAGCCTCAGGGACCCTCATTACAGAAGAGGAAAGTCTGAGCGTAAAGGAATGAGCTCATCACCTTAAGAAAGTTATTTTTTTAATATAAGAAGAAAATGGTAGAGGAAGAAGATCATAGAGAGCAAACAGGCCCAAACTGTGCAAAGAATTAATAAGCCCCAGAGCTGGTTCTTTACAAAGACCAACAGAACAGACAAATCTCTTAGGAACACAATGAAGAAATAACCAGAGTGAAAGGGATGTGACTGAAAACGAGGAAAGAGACATAAATAAAACACCGGAAGACTCTAAAGAAAACGTCACATCACGCGGTGGCGGCCAAGGTGAAGGAAGACCCGGAAGAAGAGACATGTATGAAGTAGGTAAAGATAAATCACAAACATTAGCCGAGGAAGAAGTAGGTAACGTGACCAGGTCGCGCTCCACAGAGCGATGGGGCCGTGGCTGGAACGGGCTGGGGGTGCGCGGGGTGGCTGCCCCCCGGGGTGGGACTGGGGGTGCGATGTTCTGGAATTAGGGATCCGTGACGATCGCACCCCTCTGCGAAGGGCTAAAACCCCGCAACCGGTACACTGTAAAATGGTGAAAATGGTGAGTTTTATGTTATGTGAATTTTACCTCAAATCTTTAAAAAGGACCGAGAGGAGGCTCTTTGGAAGGAGCACACGGAGGCAACGTGAGGACAGCAGGTGGCAGTTCTGCTGGGGCCCCGGGACTGCGAGAAGCCTCGCACCGGGGGAGGGTCCAGGGCACCCCCAGAGCTGCGGGGGCTGCTCACCCCACTTCCCCGGGCTCCCCCACCCACGTCCGGGCTCCACGTTGCCTGGGAGCTCACGGGGTGGGACCAGCGTCTGACCCCAGGTCCTCGTGGGAGGCTGGAGGGGGGGCCGCCGGTGGCCCTGGGACAGGCACGGAGAGCGAACACGTGAGCAGTGGGGAAGCAGGAGGACAGCTGACGCGGGTCTGGGCAGCGTGGAAGCCACGCAGACTCGGCAAGGACGGGCCTGGGGAGGGGCGGGCTGTGGCGGGGCTGAGGGTGCGCTGGGGGGCCGGCCTGCTCTCCCAGCCTGCCTGCGAGGCCCTGAGGGGGGCCTCTCTGGGGGAGGGGGCGAGGTCAGAGCCTGTGCTTGTTGCCCAGAGGGGACTGACTCCGGACCAAGGATTCCCGAGGGCTCCCTGCCTTGGGCTCCTGTCCCAGACCCTGGACCAGGGGGAGAGAGCTCCAGGGTTGGGAGAGGGGCTGGCAGGGCCGTGGTCCCTGCTGAGGCGGCAGGAGGTGGCCGTGAGCCTGGGGACGGCTGGAGAACGGTGAAAATGGCTGTCAGGGCCAGGATTGGACAGTGAGCACTGGAGGGGGACGCCTGTCGCCTCCCCGTCTCTGTTTGGTGAGAGTAAGGGGAGGGGAGGCTGAGTCACGCCCAGACATGGACCGGGGGTGGGGGTGGGGGTGGCCTGCAGCACAAGACCAGCGTCTCGGCGCTGTGGGGGTGCACGTCCTTGCGTGGTCCCACAGCCCTGGGGTGAGGCACTCTAGAATCCTAGCCTCTTGATTGGCAGCGACCTTGGGGGTCTTGTGGGCAAGTAGAGTCTCCTCTCCAGCATCCCGGGTCCCCCGTCTTCCCTTCCCGCCTTCAGGGGTGGGAGGACCCGCCCCTCACAGGGAAGATACGGCCGTTGTGAGAAAGCACTTCCTTCACGGGACCCATGTCTCCCCACACGGGGCTCCCCGCTGCCCTCTGAGGCCGCATGGGCCACAGCCTGTCTCTTTCCCACCCCAGGCAGCTCTGTGGGCTGACAGTGCTCCTCTCTCTAAATGTCGCACCCCTCTTCCCAGGTGGGCAGCAGGCAGGGGCCCCCCAGGCATTAAACCGTAAACCACTCAATGACTTTATGACGGTCGTTTTTCTCCCTTCCATTTTCATATACAAATCTAATCTTTTGAGAACCGACTCCCTCTTAACTCACGTATTATGGGCTTTCATCAATAATAACATACGATCAATTACTCAAATATAATTGATTAGTCGAGAGAACCTGATTTCCCCATCTTTGCTAGGGTCTGATTGGACGTGAAGCGCAGCAGTGGCCGCGGGATGGGGACCTGGCCCTCGGCTGTGGACTATCTTTACCTTTTAGCTGAGATTAAATTTGTACACAATTTTCTAATGTCAGCTTAAGAAAAATCTAAAGGGGCACTTTGTGGCCCAGCCCCGCCGATGACACCATCCCAGGGTGCGATAAGCAGCCGGGAGGTGGCCCAGTGGCCCAGACCACCTCCTGAGTGGGCTCTGAGCTCTGTTCATCTTTATTTAGCCGCACAGATAATTTTTTGTCATCAGAAAGTTGCGTTCCATAAATCCAATATTGCCCAATCCAATAAAGGGAATCGGAGCCGGTTTCAGCCAGTCTGCACCTCTCTCAGCTGAAAGAAACCCATGACGTTTTCCAAGATGGCAGCGCATCAGCCACCCCCCCCCCCCCCGGCTCACCTACGGCCTCCGTGTGCGGGGGGCGCCCGGGATGCCAGCACCAGCCTGGGCCCCGCCTGCCTCCCCCCTCCCTGCTCCCAACGGGCAGAGCGACCCCCTCGGCCACGGGAGCGGCTGGCAGTGAACAGGACCACGGCCCGCAGGGTCACTGGGGCTCCCATGGCTGGTGTTTCCAGCGGCCTCTTCTTTCCCGGTGGGAGGACCGGGGACCACAATGGACTGCAGTGTGGGAGTGCAGGGGGCATTGCAGGCCAGCAGTGAATAGACGCGGGGTCCCAGGAAGCCCTGCCCCATCCCCCCAGACCCAGTGTGGCTCTGTGTCCTCCGCTCAGCCCTTCACCGTCACCCTGACCCCTCCGCTGCCGCAGGACAGCACTGACACCATGCTCTTCGGTCATTTCCAGGGCGGTACTGTCCTGGCCTCCTCTCTGTTCCCACAATCGGGGGCCGGGAGGCTGCAGCTTCAGTGAAAAGCCTTCCTTCCTCCTTGGTCTTCCTCGCCTCCCATCCTCCATGTTGAGGGTTTGCTGTATTCCAAGCAAGCGAGTCAGCCCCTTCTTGTTCCGTGGAGACCAGATCCTGCTGTGGGCTGCTGTGGGGCCCCAGAAAGCTGTGTTGACGTCCTAACCCCAGACACCTGTGGCTGTGACCTTCTGGGTCTTCGAAGATGTCGTCAAGTCACGATGAGGTCCTGCTGGAGGAGGAGGGCCCTGGTCCAATGGCTGGTGGCCTAAGACCAGGACAAGACGCAGGCGCACAGGGAGAGGCCAGTGACGACAGAAGCAGGTGGCGCAAGTGTCTCTAGGCCACGGGAGCCCAGGCCGGCGGGCTGCGCTGGCAGCAGGAGGCGGCGTGTGCGGGGGGGACCCTCCCCGGAGCTCGCAGGCAGAGGCGGCCCTGCCCACACCTATAGACGTGGAGCCCCGGGCCTCCAGGACGAGAGGATGGATTTTCGTTGTTCGAAGGCGCTGTTCCAGCCGCCGCCGGGGACTCAGACAGACCCCCTCCAAAGACCGGCCGTCCTCTGACGCTTCTGCTGACGTGGACGGTGCGAGGGAAGACACTCTCAGGAGCGACAGAGCATCACGTGTGTCCCCGGGAGGCGGTCATCCTGGGAGACGGGCGGAGGAAGAAAATCCCCGGGCGTCCTGAGCCCAGCGGCGGGCCCCGGCGCAGTGGGACGTACGTAATTTGTTTGCTTTGCAATTCTCTCCCTTCGGTGGAGACAAATTGGTTTGTACGTGGAAATGGGCTGTCACCGGGGGGCGGCTGCCTTGTTAGAGGACAAGACGGCTGGGGTTAAGAAAGGGCTGCTCTGGCGCAGCCGGCGGGGGTGGGGACGTGCCCGTCACCCCCCTCGGAGGACCGACCAGCTGCTGAGGCCTCCGGCCCCCGGCCCGTGCCCTGGCGAGGCCCTTGCTGGGCACCTGTGAGCCGGGTGTCTCCTCGGGGACGAGACGCAGATGCGGGCCCGGCCCGGCTGTGGCCTCCTGAGCGCAGACACGGGAGGTGTTCGGGGAGTGCCGCGGTTGCAATAGGGCAAGAGCAGGGCGTCCTTTGACAGACAGAAGATGGTTTAAGAAACCCTGCAAACCCAAATTCCAACAAGAGGGGACGGCAGGTCCATGCAGCGTGACCGTCTGTCTGCGCCCCTCTGCCGGCCGCGGCCACTCGTCCACCATCCCTGCAGCCCCGCCAGGCGGCCAGCGACTCTCCCGGTCGGACGGTCTCCGCGCTGCAGTGCGGGGTGCGTGCTCACAGCCACTGGGTGCCAGGGAGGCACCTCTCGTCAGTTCCGGGGAGGTGACAGGGCCCAAGGGCTTAGGAGGCCACGCCGAGGCGGCTTTGGCCCTTGTCCCTGAGGGGCACGGGATGGGGCGTTCATTCTGTGTGTCTCTACTTCCTGTGCGTTTTCAAGTTTCTAGGTGGACACTATTCTAGGTCCAATGGGGACTAGTGACTGAGATCCGAGCCCGGGGGCCTGGGCTGAAGACCTGCGGGGGGAGGGGGGACCTGAGGGAGGGCCGGACCTCCTGCTGGCTCCGGTGTCACCACGTGATGTCGGAGCATCTGTTCCTGGCAAAGGGAGACCCCCACCTGGCCTCAGGCTTTCTCGGTGACCCTTAACGTGGGAAAGAGCGCAGACTGGGTGGGCCTCCAGGCGCTGCCCCAGCCCCCTCCCCTCCGGGGTCACCTGCAGCAGGTGCTTGCGTTCTCTGGGTCTCAGGTTACTCACCCACCAAATTGGCTTTGTACCCATTCCAGCAAACGGCACGCACACAGTGGGTCCTCAGAAACGAGCAATGGCTGTCAGCTGGGGGCTCAGGGGCATTCCCACCCACGTGGGGCAGGTGTGGCTTCACACCACGCGCAGCCCCGGGAAAACGCGCCACACCTGGGCAGGCCTTGTTAGCGTTCGGTTTTCCTTTAACACGAGTTTCTAACTGAGGCCCAGGTGCCCACTGAGAAGATTCATGGGCTGTTTAAAAAGCAAAATTCCATCCCATATCCCAAAATCCCCGAGTGAGCTTAGAGAGGTACCATCATAAAGCGGGACAGAATAATAAACGCAGAGACCTGGGCAGGGAAGTACGAACAGAAAAATACGGTGGAGCCGGAGGTGAGGAGGCCACTCAGAGGTCAGCCAGGAGCACCCCCACAAGCTCGGGGGGCGCTGGCCATTCAAGCCTGGACTTCCGAACAGAGGTGGACATGGGCCTGTCACCTGACCCGCCACCCAGAGCGGGGACACTGCGTCCTCCTGCTCGGGCCTGCAGAAAACCGGTAAAAGGGAGAGTGAGGGTTAATTACTGCGTTGGGCAAACGCTTACTGAGGACCTACTGTGTGCCGGTGCAGCTCTGGCCCGGCCCGCACGCAGCACAGCCTGTGGCGGGCGGGCTCCCTGGACGCCCGATGGAGCCCCGGAGGCAGGCAGGACCCAGACTGCCGGGCCGTCCCCAGTGACTGAAGCAGAGAAGTCTCACCCCGGAACCGGGGTCAGCTCACGTTGCCAGAATTAATCAGTAAGATAAACAGACCCCGGGGCGCGGCTCAGAGTCCCCAGGCCGGGGTCAGGGGGCTGCTCCTCGGGTGTGAGAAAGACTGAGCGAGGGCCAGCGCTCCGGCCGCGCTGGGGGGAGGGGCGGCTGGCCTGGACTCAGCACTTGGGACGGCGAGGACTGGCCGGCAGCTGCTCTCGGCTGCCCGAGCGCATCAGCGTCAGCCCCGCGCCGGCCCCGGGGCCCCGCTGCTCCAGCCCCACCGAGGTTTCGGGGGAGGGAGGGCCGGTGCTGCGGGTGGAGGGGCTGGTGGTGGGGCGGGAGGGGTTCGAGGTGCCACCTCCCCGACAGGCGGCCCCCCACCCCTGTGACGGGGAGCTCATTACGTCACAGGGCATGTTGGAGGACACGGACCCTCCGTGACAACCTGCCCCTTTGAGAGGCCCCTTCCCTCCTGTGCTCGGAGCCTCAGGCCTCTGCTGTGCCCGGGGGGTGGGGGCGGTCCAGACCGGTGTTAGTTGGGGCCCTTGGTCAAGCCACGCAGCCTTGGGGTCCTGCTTCCTGGCCCAGGGCGGGAGGAGTGGTGGGGTCCTACATTCCGGGCAGGTGGCAGGAAGGGACTCCCCACCTTGTAGGAAGCCATGATCCCAGCTGGGAGGCCCTTCACGACGCGCGCCGGTCCCCGAGGCCAAGGACCAACCAGCATCAATGCCCCCCCACTCCCTCCCCCCCTCCTCCCCCTCTCCCTTCCGCAGGGGCTCGCTGAGCACCTCCCGGGCACCGCTGTTCTAGAAGCTGATGTCACAGCAGTGATCACACGACGTGGACACCAAACCAAGGGGGCAGCCCAGCCCCTGCAGGGGGACAGGCCTCACAGGGACGCAGGGTCCTGCACCGGAATCTGACTGCCGGGCTTAGAAGGAATGGGGAGACTGAGGCCCAGCGGGGAGGGGGAGGGGGAGGAGGAGGCTGGAAAGGGACTCCTTCCTGCGGCTCAGCTGTGGTTTCGGACGCTGACCCAGACCGGTACGATAGCCCACGGGTGTTGGTTTAAGACAACGCGTCTGGGGCAGTGGCTGCATCGGCCGGGGTGTGTGGGGGGAGCTAGGACAAGACACCGTGCGTTTTCCTGCCACTCCTCACGTGGTTCCTGGCCTCTAGGACCGTCGCCTTCTGGTGAGCTCCTACACGTCCTTCCAAGCCCCACCTGAGCAGCCCCGCCCCGGCCAGGCTCTTGGTGTCCCGCTGACGGCTGCGTCCTTGCTGTGCACACAGTGTTGGTAGCGTGCTCCATGGCGCTGCGGCCACTTCCGTGAGCGTGCGGCCTCCTCTCCTCGCACCTCACAGCCCGGGGTAGGGGGTGGGGGGCGCTGCGTCTCCTCGCTTCCCGGGGACAGGCCTGCGGCTCCGTGCCTGCTGAGTGAACTCGGCTGAAGTGGTCAATTGATCCAAGGAGCCCGTCCCTCCCCACGGAGACCCCCGAGTGGGTCTGCTCTGGGTAATGAGCATTTACGCAGGACAGGTTTATGGCGGCTCGGGGAAGATTTATTGATGACTCAGTGATCAGCACAGACTCGTGTCTGCCATGTAAACACGGCGTTGGGAAATGCAGGCGGCTCTCCAGGGGAAGGTCTGCTGAGGGTGGGAGGGGGCAGATGCCTGGGGGGCAGAGCCCACAATGTGCAGGGGACGGAGGAGCGCCTGGCAAAGGCTGCTCTGACCTCAGGGCCTCTTCGCAGACCCGGTTCCTCTCTCTACATGAGGAGGTTGGTCCAGACGGTCCCTGATGTCCCCAGGATGCTACGATTCGATTGTGATGGCAAGTCCTTTGCAAGAGACTGAAAACGCCGCCCCAGCAGCTGCCCCTCCACCAGGGGGTGACCTTGTGCACCTGGGGGAGGGTGGGGCTCTGCATGTCGAGCCTTCAGAGTGGGGATGTGCCGGTCAAGTCCATGCCCAGGCCCACGCATGCCCCGCCCACCACCCATGCAGAAGCTGCAGCTGGGTCTCTGCAAAAGAGGCAGGCCAGCGGCAGGCCCCTGAATCCGGCCGGGAGAGAACCCCGCCTGCCCGAGGCCAGGCTCACGCCACCGGGAGGCCTGGTGAGCTGGAGGGGGCCCTGGGCAGGGGTCATGCGTCATGGGCCCAAGGTGGGGAAACCGAGGTGTGGGAGTCAGACACCCACCCCAGGTTCCCTGAAGGTCAGGCGCCTCACCCAGTGTGCCTGCCCGTTGCACCACAGGGCCTTCTGTGCTGTCCCTGCCGCCAGCCTAAAATAGCTCATGGGGAGGGTCTCGCTGCATCGGGAGGGTGAGTGCTTCACCCCCTACATCCCGGGACCACGGCCGTGGGCCTCCCTGAGCTTGGTTCTCTCCCACCTACTGCAGACCAAGCAGGAGACCCTAGCGGAGCTCTACCCCGTGGTGTTCTCTATGACCACACGGGGCTAGGGGGTCCCTGGTGGGGGTGGGGACCACTTCATTACAGTTTACAATGAAAAGGGCCTCAAGCCTCTCCTTATTACACATCAGGCGAGCCCCTGGCAGAGGGCGGCATGTCGCGATGATTGCTCACTGAGGCCGCCTGGGAGGCCACGAGTGTCAGGGGAGAGTTTGGGGAGCATAGAGAGGAAGGTTCCAGCCTTGCCTCTCATGGCACCAGGAAGCACCCGTGTTCCCAAGGGTCCCCCTCACGGTTGCTGGGGTTGGCATGAGCCCTTCACTCCCCAGGTGGCCCCGGTCCCCAGCCTCACGCCCAGTCCCATCAGGCACCCGCGCCTGACACCCTCCGAGACCAGCCTGCTGAGACGTGGGCGCAGGTGGCCTTCCTGCGTCTCCAGAACCTCCCCAGCTCCCAGGCTGCCCTCCCTCCTGCAGGGTGGGGGGCATCAGCGCGGGGAGGCCAGGACCGCTAGAACTCAGATCCCAGCGTCACTGACCCACAGCGGGATGACCAGGGGAAGACCCTAAGCCACCCCGGCCTCACTCATTCATTCCTTCCTTCACTATTCATTCAGTATTTACCGTGTGCGCGCGCGTGTGCGTGTGTGTGTGTGTGTGTGAGAGAGAGAGAGAGACCTTGCGTCCGGCCCTGGGCCTGGAAACAACCATGCACCTGCCCTCCTGGGCCGGCCCTGGTCCATTTGCCTCATTCTGCACCAATAGCGCCTTTCCCCCCAAGTGCAGACGTAACTCCCAGACCGCAGAGTGCACCCGTGTAAAGTGTGCAGTCCAGCAGCATTAGCGTATTCGGAGGAACCCTGCCACCGTCAGTCAGCTTTCGGGCACTCAGATCATCTCCCCAAAAGAAACCCCAAGCCCGTCAGCGGCCCCTCCACACCCCCCCCCAGCCGCTGCCAAGCCCAGTCTACGTTCTGCTCCGGCCAGGTGTGTCTGGCTCCTCTCCCGTGGGGCCTGGTGTCTGAGGCTCGCCCAGGTGGTCGCGCGCATCAGCACGCCCTGCCCTTCCCCTTCATGGCTGAGTGACAGTCCACGGTGTGGGTGGGCCGCACTGCGTTCCCGCTTTGTCTGCTGCTGAGCAATCAGGTGGCATCCCCCTGTTGGCTGCCGTGAACAACGTCACTGTGAACGTTCATACACAGCTTTTTGTTCTCAGTTTTCTGGGGTGCAGAACCGGGAGTGGAATTGCTGGGAGCAAGGTTTGAGGTGCCATGACTACATTTCCTGCTGGCTGGTCGGGGGGCCCCTCTCTGTGCTGTCACTGCTGCGCATCTGAGCTGTCAGATGTCCACTTTTCCATAACATCGAGAATCAGCTTAGCCTTCACACATGTGCACACACGTGTGCACATGCCTACACACAGACATGCACACACGACACGGTGAGGATGGCACTGAATCTGCTGATTGATCTGGGGTGAACTGACACCTTTAGGCTCCCGCCTTTGTCCCCGCGGACAGGGGCTGCTCCCCCACCTGTGCGGCTCTCCGTCACGTCTGTGAGCAGCGCTCCCCCACAGGGGCCGGCTTAGCTTCTTTGACTAACGGCCACATGTTCTGTATTTGCTGTGGCAGAAATTAGATTGTTTGGACTTTGTTGCTGGCTCAAGGTCATGAGTCTTTAAAAACATATTGACCTAGTATTCAGAAACCTTGCTAATCTCTTCTTAATTCTGATCATTTGTGTATAGCTTATTTGGGGCTTTCTCCAGAAATGATGACAGCTTGAATTCCCGCTCCCTACCTGCATATCTTCCGTTACTTTTTCTCACCTTACTGAACGGGCTGGAGGGTCCTACCCGCGCTGGCTGAGCCTCCACCTCGTTCCTGACACAGCAAGAACGTGCTCAGCAGCCCCTCCGCCCACTGTCTACCTGGAATCATAGGCAGATACTCACACTGGTTAAGGAAATTCTCTCGACCCCGTGTGCCGGGTTGGTTTTCAATGTGGGAAGAGCGCTCACAAACCTTTGTACATATCATTCTTTCACTACGCCCTGAGCAGGGGGTGCCTTCTCCTCACTTTCTCGATGAGGCGTGGGGGGTGGGGGGGCTGCCCAGGTCCCGCCTACAGCTGAGGGGGTGGCAGGATCCCGTCGTCGGTGACCCCCACGCTGGTCTGCCTTCCCACGGCCAGAAGCTGCCCCCTGGAAATCACAAGCAGCGTGAATTGCAGCAAAGCCCAGAACATGGTTCTCAGAAACATGAAGCCAGCCGGCCTTCACCGAGACCACGGGCGAGACAGAGCGAGGGGCCACGCACACTGAGGAGCGGGGAGCGGGGGGAGAGGGCGTGTGACACCCCAACACCGTGGGGGCCACGAAGGACGACGTGGGGCTGTGAACAATGGTGGAGGAATGTATTTGAAAACATTGGAACGAACAGATTTCTTTTTCCCGAAAAATGTGTTTCAAGTTTTACTTAAGGGGAGACAGAAAACCTACAGCCATGGGAACGCCTCGTGGGCCCAGGCCGTGGAAAGGCGCCGTCCACACACCTTCACACAGCAGAGAGCATCTACACATCCGCACAGACCCCCCACCACGTGTGAGCCGGTCCGTCCTGACAGCTGCAGCTGGTACAGAGCAGACACGGGCAGTCACGTTCACCCACACGCATGTAAATCTTACAAGGAGCAGGAGCACAGTCAGCTCAGCAGATTACGAGGTAAATCCGTCACGAGCAAGCAAGTTTTAGTTTAGAAATATACATTTGTTTCTGCAAAAGCTAGACCCATGCCTCCCATCGAAGTTCTAGGAAAATCAAAAATGTTCCTGCGGAAAACAAACTTATTGGAAGAAACCACCGAAGGCCAGCTCAGGCGTCAGGGCAAGGAAACGCTGGGTCCAGACCCAGAGGACACCCCATGGAGGAGGGGGGTGGATGGAATCAGCCCTCAGTTCCGCTGACGGGGGCAGAGCCACCGGCGCGGAGATAAAGACCAGGCAGCACACAGAAGCCTCCTGCACATGCCTGTCAGAAAGAACATGAATGTCCAGGGCATGTGCCTTCCGGTCGTGACTCCATGAGGAACAAGGCCAACAGCCCAATAAAAAATGGACAAAAGATATGAAGAGAAGAGGAGATCTGAGTGACCGGTTAACAGACAGAGAGATAGATGTCCAGGCATCTGTTAGGTCAGCTCCTCCAGCAACGTCCTGGCACCTGCCATCTGGGAATCGCCCGGAGAGGCTGAACACACGCACCTGGGGACCCAGGGGCATCTGGGGACATGGAGGTCACAGGTGGGGGCTGGTGCGGAAAACTGGGGACAGTTGACATGCCCGCCGTATGGGATGGGTAAGTAAAGTGGGGGGTTAGCCATACAATAAGCTGCCCAGAGCAGCCAGATTCCATTGTCACAGACCTGCTTAAGTGTGTCCCCAACCCTATAGGCTGTTTTCAAATGCCTGCGATGCAGACCGGAAAGGTGAGCACAGGAGAAGCGACATTTAGAACAGGTGTGGCCTTGGGGGCAGAGAGCGAACGTGGTTTCTTTCCTTTATTTCAGTGAAGGCAAATAAAAATGATAAAATGGGAGCACTTGTGGATTCTTGGGGTTGGAAACGTGGGGGGGATTTTCCCTCTGTGCTTTTCCGTGTGTTAGAATGTTTTAGAAGCTACAGGGGACAAAGGACCTGAGGGCCACCGAGAGCGGAGGGGGGGGGGAGGAGCCAATGGCTGCTGGTGGAGGCGCCGGGACTCCCCTCACCCTCCTGGAGCCAGGACTCACCCGGCCGCCTGCTGGGGGGTTCTGCGTGGTTTCTGGTATTGATCAGAGTCACTCTGTGGCCACAGCAGTAGCCACAATCAGGACAGCCATGACTGGCAGGAGCCGGGCAGGGTACGTGGGGAACACAGGGGACAGGGTGGGGACAGGAGCCGGGGAGTCTGCTCAGGCCCAGTTGCACCTCAGAGTGACTGGGTGACGCCAGGCAGGTCATGTGGCCTTTCTAATGCACATGCTGCCAAGGAGGATCTGGCTAGCCTCTAAGGACAATTCTGAGGGCCCTGGGTGTCCCCATCACCCCATCGCACAAGCGTCACTGGGAAGGCGAGGGAGACCTGCTGAGAAGGAGCATCTGCTTGGGGTCTTGAGGGACGAGCAGGAGTCTACGAGCTGGAGGAAGAAGGGCCCGCTGCCCGAGGGAAGAGCACGGACACAGGCGCAGAGCCGGGAAGGGCCTGGCCAGCCTGGGCGTCACAAACGGCCGTGTCGGCTTCAGCCCCCCTCCACGGGCTCCCCACTCTCCCACCTGTGACTTTGACGCCTGTGACTTCCAGTGAGAACAAAACTTCCCAGAAGCCGTACTCGGGCTGCACCACCCAAAAGGAGGGGAGACACCCCGGAGCGTGCAAACCCTCTGAACCCTGCACGGCCGTCACTTCAGGCTCCCACACGGGAAAGACAGAGCAACCTGCTGCACAGAGATATCCGGCGCGGCCGGCGGCAGCAAACGAGCGCTGCCTCCTCCTCCATTACCCTCCTGGAGCCAATCAATATCACAACAGCCGAAGTCTAGACGCATAAATGTCCGAGGATTTAACAAGAGGCGGTTAGAGCAGAAAAAACATTTAAATGGCAATTGTGGGGTCTGATGTGCCTCAAAGTAGCTTCCGAGGATTTATGGGAGCTGAAGACGGTTTAACTAGACCTGCAGCCCGGCCCGGCGGCCGGCGGGGGGCATCGGGCTTTCTCCTCCCTGACGGGGGTCGTGGCGAGGGGGGAGTCCGCTTGGGGCTCGCGTCCGCCTCGGCCGGGCTGCGGGTCACAGGGGCGAGAACTCTGGCCCCACGCGCTGGATCACAGCCGAGGGCGGCTGCAGTCCTATCCGCACAGCGGCCGCCCCTCCCCCACTGCCTGTTTAATGTAACAGCCGCTGCAGGTGCTGCGTGACCAGCACGTTCCAGGCACACACCCCGCCTCACGTGATCGTCCCAGCAACCCACCAGGTGGGACTGACCTTTGTGGGGAAGGAAGGGGAGGAAGAGGCTTTGCCGAAAGTCACGGCTGGGTTGGCACCAAACCCCTGTCCGCAGCAGCCGGCGACACCCAGCTGAAGCGCAGCGGCCCACACGGGGAGGTCTGACTGTCCCCAGGGAGGGAGGGCGGTGACCTCCCAGGAGGACCCATCTCCAGCGTCCTCCGGCTGCCCACTGGCGGTTTAGCGCCATCGGCGGTGCTGGTGCTCCTTAGCTGTTGGCGAAGAGTCAGGCCCGGCCGGTTCCCACCGCGCTTCCCGAGGGCCCGTAACTCCCCTTCAGCCTTCAGACGGCAGCAGCGGCTCAGGCCTCCATGGACTGCAGGCCGCCTCCCCTCCCGCCAGCCCCGCGGCTGATCGGTGCTTTCCTTCAGGGAGGCCTCGTCCTGAGCAACAGTGACGCTTCTGGGACCTACGGGTGGGGTCTGTGGCTGGGCCCCGGCATCTCTTTTCAAGGCGCTAAGACAGAGGCCGGCAGGTCTCCCTGCGGCGCAGAGCCTGGTACGAGGCCAGCGCACCCATGACACGCTCCTTGCTGCTCCCGGGGCCCCGCGCTCATGCGCAAGCAGCAGCCCCGATGACGGCGGCCACCGTCGTGAGTGTGTCCCGGCGCTGCCTGTTCCCTCACTGGATCAGGGAGCCCCCAGGGCCGGCATGGCACCAGCCACACTGCCTGGTATACAGTACGCGCTCAATAAATGCTTCCTGTGCGGTGAGTAAGTGGGTTTTTCTGTCTCGGAAGTTGAAGGACACCCCTGTGGCGGTGTAACCATCTAGATGTCTGGAGAAAGCCCCCCAGCTCAGAAACACGTGCAATGCCGGAGGAGCCGAGTACGAATTACAGACCTGCTTTATACGTTTCCTGCAAAATCTCTGCCGGGGCACTTCTGTCTCAGTGAGTGGAGAGAAAAGAGGGGCCCTTGCTGGCTGGACGCGGGGAGAACCGTGAATCAGGACAGAGCACCAGCACGAGGCAGGGCTCACCTGGGAGACGGCTGCCCCTGCAGGGGCCTCAGGGATGGGCTTGGAGGGCCCCGTGTAACCCGGGGTGAGAAACAAGGGCTCAAGCAGGGTCCTGGGTCGGGACAGAGCCACGCACACAGGCCAGCACTTCTGAGATGGGACCACAGGAAGCACCATGACGCTCTGAAGTCAGGCCGCTATGCGTCCCCTCCACCAGAAAACAGGAAGGGGTGTCGGGCTTAGAGGTGCTCGGGCGCTGCTGACACCAGCTGCTAGGCAGAGGGGACAGCAAATCTGTCCAGGGGACACATTCAGACCCAGGCCCCAGAAATGTTCTGCGTAGCAAGTTACAATTAATGTAAAATTACAGCGAAAAGAAAGGCTGAGGAAAAGTCTCAGGAGCAAACACCTGCAGAGCCAGATGCAGACAGGACAGCTGTGGTCTCACCAGGGCAGGGACGAGCGGGTTTCACCTCTGTAAAGAATTCCGGGGTGGGGGTCGCCTGACCAACGAGAAGAAGTTACCAACGCTGACCAGACTCACTCCAGATTGGAAAATGAAATTCCAGAAATGGAAAATGTCATAACTAAAATTAAAAAAGCGAATGAAGCAGGAGAGATGGGACAGCTAAAGAGAGAGAGAGTGGCAGGCAAGAGACACGGAGAAACCACTCAGAACGGAGCACAGAGGGACAGAAGGCCTGAGAAAGGGGTCGAGAAGTAAGTGGGACAGTGTCTGACAGTGTCCAGAGGACAGGCTGGAGAGAGCGAGGGACCAGAGGTCCCGGACGTCACTAGGTGAGTTCAGCGGTCAGACTGAAAGATAAAGATAAGATGGGATTTAAAAAATCTGCGTGCTGTTCCTGAAAGACACACTTGGGAGGGGAGAGAAGGCCTGCAAGGAAAACAGCGAGCAAAGCCCCCGGGAAATCACTCACCCAAAGAGCAGGTGCAGCTGTAATAAAAGCAGCGGGTAGACTTAACGGAAAAGCGCTGCTGCAGATAAGGAGTCACTGAGTGGAGGTAAACATTCCAATTGGATCGTCATTCTAAACTTGCTTACACCTAATACTGACTGCAAAATATGTAAAGCAAACTCGTGAACTACACAGGGAGAAAAGAACAAATCCTATCCTAGCGCAACATTTAAGACACATTTTGCAGTGACTGACAGAGAAAGCGGACAAGAAGTTCATAATGGTACAGCCCATTTTAATGACACAATTAATACACTTAACCTAATAAACATGTAGGGAAAAACTACACCTGACAACTGGAAAATTCACAGTTTTCAAATGCCATGGGACATGGACTTAAAAAATTAAAAAACTAGGCATAAATAGAGCAATCCTCGACACATTTCAAAGGACGTCTCAAAGAGACCACTCTCTTCAAACAGGATGCAGTGAATTACCATCAATAAAACATCGCCCACGTGGCACGTGAAAATGCACAGGTGATTAGCGTAGGTCGAACAGCATCATTATGAAAATAAGAAACTACTGCAAAGAATGACCACGGCAATACTCCGTGTCAGCCTCTGGAGAGAGTGGCTGAAGTGGTATCGTTCAAAAAATGACAGGGTTAACATCTTATATTAGAAAAGAATCTAGTTTAAAATTGATTATCTGAGCGTCAGAGTCAACACCAGGACTACCAAGTAACCCCAAAGAAAATAAATCACAAAGATAAGAATGTAACAATAACAAAAGACAATTATGAGCAACTTTATAACACTGAATAGAAAAAGGTAAGTGAACTGGCCAGATTTCTAGAAAGATATGAAATGCTCAACCTGATTCAAGAAGACACAGAAAATAGAAACAGTAAGGAAACTCAGGGGAGTGGAGGTGGGGGTGGGGGGGCCCGGCAGGCCTCACTGAGAGGGGAGCGAGCCATGCAGGTGACTGGGGCAGTTCCAAGCGGAGAGGGCAGGTGGTGCAAAGGCCCTGGGGTGAGCCCCACACAGCTCCCAGGAGCCCCAGCAGGCCAGGGTGGCTGCTCTGAGTGATGGAGGTGAGGGTGGGGGGTGGGGTCATCTTTCACTGCACCTGGAGGACTTTGGAAGAAATGCAAGAACCACTGTCCTTTAAATTACACAGGTTCCTGGTTTCATGCCACCCCTCCCCCACCACAATCCCCTGCTCCCCAGGGAGGTGGGGACTCTTGGGATCCTGGGGACCAGAGCCCGAAAGGACATCAGACATCGTGCAGGCCCCGCCCTGCTGGACAGATGGGCTATGAGCCCCCCCACCCCAATCCCAGCCACATGCGGGAGCAGGGGTGTGCTGTGGGACGGGGCGGAGACCTGCTGTCGCTCCTGCGGCTCACACTCTCGGAGGAGAGGCGCCACCTTGTTCCAGGAACAACCTGTCCGCCATTGATCTTGAGGGCGACGCGGAGGACTCCGCAGTTCCCCATTGGGCTCCCACCTGGGCCATTCCCGCCCTGCTCGGAGCCCTTCTGGGTACCCTCATCCGGCCCACCAGAAGCAGAAGATGTTTGCTTAAATTTAGAAGCTTTTCTGGGAAGAGAGGGCCCGCGTGACAGTCAGGGATGATGAAAGGAACACCCCTCCAGACCCACCCGGCCATCTGTGGCCGCGAAGAGGGGGGAGGGCGCGCCGCGGCTTTCTCTGCCGGCTCCTCCGCGGTGCGCGCCCCATGCAGTGAAGCACAGAGCCAGCGGTCTGTCCCCTTCACGGTGACGAGGTGAGGTGACTGTGATTGTGCCCATTCTGTGATTTAAAACCCCAATCAGAGCTGCTGAGGGACGGGGAAGGATCCCACCCTGCCCTGGCTCAAGCCCCTTTGTGGCCTCTCCTCTCCTCTCCCCAAGACAGGTTATTTCCCCTGGTGACGGTCTCAGAGTCAAGGTCAAGGCTTTGGTCCGCACCCGGCTTCAGACCTCGGTCTGTCGCTGGAGGGAGC
Source organism: Furipterus horrens (assembly GCF_987537825.1). Taxonomy (NCBI): domain Eukaryota; kingdom Metazoa; phylum Chordata; class Mammalia; order Chiroptera; family Furipteridae; genus Furipterus; species Furipterus horrens. The sequence continues at coordinate 216,357,382 of NW_028327172.1, forward strand.
GGCGAGGGGGCGGCCCAAGGACGGGAGGGGATACCCCGCCGCGCCCCAGCGCAGCGGGCGCACGAGTGCGCGCTTCGCGGATTCCCCGGGGCCGATCTGCCTGCGCACTCGCTCTGCGCCTTTAGAAAGGTCAGGTCTGAAGCCGAGCCTCCTGCCCTCCCCTGTCCCTAAGTGTTCTTCTCGGGGTGCAGGAGCCACTGCCTGGAGCTGGGGTGGGTCCTGCTTTCCTTGTCTTCAGCGGCCAGGGACTAAATTGCCCTCCCCAGCCGATCCGGCCTCCCGGGGCATCTCCCCACCCGGCCAGGCCGAGGTGGGTGACCCCTGCCAGGTGACCCCACACCCTCCAGGGAAAGGGCGCGCAGGGCCGACACCTCCCTGGACCCCGGGAGACTGACTCAGCGAGACCTGGAAGGGCGTGCCCGACCCGCAGGCCCGGCGGCTTCCGCGTGGCGGGGCAGTGAGAGCCCCGGGCTGCGCACTGGGCGCTGTCCGAGGTGCTGACCGCAGGCGCCGGCGGCTCCTCGGCCCCGAAAGGCTCCTGAGGCCCAGAGGGCGGCTCAATCTCTGCCCCACCCAGCCCTGCAGCCTCACCCAGCTCCCGCTGACACCCGGCACTCGCTGTCCGCCGCTCAGTCACCGGCACTCACTGTCGCCAGGTACAGTGTCATCCAGGGTGGAAACTAAAGGAGTAGATGAAACTTTTTCCGCCTTCAAAGAGCTCACAGGCACGAAAACCCATGTTGGATAGGACAGAAGGGCTCAGGGCCCTGAGGGGGGTACCCAGGAAGTGGCATGTCCAGTGTCCAGACCGCTGGTCATTCTTTTCACTAAAAACATGGCCAGACCCCTACTGCTCACCAGGCAAGGCCCCCCACAGAGGCTGCTGAAAAGCCAGAGGTTGGTGTTACCAGTTGTCACCTGTATGTGTGAAAAAACTGAATTTCAATGCCCACTCTCAGGTCAAAGGCCCGGTGCCGCCCCCAGCTGTGTGGGGCCCAGGAGCCTCAGTCTCTCCGTCCGTCCGTGGAGCACAAATACATGAACTTGCTCTGGCTGCCTCGGAGGCCTGTAGGAAGGTCAAGTCTGATCAGACCTCAGGAGCAGCTGGGAGACTGTGTGGCCCTCCATGAGGACTGGCAGTGTTGGGTCGGAACCGAAATCTTACCTACCCGGTAACTGTAACCAAATATATTGAGCATGTACAATACTTTATAGCATGACTTTTTTCTGCCCCCTCGTCCAGACTATCGGGCCTGGTCGCTCCTGTCCCCCATAAACCTCAGGCCCCTTCTGTAGGAACCCTCGCTGAGACGTGCGGGGTCCACGGCGAAGACCCGCACCTTTCTGAGAGCAGCGGCCCCACCCGCCATGCTGGGGTTTGCGTCCGGACGGTGGCCACTGCACGCTGACGCGCCCACCCTCCCAGAGCAAGAGGCGAAGCCCTTGTCCTGCCCGCCCGCCCACAGGCCCCTCTCCCTTCGCCCTGAGGAGCCGCGCCCCCTGAAGTCGCTCACACGGCTGGGCCCCCTCTGGGAAGCAAGCCCTCCCACAAGTTCACTGGGCTGCGTGCGAAGCCAGACACGAGCCCGGCACCCTGGGGGTTCTCGGCCAATCTCTGTGCGTTGGCTTAATTGCTAGAAGCCTGTTTCGCCTGATACAGTAAATATCATTACAGTAAAAGGGCTCTCGTTTTGGCTTAAAGAAAGATTTTCTCAAGCTGGCTGACAGTTCGGGGAACATACGGGCAAGAATAGGACCGTGGTGCCAGGGCGCGCCGTGCACCCAGCTCGTGCGTTCCCTTGGGCGCAGGAGAGCCAGGGTCGGGAGCCCTGTCCCCTCTGGGCAATGTCTTGTGGTGTCTCGGAGATCTGAGGCTGCTGGGGGGAAGGCTCCCTCAGCTCTGCTTCATTCCCGTGAAATCCCGTGGGGCCACGGAGAGCCGCTTCTCCAAATAACCCTACAGCGCACCGAGCGGTTTGCCCCCCTTCGCTGGACAGACCTGTGTCCGGGTCGTGGCTCTATGTGGCCCCTGAGCCCAGTTTGTTCAGAACATTGAGATAATAATAATAATAGCGGGCGTGAAAGGCGGTGATACAATTTAATGCGGTAATTTCTGTCAGGTACCTATTAGGGGCTCAGCTGAAGAGCCCGTGGAGGGGAGATTCAGAAAAGAAGAAAATGGAGGATAGTTTTAGAATCTCCTAAAATACTCCGTGAATCAAGATAGCAACGCCCAGATCTCTGGACACCATCTATCAGGAAGCGGTGACAGGATGCCCCCCCCATGAGCTCCAGCATGCGAGTGGGAGGGAACGAACCCCAAGACCCTCATCCTCTCAGCATCTGTGGGGGGGACACTGAGAGCACGGCCGGGCAGAGCGTCAGCAGGGCCTGCGGTACGAGGGGGGACCACTTGAGGACAGCTGTGGACTTGAGAACAGCTGCTGAGCTGGGTGGGCTCACCTCTCTCCCATTCACCATCGTCTGGAGCATTTGCAGGTGCTGGGGAAGGCTGGACCCTGACACGCCACCCAGGACAGAGCCTCCCGTGGGGGAGAAACTGCCAGGAAAGGAGACCCAGGCAGATGGCAGGGGAGGGGACCACAGCAGGACCGCCCAGCCAGCGCCAGGCATGTGGTGACAGGTCATGAGAAGAGCCACGAGGTCTGTTAGAGTCGGGAACTAGGAGCCCTGTCTTGACCTCCCCGCCCCACTCCTAAAACCTCAGACGTCCTAATTCCACATAAAGATGAGTGTTGAGCCCTGGCTGGTGTGGCTCAGTGGACTGAGTGCCAGCCTGCGAACTGAAAGGTCGCTGGTTCGATTCCCAGTCAGGGCACAGGCCTGGGTAGTGGGCCAGGTCCCCAGGTGGGGGTGCATGAGAGGCGGCCACACATTGGTATTTAAAAAAGGAAAGGAAAGGAAAGAAAAAATGAGCTTTGAAATGTAATAATAAATTGTATACGGTTATTATAAGAAGGGTGTGTGGAGACAGCCTGACACCCTTACATACAATGGGAGCAAACATTCCCACAAAACATGCAGATGCGATACTTCCCAACCAGCTAAGAGACATGAAGACAAGGGTAGAAGAAATGAAAGAACACAAATCAAAATTGGAAACGCCAGTTGCGAGGGCCCAGGATGCAGCCGGGAACAATCCACACGGCAGAGGCAGCCTTCAAACTAGAGGGGACGGTTTTTGAAATCAAAGTCATGAAGAAACATGCAAAGGATTTTAGAGAAAGAAACAGTGACTCAGCACCTGCAGATGAAATCCCATGTCCATTAGTCACGGTTTCCGAAGAAGAAACCACAGCAAAGGACCAGGGGAACTGCAAAAAAAGTCATTCGATAAAACTTTTGAAATTAAGAAAAATGACTTGCAATTATACTTAAAGGACATACCACGGGCCTTGAAGCGGACCCGAAGGGACTCACCCTGAGACGTCCTTGGCTGTGACACTGGGCTTGAAAGAGAAGCGGCCTTGGGTATCCAGGGAAAAGCAGCAAGTCACTTGTGAGAAAAAGAAAAGACACATTGTCATTGGACGTTCCAACAGTCTTGCTTTATGTTGACAGACAGCGAAGTCCCGTGATGAGGATTTTCGAGGGAAGAACATGTGATCCAAGGATCCTGTGCACGGTTAACTGACCTTCGAGTCCAAAGAGGCAGACGATTATTACCACCCTGCGGAACCTCGGGGTGTCCTGTCCCCACGCACTTTCTCAGGAACTGAGTAGAGAGTTGGTCCATGGAAGTGACCAGAGAGAAACCAGTGTAAGGGCGGGTGGTGGCACACGTGTGCCTTAGCACCTACAAGGGAGTGATGACCATGAACAAGAGAGAGGGCCTGTAATGGCCCCGCGGCCTGCAAGGACAGCACACGGCCCCGGGAGGGAGGGGACCTGTGGACGCCGCCAGGCCTGGGAATAAAAGGACATTCCTTCAAACCAGATTCTGGGGGAGAGCGGCTCCCCTCCACCCAGAAAAGGGACATGGGAGGTGCAGGGTAGTTTCAGGATCGATTTTCAGAGGGACCCCACGAGTAGTAGCTGAAAGCCGGGTCTGAGTGCGTTACGTCACAGTGGGGCCATCGGAGCCCAATGCGACAGCCACAGCGCCTTGGAAATGCCAAGGGACGTAGAAAACGTAAGAAAAAACACAGAGCAGATAGAACAGACCACGCGGCGAATGCCTGCTTGTATAACAAACGTGCTCCTATAGATATAACGCTGCCAACGGGACGGAACTGGGCCCCACGCGGGGGTGACGGTGGGCGTATATTTATGAGTGAAGAAAGGCGCTTGGGGCAAGTGCGTGTGCTATGCTGCCATTTACCTAAGAGGGACGAGCGATGGGCATTTACACGGTCACGCATGTGCTCATCGCACACGCACACGTGTGCCCGTCCCTGCTTACACTGACACAGGCAGACGAGGACGCCGTCCTGGCAGACAACGGGAACCAAACGATGATCGCTGGGGCAGGGAGGCCTGAGAATCGAGGGGACAGGGGTTGAAAGCAGGTTTACATACGCACGGCAATTACATTGCAAAAGACGCTCCCCCAAATGACAAAGAGAGGGACACGGATACAGCTAACCACGTATCGGGTGGGTGGCAGGGCCACACAGAGAGGACCTGCCCAGCGGGCGTTAAAGCCCAGTAATTGAGCCACGCACCTCGAGTGGGACGCACGTCTGTCTGTCCGGGCCGCTCTAACTGGGTGCCGGGGGCTGGGGGCTTGTCCACAACAGAAATCTGCTTCTCAGATTCCAAAGGCGGCAAGTCCACAGTCAGTCTCCAGTGGGTCGGGTGCCTGGTGAGGACCGCGTCCCAGCTCGCGCACGTGTGGCAGGGAGGAGGGTGCTGCCTGGGCTCTCCGTCAGCAGCGGTGCCAATGGATTTGATGCCCCTGAACTCAACGCGTAGAAATGGTCACTTTGCAAACACCCATCCCCAGGGGCGTGGAGGGTCCTGGGTCTCTCTGGTATGTCCTTCGTCACCTTGACACGGTCCTCACCAGCACGCTGGACAAGATGCTCCAGACGTGCGCTGCGTGGTTCCCGCCCCCGACCTGGAATCTGCCGGGCCTTGAGGGACCCTGGCTTCTCCAGGGGTAGGAGAGCAGCAGCTGGGCTGCTACCATCTCTGTCCTGATGGGGCAGGGAGGGACCGCAGGTACAGCCCGGGAGAGAGGGCTGGGGAGGGGAGAGCTTGCGAGGTTGGACCCTGGGTCCCAGGGCCCCGGGCGCAGGCCCCTGGAGCACTGGCCTAGCTGTGCTCCCTCCTCCGATCCCAGCGGGGGCTCCCTATGGGCCAAATACCACGGGGAGGCACGTCCCGGCTGTGGCATGGATGCGACCCTCCAGGCCAGCGCCTGGGGGCAGGAGAGGATGAGGAGCGAACAGAAGCTCTCAGAGGCTGAGACAGAAGTCCACCTGGAGAGGGGCTCGGGCCAACGACCTGTGTGTCACTCCACGGCGAAAGACTTATGAATAAAGAGAGGGCAGAAAGGGAAGCCTCCTGCGGCAGGAAGCAGCCGTCTGGGGAGCGAGGAGATGCTGGGAGGCCACCGGGGCCAGGACGGCCTGGGAGGGCTCAGGCGCTGGGCTGTGCGCTCCTGCCCCAGACTCCGCGCCGGCTCAGTCTCCTCCTCCCCAGAGGGCTGCGCTCGGTGACAGGAACCTCATGCTGACGGCTGTTCATCAGGGACCTCGGTCTCTGGGATTCCCGATCTGGATCGGAGAATGCAGGCAGGGGCCCCATGAAAGGCCTGTGGCCGAAGCCACCTGGGATCCGAGAAACGAACCCCTTCCCCTCCGCTGGGAAGTGCCCTCCAGCAGGCGCATTTGAGGGTTCGGGGCGCGGACATTTGAAAAACATTTCAAGACATCTAAAGAGCTGGGAGGACACGTGGCTTTGCTTAGGGCCTGACCGAGCTGTCTTTCTTGTGGGATTCGGCCCTTCTCTCGCGGAGCGCAAGGAGCCGGGAGGGGAAAATGAAAAACAAAGTTTTAAAGAATCATCGCAGCTTCTTTCCTTTCTTGCGCGTCTCCTTCTCTTTCAAGTTGACAGAGGAGAGCTTTGCCCCTCCCAGATTTCTTGCAAATGTGCAGCAGAGCGTCCTCGCCGTCCCGGGGCCCACATTTGCTTCTGATTTGCTCCAGGAGCGTGATGACAAGCGGCCCTGGCCGATAATGGACGAGGCCGGGCTCCGCAAGGGTGCAGCCCTGGCCCGGCCATCAGTCTTGCGGCCGCAGCTATCAGGCAGCCGCCAGGGGTCTGCAGAGCCACAGCCAGGGCGGGGTGCGGGGGGTGCAGGGAGATGGGGGTGGGGGTGGGGTGGAGCGGGGCGCAGTGGCAAACCTCGTGCTGGCCCTGGGCTGAGGGAAGACGATCAACCACGCAGCCAGATCGGGGGTCACTGCAAGGGTCAGTGACCCCAGGGCTCTGACACCCATGTGGAGGACCTCGGTGGCATTTAAACAAACGACAAGATGGTGGCAAGCCAGCGGAAGGAGTGTCTCGAGCCCGGGCAGGGGGCAGGGCGGCACGGCGGGGGGAGCCGGGCAGTGGTCCACACCGCTCTGTCTGCCCCAGGAGGTCAACAGGTCTGACATCCATGCTTTGAAACCAGAGGCAGAAGACATCCCTCTACAATGGTCTGCAGGCAGGCTTCATTGTGAGGGGGATATACAACACAATTTTATTTATAAGAAAATATAAATATCACTGTATACAGAAACAGTGCTATACAGACAAAATGGCTATGAAGTGTCTGGAATAACAAATTTATAAATGCCCCCCCCCCCCCCCCGGGCTCCCGACATAGAACTTAGGTCTGCAATGAAGAGAAATCATTAGCCTGGAAGAATGAACACGCCCCGTGACTGGCAGACCCCGGACCCAACTCCGCTCCTCCCCACAGGCCTTGGCTATGAAACTCAGTTGTTTTATTTTAAAATTTTTTATTTATTGATTTGAGAGACAGAGAGAGAGAGAGAGAGAGGAAGGGAGAGAGAGAGAGACATCAATTTGTTGTTCCACTTATAGATTGAGTCTTGCATCTGCCCTGACTGGGGATCGAACCTGCAACATTGGTGTATCGGGACGACACTCTAACCAACTGGGCTACCCGGCCAGAGCCCTCAGTTGTACTTCCCACTGTGGCCCTGGTCAGTCCTGTGACTTTCCTGTGACAAAAGGATGCAGCAGAAATGACACTGTGTCAGTTCCAGGTGTCAGCCTTCAGAGCCATGAGCCGCCCCCACTGGTTCCAGTGGCCTCCCCGTGCTGGAGGACCAGAGCCACCTGGGACAGAGTGGGTCCCCTGGCGGTCTCCACTGAGGCTGAGCAGGGTGGCAGAGCTCCCCAGGCTGCCTCGGGGAACACAAGCGCCACTGAGTCTGGGCTGGTTTGTTACGCAGCTGCAGCTGACTACCTAGAGCCCCGCTCCTTCTTCCTCCCCTCTCACTGGCCCAGCCAGACTGTGGGTCCCTTTGGGTTCCATTCTGCACAGGCACCCTTCTCCCTCAAGGATACCCCGACTCTAACCCACCCTGACCACTGCAGGACATGCAGCCGCATCCAGAAACAGCCTCAGATGTCCCCAAACGGTGCCGGCTTTGGAGGCCCGCGTCCCGGCGGCTGGGGCCAGGGCCCCGTTTCCTGATAGGGGGGGGCGGGCGCTCCCCAGCACCTGCTCTGCAGAGGTTCAGTGTGGACACGCTTGCTGTGCGCACAGTGCTGGGCGCGGCGGGGCCCGTGCCGGAGGCGGCGGAACGTGGGCTCAGGGCGCAGGGCCGGCCCCTCCGCACAGGGGCGTCCTCTGGGCTTGGCCGGATCTTCCCTCCCTCCAGGAGTGAGCAGAGAGACACTGCCAAGTGCAAATTTGATAACCAGACGCCGTGCTGGGGCCCGTGGACAGCTCAGCCCGCTTTGATCCTGGCCTGTCTGGGCCGGCGCACTCTCGTTGCCCAGGGTCTGTTTTCCATTTTGACTTCATCTGCTCCCTCCTTTATGAAAGATCAGTTTTCAGGCCTCGGCCGACGGAGCAATGGGCGTGAAGGAAAGGCATGCCCTCCTCCCCCCTCTGTGCTCTCTGTGGGGTCCCCCACTCACGAGGCCCCCCGAGCTAACACGGCGTCCTGGGAGTCACGTGAAAGAAAGGAAATGTTCTTTGGGATGGAGACAAAGGTGCAGGAGGACGGAAGAAGTTCCCAGGGGGCTGTGCGGGCCGTCAGCCCTGTTCCCGCAGCCGCGGCCAGCAGGACGGTGTGTGGAAGGTCCTGAGGCCCGGGCTCCGTGAGGCCACGGAGAGGTTTGGCAGAGCAGCAGATGGAAATTCTGAGGGTGGGCATTAACCTGATGAAGGGCGAGGATCTTGACCTTGATGATTGCCCAGGGAAGGTCTGTTGAACAGATCCATGGACGAGTAGATGGATGGGTGGATGGATGGACAGACAAACGGACAGACCGGTGGAGGGGTGGATGGATGGATGAATGGATGGATAGAAGGATGGATGCGTGGATTGGGTGGATGGTTGGGTGGGTGGGTGGGTGGCTTCCACTTTACTTCGGTTCTAAAAAGTGGGGTAAGTTGTCTTCACCTACATGAAGCAATAACCCTTGTCCCCCTTCTCTTCCAGGGTCAGACAAAGTAATGATCTGACAGACATGTGGGAGGACCGCGTGGTGTCATGAGAAGGAACGGGAACTTGGAGTCAGACTGGGAATTTTGGCCACACTGCGTTCTCTCTGTAGGAAGTCCCCGGGGTGACAGTTTGTGGGTTTGGGCCCCGTCTCCCTTGCTTGCTTCTGTACTCGCCGCCTCGCTATGACCTGAATGTTTGCGAACCCCCAAAATTCAGACGTTAAAGCTGGAGCCTGACTCAGAGCCCTGTGCCACCTGCCTTCTCGATGGGAGAGCCGAGGTGAAGAGGCTCACACCCAGAAAGGCCCTGTGGTTGCCCTGCTCTGAGCGATGCCAGGACCTCCTGGCCACGCCCAGCCCGTCCCTTCCTGAACCCCCGCAGGGACAATGACCCAGCTCCTGTGCTGGTCCTGGGGGGAGGGGAAGACAGCGCAGAGCCGTGATGTTCGGGGACCAGGCCCCCAAGTGCCACGGCAGCACCGCCAGGGTGGGGGCAGGGTCGGACAGAGTGGGGGACTGAGATGCTGACAGCCAGGAGAAGGGGGTGTAGGCGGGGAGTCAGGGCAGAGGTGGCTTGTTGAAGGGGAACCAGGATTTAGAACTCAGGGACTTCTCACCTGCCTGGGGGGATGGAGTGCGGGGCTTGGGGTGGGAGGCTGGGGAGAGCCAGGGAGAAGGGGAGATGGTGGAGAAGGGGGTGATGGAGGAGGGGAGAGGGCTGAGGCAGGGTGCAGTGGAGGTGGGAGCAGTTCCCAGTATCCCATGCCACAGAAAGGCCCAACGAAACACTGACTGAATGTCACCACGGCCAGCCACACTGAGCTCAGACGCTGGCGGCAGAGGGACGGAGCTCCCAGGAGGCGTGGCCACTGGGGCCGGGATGGAAGCAGCCCGCCTCCCCTGTATCTCTCATTCCAGGGCTCCCACAAAGGTGCAGACACCACGGAGCGACGCCAGCAGGGGAGGAAGAGCCACCCGTGACAGCGGGGCTGCTCCAAGCCGCATGTGGGCACCCCGAGGCCCCTTGCTCCCCTGAGCCCCCACTGGCCCCTCTCATAGGGTGCGGGGGGCCCCATCAGAGCATGAGAGGACCCTGTGAGGCCCGAGACACTGCCCTGGCCTTCAGTGAGAACGGGCGGGAGGAGGCGAGAGGAACCCTGGCAAGGGTCAGGGCTGTGGGTGTCCTCCGGTCGGGTCAGTCTGGGACAGCAGTGTCCTCTCCCCAGGCGCCACAGCCCCGCCCCCGGGGAGCAGCATCTCTCCTGGACTTGGCCTAAGGCCTGCTCAATCAGGAGACACAGGCAGGGGACATGTGACAAAGGGAAGGGAGCCGTTCGTTCTGGAAAGGAGTCCCTGCCGTGGGGGCGCAGAAGCGGCCATAGCGACCCTCGTCCGGTAGCGCAGAACCGCGTTCTCATCCCTGCGGACAGTGTTTTCCGATAGTGTTGCCACGGGCCCAGCCCAGAGCTGACTGCGCCCTTCGGACACTCCCGGATTGAGGCGTAAAGCCTGCCAGGCGGCTCCCCCGGGGGGCAGCCCCCAGTCCGATGAAAGGGGGCCGGGCTGGCCTCTCTGCTGTCACTGGTGGGGTTGGGCGGGAGATGCTGGCAGCCGCGGCCGAGGGGACACACCGCAAGCCTGTGCCACGGGTCTCCTCCGCCCGCTGCCTGTCCCCGCGCCCCTCCTGTCTCCCTCGCCTCCGTCCCTTCACCTAATGCCATGTGTGGCGTGTGTCTGCAGGACACACACACACACACACACACACACACGGAGACAGCAGCAGCAAGAAAGCATGAGAGGAAAAACGGGGCTTTTGTGGGAGATTTCTTCCATTTGTCTGTATTTTCAAGATCCCCTGCCAGAGCACCTGTAGAGGTTTTGTCGGGCACCTGCCCCGGCCTCTGGGCTGCACTCCTCCATGTGGCCACTATGTGTCCCCCCGACCCCCGCGGGGCCGCTCCGTTCTCCGAGTCCGTCCCACGTGGTAAGGAGAGGCTCTCACGTTGATCCACTGTCATCCTTGCTCGTCAAATCTTCCCAGGCTTTGCTTTCAACGCGTTCTATAATTTTATAATTGAAACACATCGACAACAGGAAAGTTCCCTGAGTTATGAGATTGAACTCTGTCTCTTCCTTCTCCTGCTTTTCCTCCCTCTCTTCCTCTTCCTCTTCCTCCTCCTCGAGGGTTCGTGGATGCTCAGACTGCTGCCGCCTGCATTTCCCAAAGGCCGGTGTTTGGGATGGGAAGGGACTCTGGGTGCGACCTGGGGTCGGGATGGCCTGGTGAAGGGTGGCCAGGGTGTTCTCGAGGGACGCGCTCTGAGGCAGAAGCCTGCTGGTCTCCCGGATTGAGCGTCGGCCTGCGAACCAAGTGTCACTGGTTCGATTCCCAGTCAGGGCAGGTGCCTGGGTTGCAGGTCAGGTCCCCAGTTGGGGGCGCGAGTGAGAGGCAACCACACAGTGATGTTTCTCTCCCTCTCTTTCTCCTTTCCCCTCTCTCTAAAAACAAATAAATAAAAATAAAATAAAATAAAGTAACCTTGTTAAAGAATAAATTAATAAAAAATCTTAACAAGGTCTTGAATTAAAAAAAAACTAAGAGGCGTGCTGGGAGAACTCAGGTGTTACAGAGTTTACTGTAATCGATGCGAGGCCTAAGTGATTAAAGCTGGAACTGAAGAGTTTAGCCTTAATGGCCAGGTTTAAGTGACTCGTGCACATGGAAAGTTCTTATTCCAAAATCGTGTAACTTTTGAATAAAGACTCCTTTCTTTTATCATGAAAAGAGACAGAGACAGAGATTTAACTTACTTCCCCATTCCGGGAGCTCCTCACATTTTCCTGAGCACACACCTCGGGGAGAGGGGGCTTTTCCTCGGAAGGCGCTGGGCTGGGGTCCGGGTCCGCAGGTGTCTGACCAGCTGAGGGGCCTCGGGAGCCCCTCTCCCCACCCTGACTCCTCAAGGGCGCACCCAGACAGCAGGCAGGCCCCCCCCAGGCCCACCCCAGCCCTGCCCTCTGGTTCACCCTGAAAGCATTCCCTGAGGTGCACGAAGAGGTGCCTTGGCAGCGGGCTGAGATTTCAGGATTTCAGGGCATGGCTCCTGTCAAGGACAAAGCCAAGCCAGCACACCGGCCAGCGTCGTTGCAGAAGAGCGGCTACTTACTCATGCTTTAACAGGAAAGGTTTGCTACCAAATGTTCGGCTGATTGTGTGTATGTCCGTGTGCAAGCGTGTGCACACGTGCGCGCTGCAGGGAGCGGGGTAAGACACAGACGGTGAGCTCGCCAGGCGCGTGAGCCGTGCAGGAGCAAGGCAGCGGGCTGGTGTCGGGGGCGTAGGCCAGACCGGCCCTCCGTGGGCCTGGCCGGGGGCGGAGCTGGGCCACAGTGACCTTCGTCTAAGGCCTCGGAGCCGGTGTGTGACCTTCAGCTAATCTCCGGACGAGGCAGAGGTACAGCGGGCCGCGGTCACTGGGTGGTCAAGGGCCGCGGGAGAGGAACGGGGAAGGCTTAGGAGCTCCATTTGCAGGGCCGGGGCTCACGATCCCTGGAGTCCTGCACGGGGTGACTGGTGGCTGGACGGGTTGTTGGTTCAGGGAAGGGGTGGAGGCTGGGTCTAATCACGAGACTCTTGTTGGGACTTGTGCTGTTGCTGAAGGGGAGATCTGGGGGCTCCATGCGGATGGGGCGGTGCTGCATGTTAGAGCAGTCCCCGTGTGCTATGGGACAGCATTGCCAATGTCAGGCACCGTCCAGGTGCACTTGAAGTGACAGTTCTTTGTCAAGTGCAGTGCTGTGGCAATAAGTCAAGCGCAGGAAGCGGTCCCCAACGCGTGCTTGTCCCGACAGAGCTGTGTCCCGGGCGCCCACCAGGACTGAAGTCCACACGGCCTTTGGGGCCACTGGCTCTGGCTCGCGGTCTTTTGAAGTGTATTATTATGCACACAAATGACTCTACTCCTCGCGGGAAGACCTTTTTATGGCGATGCACCTAGCTTTGTCACGAATCTTACCCTGAAGGCTATCCTGTCTGATACAGACGGCCCACGTTCCGTTACTGCCGTTCTCAGAGGCCGCGTTCTGTACAAAGTGGGAGTCGCCGCGATCCCGTCGGCGGGGTCTGTCAGCGCCTCTGCCCGGCGGGCTCAGGTGACAGTGAGCGACTTTTAGCAATCCAGTCTCCTTAAATGGAACCTCTGTCCGTGGTTTCTTTAGAAACAATGCTATTGCCCATTTAATGCGCATCAACACAGTCTCTGTGGGGGAGACAGAGGAGCTCGTGTGCCTCTCTTCACTGTGATGGGCCCTCTATGGCGGTGGGCAGAACCGAACCCACGGTGTCTCTGAGCAGGCTGTGCACATTTTTTCCGTATCCTTCTCTTTCAGATGTGTCTTTTCGCTGTAGCATGTATGTTGGGCTGTGGTCTGCCAACCTTTGTCTCCGGCGTTTTAGTCAATTCACATGTAATGTAACTGTTGTGCTATCTCTACCCAGCATCTTCACGTGTTTCCTGTTTGACCCAAGCATCTTTCTTTCCTCTGCTTTATTGCCTTGTTTTAGACGAATCCTGAATTTCAGGGCCATTTGCTCCCTCCCCTGGCTAAGTAGCTATCTGATGACTGGTTATCCTAGAAATCAAAGACATTCTTGATTTATTAAGGTCAAATACAGACCAGTGCACTTACCACTCCCCAGTCAACACTGGGGACACGCTCAGAGAACATGTGGCCTCTGGGCATCCTTTTCCTGCCTTGTGTGTCCCTTTCAACTCACCATGTATGTGACCACGCCGAGTGTGTGTGTGGTGGACAGGCATTGAGACTTCCTCTCCGTTCGTTTCTGTTCTCCTCTGTCTGAAGATCTCCCTTTAGCATTTCCTTTGGTTCAGGTCAGCTGACAGCGGAACCCCGCGGATCTGGGTTGTTAGGACAGGGGCCCGTCTCCCTCACTGGGCAGGACGGGGTGCTCAGCACAGACTCTGGAGCTGCCGGTTTGGGCCTTCATCCCTCTTAGATGATGGCGTTTTGCTGAGAAGTCACCTGGCCGACTTCCCGTTGTCCCTCGGAAGATACTGTGTGTCCTTTCTCTGGCTTGTCCTCTGTCGTGTTCCTCTGCCTTGTCTGTCAGGGATTCTGCTGTGTGTGGATCTCTTTGTGTTTATCCCCCTTGGGATTCTTAGAGATTTCTGAGTAAGTAGTTGGGGCTTTTTCCCAGTTTTGGGAAACCCCCAGCCATCATTTCTTCCAGGCTTGCTCCTTCTCTTTCTCTTCCCCAGCCTGGAATCTCAGCTCGTTTGTTTGGCCTTTTTTCCCTTTTGTCTGCAGTGTCAGTCCTTCCTGCCCGCCTTGCCTCTGCCTGGATGTTTCATGCTTCCCCGAGCCGACAAGTCATTGGCCCTTCCTTCCGCTCTGCCCGCTGGGCGGGTGAGTCCATCACCTGAGCTCTCAAGTTAGTGGTTAGACTCGAGTTCTTCAAATTCCATTGAATACTCCTTACAGATTCCCGTCCTGCCGCTGATTCTCTTAACACACTGACCGCGGTTACGTGACAGAGCGAGTCCGTAGCTGCTACCTCCAGGCCACCCGGGAGTCTGCTCCTATCGCCTGTTTTCTCCCTGGACTCCGCCTCTCCCTTTGCTCGGTAGCTTTGACGTGACCGTGACGCACCGTGACGAGCACGTTGCAGAGGTTCTGGAGGCTGTTCCGTTCCTCCAGAGAGGGTTCGCGTCGCCCTCCAGTAGGTGAGCGGACTGGGAGGCAGATGCCTTTCGCCCAGCCGGGGAGCGGGCTCGCGGAGGCCGGGTTTCAGTCTTTGCAAGCCCTGCTTTCCCCGGAGGTTCAGCCCCGCGTCAGCGTTCCCAGCGGGGAACCCGAGCTGTTCTCTGGGCCCCCGGCTCTTCAGGGGCCCTTGAACATGACATGTCACCCCTTTAGGACTGTGATGCTGACATGCCACTCAGACTGTCAGCAGCCATCTTCTGGGTTTGGTTCCTTCCAGCAGCTTAAAGATTTAGCAAAAGCCTCAGAGGGAAAACTGCCAGCTGCTCGGTGTCTGTGTGTCCCTCTTGCCGTCCCACGTCCCCGTGGCCTGGGAGAGGCTGATGCCTCCAACACAGTTTCAAAATTGTTTTTCTAGGGGTCCTTGTGGCGTCGGTCTATTGCAAACGTCTCTGTCATCGTCAGAGCCGGAGGCCTGTAGGGCAGACTGCAGGGGCCGGACGGGGTGAGGGGGAGCAGGGAGGGCTGCTGCTGGGGACCGGGGCCTAAGAGATGGGGCAGACGCCAGACCAGGAGGCACAGAACAGGGGTGGGGCCACAGGGCTGGCTACCGACTAGACAGAGGTGGCAGGAGTCCAGGAAGGGTGTGGGAGGGGGCCTGTGGGGCAGGTGACCCCATCCAGGGGGTCTGGAGGAGCAGCAGGACTGCGGGGCTGGGAGGAGAGGGCCGAGCTCCACTTTAGACTTGAATTTGCAGGGCCAGGGGCCACGCAGATGCAAGTGGCCAGGAGACAGCTGGGACGTGCCGAGACATCTAGGGGGAAAGGGGGGGTCCCGAACGAGTGGGGAGAGGAGAGGAGCAGGGTGGGGAGGGGACCGAGGAACTGCCCTGTAAGGGGAAGGAGGAGGTGGTGGCAGGAGCTGGCAGGGGCCGGGGCCCAGGACGGGGTGGTGTTTCAGGAAAGGACGAGAGGAGAGCATTTCCACAGGGCGGAGGGTCCACAGAGCAGTCGAGCAGAGGGCTCTCCTAAGATGGGGACTGACGTCCCGCTGGTGACCTTGGTGCAGACGGGTGGGGACAAGGGCCAGGCGCCGGTTAGCACGGTGCTGAGGGGGTTGGCAGGGCAGCCTGGGATTGCCGCGGCTGCCCCAAGCCCCGTTCACCAGGACACGGTACCGAGAAGGCAGCGGTGACGTCACAGAGCGCTGGCCTGGAGGCCCCGGGAGGCCCCCTGGGACCCGCAGACTGTCTCCTGAAGGCAGGAGGAAGCCGGCCAGCACCAGGACCCTGAGAGGGAGGCAGCAGACGTGGGGCAAGCCTTGTCAGATTTCAAGGGCCCGCTTCAAAGCACTGAAGGGCTTGGGGATCAGCAGGCCAGGGGCTGGGGAGTGCGGGGGGGTCGGGGCCTCCTCCCAGGAGAGCTGCTTTGGCCTGTGGTTGGGAGGTGCTTCAAGGCCAAGGGGGAGTGCCCACACCTGCGTGGCTGGGGGTGGGACAGACCAGGTACCTGAGGTCTAGGGACTCCTGGCCCACCTGTCACTGGCCCCTGTGGGAGGTAAGGGGCTGACCTGCCCTCTCCAGGCCCTGGCTTTCTTCTCTATGTCCTTGCCGTGGGGATGGCCAAGCTCCCAGGGGGTGCCAGGTGTGGACATGCAGCCTCTGCCAGGGCCGCGCACATGCGTGGAGTGCCGCCGCCACCGCACGCACAGCGTGCAAGGGTCTTGAAGAAATCAAGGAGAGGGCTCCCAGGGAGGAGCGGGGGGGTGCGCGCGTTCAGGGCTTTCTCTCTGTCTCTCTCTCTCTCACACACACACACAGAGGCATGCATGACTACACACATGCACACACACACAGAGGCACGTATGACTACACACATGCACACAACACACAGAGGCATGCACAACTGCACACGTGCACACAACACACAGAGGCATGCCTGATTACACACGTGCACACAACACACAGAGAGGCATGCGTGGCTGCATACGTGCACACAACACACACAGCATGTGCGTGCATGCATACGCACACATCTGGACATGTGCACAAACATTCGCGCCCATGTATGTGCACATGTGTGCACGCACGTGCACACACCTACATGTTCATCCATGGAGGAACCTCCTTTCATCACAGAGACCAAGGACCATGCAAATCTCCACTCCGCCAACACAAACACTTTCTAAGGGAAGTGCTCCCCGGCGGCTGGGGGTGTCCGGCAGAGCCAAGCCCACACACTCAGGTTTGGGCTCAGCGTCCCTCTGGAAGGGGCGGGGGAGGGGCTGTGCACAGAGGGCCACTGCAGAGGCCAGCAGGCCAGTGACCTGCTCAGAATCACCTATCTCCTATGTTTCCTTTACTGGGGGGTGACTTGGACTGCCCTCCATCTGCTTCCCCAGGGAGCACAGGTCAGGCGCCACCTCTCCCAGGAAGACCTCGCAGACTGCTGCATTCACGTCCCCTCCCCTGCACCCCTGACCAAACGCTCCTCTCACTCCCCAGGGTGTGCTGGCTGTTGGCACCGGGCCTGGCTCTGGGCTGGACTCCAGGCGGTGGAGCTGGTCAGGACTACAGTCCTGGGGAGACACTCAAGGCCACAGAGGGTGACTCTTGCTGTGCTGAGGCTGGGGAGGCGGGCCCTGGGCAGGTGGACCCAGTGGGCGGGGCTTCCAGCCCTTGATCCAGGCCCCACCCCACCCACTCCTGGCTACACACGCCCAGACTGGGAGCTATCCCAGCTCCACCCCACCAGCCGTGTGGCTTGAGCAAGTCACTGTCACCTGTCTAAACCTCTACTTACTCACCTGGAAGATGGGATGGAAAACAATGTCTTTTATTAAAAGGGTACAACTCAGTGGTTTGTATTATGCTCACAAGTATGTGCGGCCATCACTAGGCAATGTTAGAATGGCTTGTCCCCTCAAAAAGAGCGCTGTCACCTCCCCACCCTCAGTCCCAATAACCACTGATCTACCCTCTGTCTCTGTGGGTTCCTCTGGACATTTTGTCTGCACAAATCATATAATATGTGGCCTTTTGTGACACAAATGTTTTTGAGGTTCATCAGGCAGTAGAAAATATCAGGGCCCCGTCCCTTTTCCTGGCATGGTAATATTCCACTGTATGGGCATACCGTGGTCTGTCTACTCACTGGGAGATGGCCTTTTGGGCCATTTCTCCTTCTCGGCTATCGTGAAGAAAGCTGTTGTCATCACCCATGGACAAGTTTCTGTGTAGACCTAGGTTCCATTTCTCTTGAGTACGTGCCTAGGAGTGAACGGCTGGGTCATGTGTTACCTCTTTGTTTTCCAAAGCAGATGCACCTGCCCCTTGTTTCAAAACAAAAGTTTTGCAGTTGATTGAAAAGCAGATGGAGCACCTAGCACCACTCCAGGCTTGGTGCAGATTTGTCACTTCCTCGGGCGCTTCCTGCTTCTTTCTCCATCTCTGCCCCACGAGTGCCTGGGGGCCTCATCGCCAGGGTCCCCTATTTGGCCTCCTCTTCAGATGCTTGCCCACCTAGCAGGAGCAGGGTGTCCTTCACCCCTCCTCTGTTCCCGGGCTGCATACTTTCACATGGTCTCCATCCCCAGCTGGAGGGTCTCAGGCACCTGCTGCGGTTGCCGTGGGACCCAGGCAGGAGAAATGACTTGTCCAGGCTCTGTCACTGCTGGGGACAGGACACAGAGCGGCCCTGCACTTCTCCTGACACGTCCGGACCATCTCTGCATCCTGCATGTTCTGCTGATGTCCCCCCTCGTGCCCAGCAAGAGCCTGACAAATAGTAGGTGTTTCCTTAATCCCTTCAGACCTTCAAGCAGCTGAAGCAAGCCTGCTGGGGTCCCTTCTGCCTCTCACCATGTGACAGCCTTGCCTGGAACAAAAGGGTGTCCACTTGCTGCTCAGACGCTCGTCCCCGGCCTTGCTTGGCACCAGGCGTGGCACAGAGCAGGGTGTGGAGAAGACACTGGGCTGCATGCGTCTCTGTAAAGCTGGTAGGGGGGTGGGCCAGAGGGGAGGGTCTGGGGACAGGAAGCCCCCGGGGGCCACAGGCCCGCTCTGGGCTCGGCATGCAGGCTCAGTAAGGCCCCTGGAGGCACTCCCCATGTCTGTTAGGGGGCTGTGATCCTCAGCTACTTCTCTCTCCTCCATGACTCTGCAAACACCCCCTTCTCTGCCCCTGCTGGGCACCCCCTCAGCTCAGGGACGCCCCCGGCTCCTGGGTGTCTGCTCCCACCTCCCCAGCCAGAGCAGGACCTTGGACTCGTCTCAGAGAAACTGAGCTGACCCACATCCCAGTCCCCCAGGGTCTGGCCAAATTCATGCCCCTGCATCGGGGGCCTGGAAGCCCCGAGGTGCAGGAGCCGGTGGAGACCAGCTGGGGAGAGCAGCACACGCCCACCTGTCCCCAGCGAGGCCCTGGCAGAGGCTTCCTGCCAGTCGCTTGCAGTGGCCTTGCAGGGGTGTTTACACCACAGGCGTTGGCAGGTGCTGCAAATCGAGGTTTATGCTTTGGGGGCTTCGCTTCGATTGGGCACCGGTTCAGCTGCACTGGGCAGCCAGGACGGAGAAGGAGGGGGCAGCTAAATGCAGGGGCGTGGGGCTGGGGATGGTGCCACTTAAGGGGTCTGCGAACCTGCCCCAAAGGTTCTTGTGCTGGGCGCCTCTCCTTTTATCATTTGGGACAGGGGCGGTTCATGGCTTTCCTCAGATTCTCAAAGGCGTTCTGACCCAGCGGAGGTGAAGGCCGCGGCCCGCGGCCCGGTGGCGCCCCTGCAGACCAGCCACAAGCTGCTTCTCCCCCTGGGAGGGCGCGGGGCGTCCATCCCATAAAGGTGGCTCCCTGCGCCGCAGCCCTGGGCCCCTGCTCTGCTGCGCCGGGGCGGCTCTCACCGCGTCCTGCCCTGAGAATTTTCCCACTGAACTTTGCTAGGACTGAACTCAAAGTCACTTCAAGGCATTTTCAATTAAAAAAAAAAAAAATGAAGAAGGAAAAAAAAGAGGAAAAAAGAAAAGGAAGGGGCGGAGAGGGGACACCCCGAGCAGGCATTTCACAATTACCCTTTGAAATTAGAATATTCGGGCAGATGTTTCTATTTTCGCCCTGTCCTGCTCTCTCTCCAATCCAGCGAAATTAGTTCCAAAGTCATTATTCACCTAATCACACTAATAGTTTAACATCCGATCTGCCCTCTGTCCAGACGGGCGGGGGAGCAGCCCCAGCCCCCTCGGAGCACTTCCTTCCCACTGATCCCTTAATTAAGTGGCATCTGGTCCAATACAACTTAAACATTGCAGTTGACTCTATTTTCTCTCGCCTGGTCCTCAGGGCCCGGGACGAGGGGGATAAAGTGAAACACATTTGCTTCCCGGGAAGGAGGAAGGGACATGGAGCTGCCTTTCTGGAAATTCGGCCCATCAATCATAAACTGATTACAAATTCGTCACCTTGAATCAATTTCTGTTCACAAGTTCAAAAGGCGCTCTGAGCTCGGGGCTATCTGGAACATTCTACATGTGGAGAGGATTAACATTTGATCGAATTCCTCCTTCTTCGGAGGAGACTGGCGAGGCTGCAGACAGGGGTGGGGGCGGCGAGGCGGGGGCGGCCCTGGGATCCGGGGCGTCCTCTGCGGCGGGCGGGGCTGCTGCCCGTGGGGTCCCACGCACCGCGATGGGGACACACCTGAAGTGGGGAGCAGAGGGAGAGACTAACGTGATCACGTCGGGTTCACTCAGACCCCGCGGCAGCACCCCTTCTTATAAAGTCTTCCTTAAAACCAGTGTGAATGCAACACCCACGTGTGTCTATGTGTCTGCGCGTGCAGGTGTACATGTGTGCATGCACGTGTGTCTGTATGTGCATCTATGTGTATGTGTGCATGTTTGTGTGTGCATGTGTCTCTGTGTGCGTGTGTGTGCATGCCTCTGTGCATGCGCCAGTGTAGTGTGTGCATGCATGTGCCATGTGTCTCTGTGGGCATGCATGTGCATGCATGTGTGATTGTGTGCACTCAAGTCCCTGAGATGCCCTCAGGCTCCCCCTTCTAGAGTTAAGAAGCGGGAATTCTGTTCAGCGTATCTTGAGCTTTGGCAGAAGTTAGTATGTCAGGGAGATGAGGTGGGGTGCTGCGGGAGGCTGGGGGAGGGGCTGCAGGATAGCCCACTTTAGAGGCTCCCCCGCTTGACTCCAGGTCAGGCGCAGCTTTGAAGAACGTCTTTATCCCTGGGAGAGAGAGAAGGAGACCCTAAGGTGCTCATCACCATCAGTACTGGGTCCGCCCCTGCCCACCCTACCAGGGGCCCCGGGCATGGCAGAACCCCTGGCAGCTGCCCGCCAGCCTCTGCTCTGG
Organism: Furipterus horrens; assembly: GCF_987537825.1. Taxonomy (NCBI): domain Eukaryota; kingdom Metazoa; phylum Chordata; class Mammalia; order Chiroptera; family Furipteridae; genus Furipterus; species Furipterus horrens. Next base: position 216,378,116 of record NW_028327172.1, read on the forward strand.
GCACGGGTCCCGGAGCCACGGGCAACTGGGTCCAGCCGGCTGCGGCCCCAGGTTGGGCACCAGCTTCGAGGCGGGTGTCCGGGCACAGAGCCTCCCCTGCCCCCTGCCTGGGGCACTGTCTGTCCCCCTGCCTGGGGCACTGTCCGCAGGCGGCCCCACGGGGGGACCCGGGGCCAGCACCCCTTCCAGGGTGGGACCCTGTGTGCCGATGGCGGGACCAGGTGACGGTGCAGCTGCTCCGGAGAACAGTGTGGAGCTTCATCTAAACGTTAAGCTGCCGTGGGGCCCAGCAACTCCACCCTGGGCACCCACCCAAGAGGGGAAAAGCAGGGTCTCGAAGAGATGCCCGCACCCCACATTCACCGCAGCCTCATTCACCACCGCCAGGATGGGGGTCCCGCCCACAGGGCTGTGGGCAGGTGGGCGGGTGAGGAGAGCGGGCTGTGTGCCGCCCTGACGCAGGGGTCCCTGTCGTCGGTGACAGCGCGATGGATCTGGAGGACCCCGCTCAGCGGGACACGCCCGCCGCAGAAGCACAGACGCTGCGCGCGATTCCGCACGCACGAGGAAGCCCAGCAGTCGGGTTCAGCGGCGCCGACCCCGGACGGTGGCGTCGGGTGTGGGGAGGGACAGGCGTCGTCACTCAGCGGGCACGGGGCGGGTCAGCTGACGGGCCTGCACAGCAGCACGGGTCTGCGCCCTCACACGCTTGTCAGGGGGTGGACTTCCTGTCACAGAAAACCCCAAACGATGACAGAGGGACACAGGAAATGCTTGGAGGGGACGGGGACATCTGTGGCCTGGACTGGGAAGCCGGTTGCACGAGTGTGGACGCACGAGTGTGTCCCGTGGGTTCCGTGCACCGAGCACCTCGGCAAAGCTGGAGGAGAGGAGGGGTCGCGGCCGAGGCTCAGAGACGCCACGCCAGGGCCCAGAGGCCACCCCGGGACCCCATCGCAGCACAGCGCCCCGAAGGTGTGGGGGCCACAGTGCCATCCCTGCAGGTCTCTGCCTGGGACTCGGGCGGGGGCGACCTGCTGCTGGCCCCGGAGGAGCCGCGGGCTTTTCCGTTCACTGTCAGCCTGTCAGTCCCTTTGCTTCTCCATCTTCTGGCTGGGAGTGAAGAGCCAAGTCACAGAGTGAGTCTTCCCAGGACGGGACTGTGAAGTCCCACGCGTGAGTCCATCTGAGTGCAGTGACACCTGGCTCCCGCTGGGGGGCCCGTGGTGGGTGCTCCCCAAGCACCGGCCTCATCTCTGTCTGGAGAACACAGACTGGGGTTCAGCTCCAGCCAGTGTGGCATCTGGGGGGAAGCCAGGGGCAGAGTGTGGGCACGGGGTGGGGGGGGATTGAGATCAAGGGCTGTGTATACTCAGAGGATGGGGCTCCCTTTAGCTGGGAGGAGTAGGGTTGGGGGCTTCCTGGAGGAAGAGGCATTTGGAGGTGGGCCTTGAGGAAAGCTCAGGCCCTGCAGACAGAGCAGCTACCATAACTTGGAGCAGAGCCTAAGGGATCTATTGCTCTGGGGCACCGGGGGGCTGTGGGGTTGTAGAGTGGTCTCATCATGGGGGCGAGAGGCAGGGCCCCTTGGAGGGGCTCCTGAGTGGGTGTCAGGCTGCTGCATGGGCTGTGCTGTCCCCAGGGCAGGCGGGAGACAGCGGAGTACTTCCTCCCGCGGGAGCCTGGGAACCGGCCGCGAGGATGCCGGCAGAGGCAGGTAGACTGCAGAAAGCGGGGCTCCAGTACCACGGGGGTGGGGTGGGGGGCAAGCTGCCCCAGCCGGCCCAGAGGACGGAGATGCAGCCAGAAAGCCCAGGCTCCCGGCCTCTCTTCCCATCTTGACATTTCCTTCCCTTTGAGTTCATTTGACTCCTTTTCCCCTTAACGCTAAAGTTTGTTTCTTTACAAAATATCCCAAACACAGTCTTCAAGGGTAGCCAGGCCGGGACACTGGCTCCTCAGTCGCCAGCTGGGCGCTTAGGTCTCCACGGTGTGGCCTCGGTCTCCTCGTCTGCACAATGGGACTGACGCTCTCGGCTAAGGGCTGGCCTCGGAATTACACGCGGTCAGTTCAGATGCCAGCTCAGCCCGTCTCAGTGAGGCAGGGAGCCGGGCCCACCTGTGGGAATGGCCAGGTGAGCTGGGGGCGTCTGGCGGGCCAGGACGGGGTCCGCTGGCCTTCACCCCCTCCTCCAGCCCTGAACGTGTGATCTCAGACTGGACCACCGTGCGTGTGGCTGTAGCCCGGCACATGGCACCAGAACATGCCTCCCCCTCCCCCTCCCCAAATGTGCTTCTGCCTCTGTGAATTGTCATACTCTGTCATGGGTCACCCAGGCCACCGGGCAGCCCTCTGGCCAGGCAAAAGGAGAGTGTGCTGGCTCCCTGGGGCTCTCTGGTCCTTTGTGGAGCCGAAATGGCCGATGGATGTCCCTGCCCCGGAGACCCCTGGGTGGGCCTCCGCTCCACGGGACCTCTTTCTATCCAATCCCACCCCAATCTGGGTGTCATGGTCAGAAAGGGCTGAGTGGCTCCTGCATGTGGCTGTGGGCTTTTTCTTGGGGACTTGGTGTGGTGGCTGTTGGGGACTGCAAAGCTGTGTTTTTAGGTCCCTTCCAGCGGGGGTCTGGGCCCAACTGGAGCTCGGCCAGGGGCTCGCTCCTTCCAGGCCTATCTCCTGCCTCCACCACCCCGGCCTCGGTTCTTGATCTCGTCCTACACTGCATGGCTTTCTGTGCATGCTTGCTGGTTCTTGCCAGAATGAGGAAAAGACAGATGCTTGTGGACAGATGGTCACAGAGACAGACAGCGGTGGCGGCGGGCACACAGGCCGCAGACGTGTGAGCGGCCAGCTCATCACCTCATGTGCACGGCCACGAGGCCTCGCCCCTCCCCCTCACGCCTGGCCCCCATGCAGAGCCCAGCCCAGGACCAGGCAGTGCAGAGGGAGTGGGGACCAAGACGTGGGCCCCTCGGGGGAGACAGGTCCTTTGAGTCCTCTTTGGGCCAGGAGCCCACGTGTTAAATGAGGGGGTGGCCTGGGTGGCCTTGCAGGTTCCTTCGGGGCATCTGCAGTCTCTTGAGTCCCGCAGCCCCTCCCCGGGATGGCACCAGGACCCGTGAGGCACGCATGCAGGACCCCTCCTGGGCTTTCCCTGCGTGTCGATCGGAGACCACAGGCTCTGTGTGTCATCTCCAGAGCAAAGTGAGGGGTCATCTCCTAGAGCCTGGCCAGCATCGGGCCCCGGGCACGGAGCCGACGTGTGGGCGCACGATGCGGTGGAGCCCTGGCCGGGCTCGGCCCCCCCGCTCACCCACCCCGCTTTCACGGGGCTGCTGGCTCATGGTGCTGGAAGGGACCCCAAGGGAGGCTCAGTCCAAATGGCCTGCCCCAGTTCCCCCGAGAGCAGACAGGGGCCCTGCTGGAGCGTCTGCAGTGTCGGGAGCTCACCCCTCCCCAGGGACCCCCATCCCTGGCCCCCTTCTGCTTGTTACAATGTTCTCCTGGCTGAGAGTGCTCTCGGCACCCCCTCCTCTGCCCCTCCAGTGTCCCCAGCCCACCCTCTGTCTGAGTCTCCCACGGGGCACTGGTCGGAGCCTGGGGTGTCAGCGGGTGTTGCTCGGCAAGACTCGCCTGACGGAACCCCAGCCAGTGCCGAGGCTTCCAGGGGCGCCTGACGTAAGCCCCCAGATCGGGCAGCTTTTGGACAAACTTGCTTTTGGAAAGTGCTCTGGGCTCGGGGTCAGCTGACCCCTGTTCCTGTCCGGCTCACTGGTGCGCCCGGGGCAGACACTTAACCCCTGGCCTGTGACGTTGTGGCTCTGGGGGACTGATGCCACCCACCTCGCACACAGCTCGAGGAGCGGGCCCTGAGAGGGGGTCCGAACGGGCCGTGTCGGATGTCCCCCACTGTTCCCACTCAGACCAGCGCCCCAGATGCGGGAGAAGAAGGACGCTCCAAGGGGCTGGGGGAAGGGATACCTCGCCCTCTCAGCCCCCACCCTGTTCCTCCCTTTTGGAACTGAGAGGAAGCGCAGAGAGGGAAGGTGACTCCCCCAGGAAGCTGGGGGCCGAGACCTGCGTGGGTCTTCACCCTGGTCCCTGTGACTGTGACTTTATTTTTGACAGGGTCTCTGCAAATGCCATGAAGACGAAGTCGTGCTGGAGCAGGGTGGGCCCCAGTCCAGAGCGGGGAGATGAACACAGGCAGCCCAGGAGAGCTGCGTGGGACCAGAGGCAGAACCTGGGCTGTACACCGCGGGTCACCAAGCGCAGAGTCCCCACGTCTGGCCTCCGGGACTGAGAGGATCAGCGCCTGCTGCTTTAAGCCCCGGTTTGTGCTGCCTCGTTACCGCAGCCCCGGGAAGCTGATACACTGATCTCAAATCAAAGCTGCCCACAGAAGCAGCTGTGTGACCTTGGGCGCTCGCTCCACCTCTCTGAGCTTCAGTCTCCCATCAGAAAAAAAAGAAGAATAAACATTTCCTGGGGCGGGGGAAGGGGTGTGAAAACAGATGCGGAACGGGAAGCAGCGAGTGGGCGGAGCCTGGAGAGCCTCCCGCGTGGGGCGGGGGTGCGCCCGGGGAAATGGAGCATTAGAGGCTTCCTCCTCCGCGGCCTTTGATGTGCGCAACCACGCGGGTGCCAGCGAGGGCAGGAGAAACACTTTGAGCTGCGAGCCGGGGCAGGGAGCGCTGGGAAAGGCCACGCGGGCAATTAGCCGCGGATCGGGTTTCCGCTCAGGGCTGCGCGGCCCGGAGTTGAAAGCGGGGAGAGGGGCCTCTGGTCCTCGGCCGGCAAGGCCCCGTTTCTCATGCCCACCCCTCTCCTTGTGAGTCTGCTTAGTAAACATTAATTTGCGCTTGATTACTGGTGACAGGCTGGGGAAGGCCTTGCCGCCCCGGGCAGTGTCCCGCAAAGCCGGCACCGAGCAATTAGGCCTAATGGTGCCTACAGGCCAGGGCTGGCTCCTGGCCGTCACGGGGGTCCAGAGGGCCACCTCTCCTCTCTGGGACAGCAAGCCAGCCGTTCTGCCAAGTGTGGAGAGGGATCCGGAGCTGAGGACAGGGACGGCCCAGCAGGGGGGCGGCCAAGGAGGGGCGGGGGCACAGTGGACTCTGCATGGTTTCCCACCGTCCCGGTCATTCTTGTGAGCAGTGGCCCTTCCCCTCGTCCTGTCCTGGCGGGGCCACCAACTCCACAGTCTCCCCTGAGCCCCGACAAACCGCCTAGGAACGGGTGTGAGTCTTGCTGCCCGAAAGAGGAGGCAGCTGGGGGGCGGAGTCTGGGCTCCCTTCTTGAGACCCGCTGCCCAGCTTCCCCTCCACCCCACAGGTTCTGCCAGGATCTTGTGATCACTGCATTTTTCGCTCCGTTGCTCAGACTCAGACTCAGACTTGGTTTCTGGTGTTTGCAACCCAAGAACGTGTCTGCGAGAGGCAGGGGCTTCCTACAGGGCGTGGGGTCAGAGCTCCACGGAGGGGGGCCAGAGGGCATGGGGGTGTGGGGGTGAAGACCACGGGGCCAGGTGGACAGTGGGAGTCGGAGGGCACTTCCTCCTGCCCACCTCGCCCCGGTTCCGGGCCCCGATGCCCACCTCAGTGCTGGGAACCCAGAGAGTGTGTCACCACCACAAGGGCTCTGCATCGGAGGACGGGAGCCTGGTCTGGCAGTTCGACCCTTCTTACCCGCCCGGGTACCAGACCAGTGCTGAGCGGGAGAGGAGAATCTTATTGCTGCTAATACAGGAATGACAGCTTTGAGTCACTGCTCTGTGACAACTGTCCCAGATTCATTTACATGGGAAGTACAGCCAGTCTCCCCAGCCTCTGAGGGGTCTGTGTCCCCCACCCCCAGCGCACAGTTCAGTTCCCCCCTCATGGAATGGGGAGAAAGCGGAGAGCTGGAGGCCGAGGGGACAGACACAGCTTGGCGTCTAACAAGAAGTCTAATTAGGGGCACACAGACCCCCCCACTTCTGGGAAGTGCCCGCCCTGGGGCTGTGTTGGCACCGAGGGCTTTGCAGTCAAAAGTGGGAGCCTATGCCAGAGCCTGGGGAGTGCCCCACACTACCCGTGACAAGGCCAGGGCCAAGGTCTCGGCGGCTGCCTGCCCCCCGGAGCTGTGGGCAGTGGGGAGCAACGCACAGCGCGGGAACAGTTCAGTGAGTGACAGATCTGAGATCCAGCTGCAGACCACTGAGGCGATGTTTCCAAGAGGAGACGCGATGGATGACCCGGTCACCATCACACACACTGCGCCGGGCCTCCTCTCTGTCACCCAGGGCACCATTCTACTGCCCGGTCTCCACTCCGTCTGCACGTGTCCCAGACAGCTGGCCCCCGCCATCATTGTTTGCTGCACTGGAGGGCAGTTTCCAGATGCTCTGTGGACAACCTGGTGACAGCGGGAGAGGGGACAAGGGCTTGGGCTTCCCTTCCAGTGGGCACCACGCTCCACCACAAACATGACAACTGGTCAGTTTCATCCTGGGGCCCAACTGCCCGCGGCACGTGTTCACAGAAGCGGCCCAGGGAGCGCAGCTCTGGGGTCGGAGCACGGGCCCGAGCACCCCTCTGCATGGTGGAAGCCGTGTTCTGGGAGACGGTGGGCTGACCAGTCCTGAGCCCGTCTGTTAGGGGAGATGAGACAGGGACCGGCAGACACCCCAGAGATAGTCTAGGAGGACCCCGCGGCAGGAAGGGCCTCAGGGTCTCAAGAGACACAGACAGTTCTTCAGTGCTTACTTTTTTAAAAAAATTGGTTCATGTGGATTTTAGGAAAAGGGCCAAAAACAAATGAATCAGAGCAAAAAGGCAAAGATATTTAAACAACCAGGGAGAGGACGAGGGAAGGACCCAAGGGTTGCACAGAGGCAGGAAGCAGTCACCAGAGTGGGACCGGACTCAGACATGAGAAATTATTACATAGTAAGACGGTAAAGGGGAATATTGCCTGCAATGAGGCGGGGTTAGCGTGCAAACTGGTACTTTTCCAGGACGATGGAGAACCGGCCGTGCGGACGTGAATTCTGGTCCAAGTACAGGGCTGCTTGCAGGCACCGCGGTGGCCAGACAGGTCAGCCTGCTCTCAGGGACTCTGCCGTCGAGGGCACGAGACAAATCTCTGGAGGAAAGAGCTTGTGGAGAAAATATATGAATGAAAAAAAACAAAAGCGGAGAAATTGCCCAAGGATAAGGCAGCAGGCTGACATTCCCAAATGTGAGAGAATTCAGGGTGTAGATCTGCCATAAGTCCATTTCAGAAAAAAATACTTCACGATCAAGTCCAGCCAACCAACGACCAAAGAGAAGTCGTGATAAAGCCAATCCTGAAGGGCAGAAGAGAGCGGACAGCGGCTGCAGAGGGGAAGGAAACGTGGCCGCAAGTTCCGTACCCAGCCGAGATGGCCGCGCAGCACAGAGCCAAAGTATCGGCAATGTCTAACAGGCAAGAACTCAGAAAACATGGCCTTCATGGCCCCCTTTGTGAGAAACATAACTTTAAAAAAAAAATCTACCCTGGCTGGTGTGACTCAGTGGATTGAGCGCCGACCCGCAAACAGAAAGGTCGCTGGTTCGATTCCCAGTCAGGACACGTGCCTGGGTCATCGGCCAGGTCCCCAGCTGGCGGCGAGCATGAGGCAACCAACTGATGTATCTCTCGTACATTGCTGTTTCTCTCCTTCTCTTTCTCCCTCCCTTCCCCTCTTTAAACATAAATAAATAAAATCTTTTTTTAAAAATCTAGTAAAAGATTATTTAAAAAATTAAACCCCAGGGTTGGAAAAGTTGTGAAGCAAACATGAGGCTAAGCACTGAATTAAGTTTTACACACTCAGTAAGTATGTGAATTAAGACCGCGGCAGAGCTCGTAAATGTCATAAACCTGACAAAGTAAAACCAGCACTGCAAGGATCAGAAAGGCGTGGGAGCCTGACGGGGATTGCGTGAAACCTACTGACTAGGAATGGGCGACTTTTCTTAGAGGACCAGATAGTAAATAGTTTAGGCATTGAGGACTACCTGGTCTCTATCACAAGGTAACTGCCATAGACGTTCAAAGCATTCAAGACATAGACCAATGTGTATGACTGTGTTCCAAGAAAACATTATTTACAAAAACAGGTAGCCAGCCCGAGGGCCATAATTTGCCAGCCCTTGCTATAGATCAACTGGGAGAAAAGAGACATTGTAACAGTATTGAATCTTCCAATCCATGAGCATGGTATATTTCCTTATTTATGTAGATCTTTAATTTTGCACAGAAATGTTTTGAGTTTTTACGTAGAAGTCTTACAAAACTTTCATTAAATTTATACCTACTTTTATATTATGTGGAGCGGTATTTACAAGTGTTTTATTTTGATTTCATATTTTAAAATATTTTCTTAAAGAATGTCAAGTTCTAAGCCATTGATAGTACATAAGAATACTACTGATTTTTGTATATGGACCTTGTATCATTCACTCATTAAGTCTAGAGGGTTTTTTTTTTTTTTAAGATTTTATTTATTTATTTTTTTTAGAGAGAGAGAGAAACATCAGTGTGAGTTTGCCTCTTGCGCACCCCCAACTGGGGACCTGGCCCACCACCTAGGCATGTGCCCTGACTGGGAATCGAACTGGTGACCCTTTGGTTCACAGGCTGGTGCTCAATTCACTGAGCCCGCAGCAGCCAGGGTAGAAGGTTTTTTGATGATGTCTTATGATTTTCCATGTAGACAAACACACTGTTGCAAGTGGATGGTTTATTTCTTCCTTTCTAACATCTGTGCCCATTATGTATTTATTTTATTCCTCTTTCTTGGCGTATTGAGGCAGGTAGGCCCTCCTGACCATAAGAGATGGAAATGGTGACAGACTCCTGTTTTGTCCCCGAGGTTAGGGAAGGGCATTCAATCACCCTCAAGACCCTGTTATCTGCTGGCTGTAATAGACGCCCTTTAGCGAACGGAGGAACTGCTCTGCTAATCTTAGTTTGCCAACAGGTCTTATCACAGGTTAGTTTTGAAGCATGGATATTACAGAATGGTTTTTCTGCCTCTGATAAAATGATCATAAAATTATTTTCTTCTTGTTTGATCAATCTTGTGATTATATTGATTGATTCTTGAATCTTGAGCCAACTTTGTATTTCTGGAGTAAAGACCACTAGTCTTCTTATATAGAGTTAAATTCAATTTGCTAACATTCTGTTGAATTTTGGTCTATGGAAGATATGTTCAGGTTCATGTTCATGGAAAATATTGGTCTGGTTTTCTTTTCTTGTAATTTTTTTGCCTGGTTTTGGTACCAGGGTAATATTGGCCTCAAAAAAAATGAGTTTTAAGCATTCCTTTCTTCTACTCCAATTTTCTGAAAGAATTTGTGTTCTATTGGCATTATTTTTTTCTTTTGTAAGTTAAATTTTTTTTTTTTTAATTTTTAAAGAGGGGAAGGGAGGGAGAAAGCGAAGGAGAGAAACATCCATGTAAGCGAGAAACACTGAGTGGTTCCCACTCCCACATGCCCCAACCTGGGACAGGACCTGAAACCCAGACACGCGCCCAGATGGGGCATTGACCCAGACAGACACCTTTCGTTGTGTGGAACGACACACAACCAACTGAGCTGCGCCAGTCAGTCCTCCTCCTTCTTTTTTAAAAAATAATTTATTTATTTGTTTTTATTTATTTATTTATTTTTAGAGAGAGGGGAAAGGAGAATGAGAGGGAGAGAAGCATCACTGTGTGTGTGGTTGCCTCTCATTCGCGCCCCCAACTGGGGACCTGACGTGCAACCGAGTCATGTGCCCTGACTGGGAATCGAACCAGCGACACTTGGCTCGCAGGCTGACGCTCAATCCACTGAGCCACAGCAGCCAGGGCCAGGCCTCCCTCTTATGAGTTTGATAGAACATACCAGTGATGCCCTCTGCACTTGGACTTTTGCTTTAGAAAGGTATTTGGTAACAAATTAAAAACTTTCAATAGTTATAGAGCTGCTCAGAGTTTCTACTTCTTCTTGAGTCAGTTTGATAATTCCTAGTTCTCGGGGAATCTGTCCTTTAACTAAATTATCAAATTTATTGAAATATGTTTGGGGTTTTTTTTTTTTTTTTTGCTTTCTTTTAAACTTTTTAATAGGTGGATAGCTGTATATAATTAGCGTACACATTTGATGAATTTGGAGATATTTATACACCCAAGGAACATCCCACCATCCATGCCATCACCTCCCTGCGAGGTGGTTCATGATATTTACCAATTATCGTTTTTACTGGCTAGTGTTGCTAGTGATATTTCATCTTCATTTTCTTATGGAGGTAACATATTTTTTCCTTGATTTGCCTTTTTAAGACTTTACTAAATTATTTAATGTTTTAAAAAACAGACTTTGGGCTTTATTGATATTCTGTTTTGTTTGTTTTATTGTCGCTGTTCTTAACTTTATTACACCCTTCTACTTGCTGTGCGTTTACTTGCTCCTGTGTGTAGACATAAATCGCGGACCCTCAGCTGCTACTCCCCTCAAGTAGGCATCTAAAGAAATAAACCCCACTTCGGCGTTTTTAGCTCTGTATCGCAAATTCTAAAATGTTATATTTCCATGATCATTCATGTTCAATATTTTCCAGTTTTCCTGGTGAATTATTCCTTGACCCATGGGTTATTTAGAAGCCTGTTAATTTTCAAATATTCGGGCATTTTCTTGACATCTTATTTTTATTGATTTCTCATTTAATTCAGCTATGGTGAGAGAATATGGTCTGTATAATTTTCATCTCCCGAAATTTATGGAGACTTATTTTTTATCCCAGAAACAGTCTATCTTGACAAATGTTCCATGTGCAGGAGAAAAGGAAGTGCCTTCCGCAGTGGTCGGGAGCAGGGCTCTGTGAAGGTCAGGGAGGTCAGCCTGGTTGGTCATGTTGGTCATGAGATCTCCCACATCTTACTGTATTTTCCTTTATGTGTTTAAACAGTTACCAACAGGGGGGTGTAAAGCCCTGCTTTGCCCCCCTTCCTCAGGAGCTACAGACCTGCCCTGCCTGCCGTCGGACCCTGGAGCACAGGACTTCCCTCCCTCTCTGCTGGTCTGTGCTGTTTACACTGGCTGGGCAAACCCATGTGGCCAGCCGCCAAAATCCCAACTAACTCACCTTGACCTTACTTTTCTCTTAGCTGGAAATTCCTTTTTCCTCTGAAAAAGTGTATAGACTTCTTGGTTCACTCTGTCCCATAGTAGGTGCTCAATGAATGAAGTCAATGCAGGGAATTCTTCATTCATGGTCATCCCTCCCATTTCACAGAATTTATATTTCCAAAGAACTTCCACATCCACCGTGTCCCATAAGGTATCGTCGTCGTCGGCAGCCGTCCGTCTCGAGAGACGATGGCGTAGCTTCTTGAGAGTCTATCTGCACCGCCGAGAATGACTGTGCAGTCCGATTCGGGAGTGACAATCCCTGCCACACATGTTACAGGTGAAGGCAGATGGCTGTTGTTGCTGCTGCTGACGCTGCTTCCGCCTCGATCTTTTCTGGACCGCCTCCTCGTTGCGCGCAGCCTCCGCGCGTGACGTACCTTGCCTGACCGCGAGCCTCCAGGCTAGGCGGTCGTCTGCTTGTACTTCCCATGTGTTGAGATTGATGGAGCATTGTGTCATGTCCTTTTTGCAGATGTCTTTGAACCGCAGTTTTGGGCGCCCTGTCATCCTCTTGCCTTCTGCTAGCTCGCCGTAGAGGAGGTCTTTGGGGATACGGCCTGCATCCATTCTTTTGACATGGCCGAGCCACCTGAGGCGTCTCTCGCTAAGAACTGCATGCAAACTGCACATATTGGCTCGCTTCAGCACCTCGGTGTTGGGGACCTTATCCTGCCAGGCGACATGCAGGACGCGTCGCAGGCACCTCATGTGGAAGCTGTTGAGTTTCCTTTCGTGCCTTGCGTAGGTGGTCCACGTCTCGCTGCCATAGAGGAGAGTGCTGAGTACGCAGGCTTGGTAGATTGGTCAATATTATGTGTTCCCATTCTCAGACGAGGAGACTAAGACTCACACAGATCGGATGGCTCACCCACAGTTGCAGAGCTGGGAAATGCAGTCCGCACTCGCAACTTCTTGCCTTGAGCCTTCTGCCAGGGCCAGGACCACTTCCTCCTGCAGCCACGCCATCATCCTGTGACCACGCCCACTGTGGCCACACCTCCTCGTGCAGCCATGCCCCATCCTCCTGTGTCCACGCTCCCTCCTCCTGTGACCACGCCCTGCTGTGACCACGCCCCGCCCTCCTCTTCAGCCTCCCTCTCTGCTCTCCTTGGGGAAAAACACCCATCAACATGCAGGATTCTGCCAAGATCAATATGACAGCCCATAAATCAGAAACAATTAGTGTCCCTATAAAAGCTGGCAATCTGTGAGCCCCAACACTTGAGACACTGTGTCATTAGATGACTTCAAAATTCATTCAAGGACTTCCTGCCAAGATGGAGGCCTAGACAGACACGCTGCATCTCCCTCCACAACTAAGAAGGAACACAACTACCTCAAAACTAGAGACAACCAGAAGTTCCAGAAAATCGAACTGCATGGAAGTCAACAAAGAAAGATATAAAGAAGAAATACTCACCCAGACAGGTAGGAGGGGCAGAGCCGGGGCAGAGAGGACATGGTGTGGTGGTCGCAGAGGCAACAGCGGCATGATGGCAGAAAGTGCAGTCATGTGTTTTAAAAACTAGGGAGCGACACCTGGGGAGCATTCCCAGCACCAGACCAGACCGCATAGCTCACTGCCCCAGCACCGGGGAAAATCAAGCCTCATTGTTTATGACTGTGCAGACCAGTGGGGGTTGGGGTGGAGGCAGAAACTGCTGGTCTCTCAGCAGAGTCTGCTTGTTTAAAGGGCTTCCATGGTCCTAGAATGTCCGCAAACCCACCCACTCTGGGAACGATGACCAGGGCAACAGCTAGAGGGGTGCCAGTCCCATACAGAAGTGGGAGAAGTGCCTGGAAAAGGGGCAAGTGCTGAGCAAGCGGCGTTGTTCCCTCTCAGACCCCTCCCCCACATACAGCGCCACAGCGTGGGGAAACAGATCGCCCTGTACTGACGAATCCCTAAGGCTCCGCCCATTACAACGTAACAGGTGTGACAGCTCTACCTGGGACGCGGAGCCAAACACAGGAGCCTGTCAAGGTGAGGAGACAGAGAAGTATGGCCCAAAAGAGGGAATGGATCAAGGTTCCAGTGGGAGAACTGAGCGACTAGGAAATAACCAACCTAACAGACGAGGAGATAGACAACCTAACAGATGCAGAATTCAAAACACTGGTGATAAAGATGCTCACAGGCTTGACAGATATGTTTAAATACGGCAAACGTATAAGGAAAGAAGTGAAGGTTATGCTAAGTGAAACGAAGGAAAATCCACACAAAACCAATGGTGAAGGGAAGAAAACCAGGGTTTCTATCAATGATTTGGAACATAAGGAAGAAAAAAGCTGTCAACCAGTGCAGAATGAGGAAACAAGAATTGAAAAAAATGAGGAGAGGCTTAGGAACCTCTGGGACAACTTTAAACGTGCCAACATCCAAATCATGGGGGTGCCAGAAGGAGAAGAGGAAGAGCAAGAAATGGAAAGTTATGTAAAAAAATAATGAAGGAAAACTCCCTAAATTTGGTGAAGGAAATAGACATCCAAGTTGAGGAAGCAGAGAGTCCCAAACAAGCTAGACCCAAAGAGGACCACACCAAGACACATCATGATTAAAATGCCAAAGGTTCAAGATAAAGAGACAATCTTAAAAGCAGCAAGAGAAAAGCAGAAAGTTTCCTACAAAGGGGTGCCTATAAGACTCTCAGCTGATTTCTCAAAAGAAACTTTGCAGGCAGGAAGGGACTGGCAAGAAATATTCAAGATGATGAAAAGCAACCTACAACCAAGATTACTCTATTCAGCAAAGCTATCATTTAGAAGGAAGGGCAGACGAAGTGCTTCCCAGACAAGGTAAAGCTAGAGTTTATCATCACCAAGTCCTTATTATATGAAATGTCAAAGGGACTTACTTAAGAAAAAGAAGATCAAAATTTTGAACATTAAAATGACGACAAGCTCACAACTATCAACAACTGAATCTAAGAAATAAAAACAAAATCCAACTAAGCAAACCAGAACAGGAACAGAATCATAGGTGTGGGGATCATTTGGAGGGTTATCAGCTGGGAAGGGGGAGGGGGAGAAATGGGGAAATGGTGCAGGACTAAGAAGCATAATCGGTTGGTACAAAACAGACAGGGGGGAATTAAGAATAACATAGGAAAGGGTGAAGCCCAAGAACTTACATGCACGGCCCATGGACATGAACTAAGGGGGGTGGGACTGCTGAAGGGAGGGGGTTACTGGGCAGAGGGGAACAAAGGGGAAAAAATTGGGACCACTGTAACAAGATAATCAATAAAATATACTTTAAAAAATTCCTTCAAGTTGGGTTCAGGGAAAAGCAATTAGGGAATGAGAATTTTAAACAAAACGTCTGTGAGTGGAGGGGTTGCTGGTGAAAGCAGACGTATCCATAGGTTCATCAGAAATGGACAGAAGGCAGCTTCCCCAAACTCAAATACGCAGATTCCCCCCGATTACATGATCCCCTCTCCACTCTGGGAAAGCTTGTCCAAGCTTCCTGGTTGAAGGCCATTGGAAAGGCCACGGGAACATCTTGAACGTGGCCTCTGCATCCAGCTGGACAAGGGTATTACTCTGTTTCAGACGCCCCAGGTTTTATAAAGCTTTCAGGGGGAAAGAAACCGCTGTGACCTAGCGAAAAGTGTGGTGTTCCCACGTCTCTTGGGGTGTCAGGATCGGACCAGGTGGGCTAGGTGTCCTGAGCTGAGGATTCGCTACCCACCAAAATCAGCCACTCGTTTGTCTTTGTTGCCGGGAGATTTCCAAAAAGGACCTTCCCCGAGGCTTCCGAGGCCCAAGTTTGCGTCCAGACACATGTCCTTGCTGGGAAGTGACAGCGATCTGCAGCAGCTCTGCGGTTTTATTATCACCTCCCACTTGGCAGAGACCTTTCAGTGGATGAGTAAAACCAGGAAGGAATCAATAAATGCATTAATAACCCAACTGCCTCAAAATGATTTAAAAAGCAGACTGATACCGATTGCATTTTAAACGTAACACAAAAGAGCAGCCCTTCCCTTACATTTCAGAGGCTCCTCCCGGCGAGCTCAGGCCTGCTGGAGCACGCGTGGGCCTGCGCTGGGCACTCGGCACACACCGCGTCAGTATCTGCAGAGTGAATACCCTGGCCTCTGAGCGAGGCAGCCTTGAGCCGGCGTCAGAAGCCTTTCGGACGTGGAAATCGAGGCCCCGTTGATCACAGGGAACGCGTCCCAGCTCCTGAGGAAGCAGCCCAGGTGCCCTGGCCCCTGACGGCACAGCCGCCGTGTGGAAACGGCCGCCGGGCCCACCGCACACCGCGCCGGGTGGGACGGCCCGCGTTCGGGCCCCTGCCGCCCGGGCCTGGGCAGAGGCTGGCTCGTCCGTCCCTGAGAACTGGCGTTTCACCGGCACGTGGCCCAAAGAGAGGCTTCAGTCAACAGTTTCTGAATTAAACAATTCCACACGTTGACATTTAGGCCGCAAACATGATAGCACATGGGAGTGGAAATATGTTTTGTTTCACAAAGTTTAGAGGAATGAGTGAAAAAAATCCCTTTGACCTCAATCTATCACCTTTACTAAATGTATAACTGTATAAAACAACCATATTAAAGATGTGTTATAGATACTAAATTTATCATTTGTTTTGTGTGCATACATCTCATCCCCTGGGGGAAGCCTGGTGACTCTGCCAGCTTCCTGCTTTAGCTGCACTCGTTGGATTATCTCTGCTACAGAAGTTGGAAACGTGGGCCTTAAAACCCTGCACCAGAAGACAGATAGCCTTCCTGGGCATCACAGGAACGGGGGCAAATTCGAAACAGAACGCTAATACCGAACGGGTATTAGAAATGGAGAGTTTGATTAAATCTTGTCTGAATTACCCGTTCCATAATGAGAAAAGTGTTAGCGCTGCCTGCAGCGCGGGCCGTCACTCTGTGCGGTTAATCTTCGTCTAAAAGAGACCAGATACTTCTTGGTGGCAATTGAAAACCAGCATTTTTCTTATTTAAGATGATTGGAATGACGGATGCATAAATCAGAACATATGAAATTCTCCGCTAACCCCGACTCCCTTAACACTAAACATTTGTTCGGATTTCTTGCCCACCGCTGCGCGCGGGGGCTCCAGCCTATGCCAGTGGGAGCGTCGTATCTGATGGTGACGCTGCCACCGCCGTCTCAAGGCCAGGGACCAGGAACCATCCACAACGGATGGTGGAGGAGCATCGATTCGGCGCTTTACGGCATGTGACCGCCACGTTGGGCTTCCTCTCGACTTTTGTAAAGAAAAGAGAATGGCGCGGTCCATCAACCATGGTTTTCTTTTGTGTGGTGGTTTCATATCAGTTTGTTTACTTCTCATTTTCTTGGGGTCACATGACTGACCCATCAGTCCTCCAGCAGAATCCACCTTCAGAAGGTAACCTGGCCCTGGCCCTGGCCGGTGTCCCGTGTCCCGGAGCTTGGTCTCATGCACCGGAAGGCAGAGGTTTCAGCTTCCTCCTCTCATGGTGCACGTGAGCTAATCACCAAGGTTCTGCGGCACACCAAAAAATATATTATAGATTTTGCTGACCTGACAAAAAGGAGTTATACGTTTGATTTATTCACACCGGACAGCTATTATTGGGTTGGCTGGTATCATTTTTTTATTTGAGAATCCAAGAGGTCAGTACCCCTGACTAAATAGTCAGGTATAGCACGTTGTAAAAATTCTTGTGGCTCACCCGTTGGAAATCACTGACCTAAACGACAGAAAACATGTTACTTCACTGGAATATTCATCATCGTAACAAAAGCATAAAACCGGTGAGAAATAGCTTCCTTTTACAGAGCACAGAACACAGCCGTTCTAAGTCACACCGTAAGGCACTAAAAAGATCATGAAAAATGCCGGGACAGGTCACGAACTGTGGGTGTATTTTGGTGACAGTGTAAAAAATTATGTGTGGAAAAACGTCTGGAAGGAAACACCGCAATACACACTTTGTAGACACATGCTTAGCGATTATAGTCTTCTGCCTCTTCCACGAAGTGTTTGCGGGTTCATGAGAAGTGGGCCAGCCTCTCCTGGGGGGACGCGCGGCCCCTCCGCTGGCCCCTGCCTGCTCTCGGACACACCCGAGTGTCCTCACGGTGGGACAGTCGGCACACAGTGCATGTGTTGAGTCAAAGATGGTGTTTGCACTTCATGGGTATCACTGGGGCCTGACAATTAGCCAGGCGTCACCAGAGTTGGGGAGATGGCGCCGGGGGACAGGCTGAGCCCACTGTGGTGGAATGGCACGGTGAGTGTCCTTTTTTTCTATCACCTGCTAGAAACAGCCATCAAGCCTGCTAGCCAGCGCTTCCTGGCCCGACAGAGTGCCAGCCCCCAGCCCCGGGCACAGCCTCCCTCCTTCACTGGCCCCTTCGCCCTCACTGCTCCTGCTTTTGTGCACAGTGGGGCTGCACTGGACTTGTTCCCGGGAATCCGGGGGCCGCCACACCCCACGACAGCCTGCTCTCCGAGGAAGGGAGTGGAGAGGCTTCCCTGCGCTGAGGGGGCCCGCAGGCTCTGCCCTCCAAGGCAGCAACAACAATGCACATGCATACATGGGGCCTCACAGCCAGATTTCCTCCAAACTGTGACTCCCATCAGATGCACAAACTAGCCCAAGCCCAGAGAGGCCAAGCCACTTGCCCAGGGACACACAGCAGGTGCAGCTGGGGCTCACACCCCAGGCAGGCCTCACCACTCACCTTGTTGAAGTGCCCCCTAGAGGACGTTCGGGAGCGCTCACTGCTGAGGGGAGACGCAGCCCACCCCCCACCCCCCCAGGTCCCTGAAGTGCAGGGGAGGGGGAAGTGGGGGCCAGAGGCGGGCGTAACAGCCCATCCCTGTGCCTTTGAGCCAGCTGTGCCCATCCAAGCTCTGAGGGTCAGAAAGTGAAAAGACTGGCCAGGGCACGGACGGCAGGAGCATTCTAGAAGGGTGACCAGAGATCAGAGGGGTCAGTGGATGAAGCCAGGGCTAGAGTCACGGGGAGAAGCAGGCCCAGTGCCAGGTCCCCAAGGGGACGAGGTCTGTTCACCAGGGACCTTATCTTTGGAGCCGCGTGGGGAGGGGAGCCTGTGGTTAGGCCGGTGCACCGGGGGGCAGGGAGCATGTAGCAATGACTTCCGCAGGAGGTGGCCAGGGGTGCGGTCCCCAAGGAGGAGAAGAGGGCAGCTGGTCAAGCGAGAGGAGGGATCTCGCCGGGGAAGGACAGCATGTGCCAAGGCCCACGCAGGGACGCAGGGACGCGGGGACGCAGGGACGCAGGGAGGGCGCTGCTGTGCAGGGAGAGGCCGCCAGACCGGGTGCCTGGCCCCTCAGGGGCGTGTGCGGGGCCGGAGCCCCCGCTGCCCCCGTGCCTGCGCCTGGCCCGCGGTCCGGCCGCCAGGTGCAGTGGAAGGGCCGCCATGCGGAGCTCTGTCTCCCGTCTGTGAACTAGAGCAGGCCCGCTGGACCAGGCCGCTGCCTAATGAGAGCCAGGTGGGGCCACACCTCGCTGTCCCGTCGGGCGGCACCTCGGGCTTTGATCAGCAATAAGGCCTAAGTGTTCCCAGGACCCCTGCCCTCCCCCACCGCCGCTCCGGCCTGGCGACCACTTCCCTTTCAGAGTCACCTCCAACCACTAGCCCCAGGCAGGCCAAGGCAGGCCAGGGGCGCAGGCAGGGGCCCCCGTCTTCTGGACTCCACCCCCAACATGCTGCAAAACACCCGCACCCCTCGAGCACGCAGGCTCCCCGGCACCCTGAGCTCAGGGCACGGACCAGACAGGGAGCTCCTTGTAAGGTCCCCTCCTCACAGCCCTGGGCCCTGGTCGCCAACCGGCCTCGCTGGATGGCCCATCAGCCTTCCAGAACTCAGGCCTCCTGTGGATGTCAGAGGCCCATGGGGTGACTGGGGGCTCAGACGGCACCCCAACATAGCCCTGACATCCCCACCCCCGTCTAACCCCATTTCTCCTCCCCTCCCCTCCCCTTTGCCCTTTACCTCTGTTTCATTTTTTTCTTCATTTAAAAAATGAGGCTTGAAAGTCAACTTTCTGTGCCACCAAGTAGGGTGAGGCCGAGGGGGAAGGTGGGAGGTGGGGGGCCCGCTGGGGACGTGCGGGCGAGGGCCACGCAGGCCTCTGGGAGCCGAGCCGTCCCCTCCCCACAAGGCTCACAGGTGAGGACCCAGCATGAGAAGGACTCTGCCTCTGGCTTTGAGGAAGGAGGACGCTGCCCCGAGTCAAGGAACAGGGGCCCCTGGGAGCTGCTGAAGGCACCCCGTCCTCCGAGGGCTCCGGGAGGGACCGCCCTGCCGACGCCTGGATCTGAGCCCAGTGAGTCCGCGTGGAACCCCGGCCTCCGGCCCTGCAAGGCGGTCAGCGTGCAGCTACGGCCCCGTGGGCACAGGGGCGCGCGGAGGCAGAGGGGTAAAGCTGGACAGTGGGCATCCGGCCCCTCGCCCGTGTAAGACCTGCAGCTGGTGGGTGTGAGGGAGGGCGGGGGGGGGGGGGGACAGGAGGCTGTCGTTTCTGCCTTCTGCCCCAAGGAGTGCTCATCCCTGGCCAGTGGCACGGCTACTTCCACGAACTTAACCGCTTTCCTAATGAGTGGCTCCTGAGAGCCACCGTTCTGCCCGGTCACAAAGACCGTCAGTGGCTCACTTCCATTCTGCCTCATCCAGGAACACCTGTCTGTGCGGAGACCGAGGGGACACCCCAAACTGAATCACGCAGGCCTGCTGATGACCGTGCCGCCTCCGGCGCGCCTCTGTGCTGTCTAGACACATTGCGGGGGGCTCATGGCGGAGCAAGTCCTGTGGCGAGGACGCTGCCCGTCACCATTACGCACCTCCCTAAGGAGGTGGCCTCTTGGCCCCCGGGGGTCGGGGCCGGATGCGTGGACGGTCACACGTCCTCGCTAGAGAAAGAGCGCGCGGTGACGCTCTGCCTGAGGTAGCCCAAGCGTCCTTCTGGGAAACTTCGCGTGAGTGCAGGGTGCTTCCCAGGGAAGAAGGGCCACCCTGTGGGACCGCAGGAAAGCTGCAGCTCGCGGGCCCCAGGAAGCCAAAGCCGCCACGCTCCGCTGATAGGGGTGGGCTCTTCCCGGTGCTGGGAGACGGCCTGTCCTGTGTCCCCACCACGCCAACCCAACAGGCCTGTGCTGAGCAGGCACTGGCTGGATTCTGGGGACGCGGAGGGCAGCAGGCCCAGGCGTGAGCCCAGCACAGGGACAGCAGACCGTGGTCCGGGGCGCCCTGAGTGACCAGCCCCTCTGAGACACCCGGAAGTCTCCCGGGGCAGATCGGGCTGCCAGGGCCACCACGCAGGGCCACTATCAGCCTCTGAGCAGCTCACCTCTGGGCCTCTGCCACGGCCTGGACACAGCCCCCAGCGCCAGGCCCAAAGCCCGAGACCAAACCTGTTCCCACTACATGCCCCGTAGGATGGGTGATGTGGGGTGAATTATGTGTCTCCCCCAAGCCACATGTTGAAGCTCTCAGCCTCCGCACCTCAGAATGTGATATGGAAGTGAGGTCTTTAAATAGGGGCTTAAGGTGAAGTGAGGTCACTAGGGTGGCCCTGATCCAATAGGACCAGAGTCCTTATATAAGAGGATGTCGGGACCCAGACATGCACAGAGGCCTGGCCACATGAGGACACAGGGAGAAGATGGCCGTCTACACGCCACGGAGAGAGGCCTCAGGTCTTGGACGTCCAGTCTCCAGACCTGAGAGGGTAAGTTTTTGTCGTACCAGCCCCCAGCCGTGGAGGGCGGCCCAGCCAGCGCCACCGGGCCCCCCGGAGCTGCCTGCCGGATCAGACACGCCGTGGGCACCCGAGCGGAAGCGTCCCTGCCTTGGATGCGGCCCTGGGGTCCACCAGCACCTTCCCCGCCATCCCCCACCTTAGCCACAAGCCCTTGGCCCATCCAGGCGGCAGTGCACAGCCAAATGCCCCCCCCCGCCCCCCGCGACTGGATTCATGCCCACCCTCGGGCCCAGATGAGTTGGGGGCTCCAGGCTGGCGAGACTGCCGACCGCCGCCTCCCACGCACAGCGCTGTGATTTCGCTCAGGGAGCGCAGGGCTCCTAATTGCTGCAATGGTGCTCAGGGAGGGCAATCAGCCTCCGCTAATCAGGTGTGAGCCCAGAGAGGTCTTTGTGGGGCCCGCACTGCCTGCCTGCCAGACGGGGGCGAGTGTGGCAGGGGCTCCCGGCCCCTCCACTCTCTGGCTGGGGACTGAGCGGCCTCATTCACGCGGCCAGCCGGCCCTGGCCGGTCTGCTGTGAACCCGCACTGCGCGGGTGGACTCACTCTTTCTGACTGTCCTGGGGTATGACCCCATCTCACAGGTGACGGAAATCGGGGCAGAGGAAGGTGCGTCATTGTCCCAGTTCTCCCAGAAGGTGGGTGGGGGAGCTGGACTCAAACCCGGGCGCCCAGGCAGCTGCAGAGCCAGTGCTCCAGGCCCCTCGACCGCAGTGGCTCAGGGGCCCCCTCCTCAGGACGCCCCTCCTGACCCCACCCTGCGCTCCACACACGGCTCCGGCGACTAGCGTGTGTGTCCCTGTTCGCTCACGGCTCGTCCTTCTCCCTCCAACTGCAGGGCCGTCCTGCCAGAGCCGACCCACCGTGCCCACCACACCCCAGGGTCTGCGGGCGCCCCCAGCGGAAGTCCTGCGTGCGTCCGGCTGTGCCCGACGGCCGTTAATGAAACACAGCAGGACGCTGGCACGGGGTCAGCTTCCCGAGCAAGACTTCAGACCCGGCCTTGGGTCGCCCTACTTACCGTCACTGTGCTTAGGGGTTTCAGGCACCTTTGCTTTCCCAAGCTTGAAAAAAGAATTTAGATCTAAACAAATGATAGTTTTATAAGAAGCGATGTTTAAAATCCCTAAGCATCAAAGGAGGGAGGAAGAAGAGCAGTCTCAGGAAGGAGCGTGTAAAGGAGGGACAGGTGACAGTGCCCTTCCAACACCAGCGTTTAAGGGGTGGCTGGGGCTGCAGAAGCTCAGAGACAGCCAGGGACCCTGACGGGACCACCAAGGTAGGAGCGGAGGGGACCCCGGGCCTGGGGCCCCCACGGAGGGAGCTCTGCACCTCACAGGTAGGTCCACTCTCTAAAGGGGACCCCACGGGCCACACTGATGGGGAGCAGGACAGGCTCCCCGGCAAAGGCCAGAGTGCCCGCAGCGGGTGGCAGTGTCCTCCCAGGTCAGGGTCAGGCCAGAGGCCGGGAGGACTGGTGGGGGCGGGGCAGGGCCCAGGCCACAGGAGTGGGAAGGCCCACCACCATTCATGCTGAGTTTAGGGAGCGTTGCCCCAAGGCAGCCTGAGCTGCAGAAACGGGGGCCCCGCTGGTGTCTGTCACGTCTCCCACTGCACGGCGTCCTCCTCACCAGCAGTCCCTGCGCCAGGGCCCGTTCAGGGCTCTGCGCGCAGCCCGCTGACAGTCGCGCTCTCAGGCCGCCCAGGCTTCCCGGGCCGGGGAGCGGGTTACTGTACTCCACCCAGGGCCTCGGGGCTGTGCGCCGGCCCTGCTGGGTGCTGTCCCTGCGTTATCCTGTTTGTCCCGCAGCCACCAGTGCGGAGGCTCAGCCTAGCAGGGACGAGTGGGGCTCGGCGCAGTGTCCCAGCAACGGCCCCGCAGCGCAGTGGGACGCCCCTGACGTCTCCCACCACCAGCCGCGCGGTAAGCGCTGAATGAACACACAGCGCAGCAGAGGCTCTCCGCGCGGGCCGCAGAAAGCAGGTCTTGTTTAATTAATGACTGGCTCTGTAATTGCCGCTCTGTGCGCGCTGCCTGCGCGCCGTCTGCGATGGGCTTTCTAGACCCTTTTGGCGCCAGTGGCCTAATGTGGGCGCGCTGGGCCCCCGTGCCCAGGGACCGGGAGCGTCATCCATCACCCGCTCCCGCCGCAGCGCCACGGATCAATACCCCACCCCACTCAGAGGCAGCCCCTCGGCCTGCAGCTCGGCAGGCGCGCTCGCAGGCCCTCTGCTCACTGGGATTGTCGGCAAGGTGCCCCCAGGAGGGGCCGCTTCCTCTGTGCGGTCAAGGCTGCACGTGGCCCCCTGGGGTCCCACCTCCCTGGCCCTGTCTCCCCAGCCCACACACGCCTTCCCCTGGTAGAGATGAGAAGGCCCCTGGGGGATGAGTTGCTGCTCCGCCGTCTCCGGGAATTTCCGTTCATGCTTCCTGACCCTGCTTCCCCTCTCTGGCACTTCCACATGTCCCCACAGGGGTCCGCCTGTCCCACAGGGAGATCCTTGGGCGCCATCCGCATCCGGCCGTGACCTGTCTGTGCATCCGCCCCACCATCAGACCCCCCTGCAGCTTCACGGGGGTGGTGTGTGTCCTGGGGATGTAGGATAGTGCCCGCTGGGCAGGAACGACCCAGGAAGCAGATGTGGGCTGGACCGGGCCTCACAGAGGGCCAGCGGAGCCTGCCTCCTGGGAGCTGCTGGCAAAGAGCTGTGTTGCATCTGCTGTGGGTGGAGTTGCGCCTGTCCCCCTCAAAAATATTTGTCACCCCGACTCCAGCCCCTGCAAATATTGTATAAGTTGTATAAAGTGCACCCAGGTTTACTTATCTGTTAAATAGTATTAACAGTCTTCATTCATTCAAAAATCTTATTGAGCACCTATCCCATGCCTGGTCCTGATTTGGGCATAGTTTGTATTCAGCAATGAACTGAACCAGTAAGAACTCCTGTGACAGACCAAGGCATCCCCAAGGACAAAAGTCATTTATCAGAACGCTGCAGGAGCTGAGAGGACCCATGGCAGGGCAAGGCGCAGAAGGGGAGCGAAACACGTGTGGCATCTGCTGCTGGTTCCAGGCGCAGGCAAGTGCCTGAGAGTGTGGGCTCGTCCCGGAGGAAGGCCCTGCTGGGGGGGCGGGGGCAGCTAAAGAGCCCATCGGGGCTTCTGGAGGCTTGCAGAGCTGCAGGGACAATGTTGGGGGCTCCAAGGGCTTCTCAGACATGGGCCGTGTCCCTCTCAAGATTTTTGCCAGTTTCCGAAGCTTTCTGGGAGAAGGGGAGGAGAGGTGAAGCACCTGGGCTGAGACCCCGGACAAGTAGGACGCAATTTTTCTCAGTCTCCCAGGGACGAAGAGACAGACCCGCCAGGACGCAGCAAGCTCCCGGTTGACGATCTGGTGGCCCGCGCTGGGAGAGCAGGGAGCCAGAACCTTACAAAGTCAGAGCCCAGACTAACACCACCTGATCCCAAAGGCATCCGCCCCACCCTTAGTCTGCCTGTCAGAGGAAATGAGGAGCTCTCTCGGGTAGAACGTGAGTCACCTGCAGCCACTACAGTTTTTATATACGATGTCTGCCAAACACGGAAAATCACTAGGATCCCAGGAGACGGAGTCGCATGACGAAAGCCAAGGGGGCAGAACGGACCGGAGGTTCATCCATGCACCCGAGGCGGCTGGCCAAGACCTCTGAGTAACTGGAATTAATATGTTCTAAAAGGGTAGATTCTGGAGCAAATCTGTTGTTTTTAAAAGGAGAATTTCAATAGGAAACTGGGGTCTATACAAAAACCAAATGAAAAAACCTAAAATTAACAACGTGATAGGTGGCTTTTCCAGCAGGGCAGACGCCGCAGGAGGCGGGGCTTGTGAAATGGAAGGCAGGTTGGCGGGGAGTGTCTGAACCTCAGCCCGCAGAGGGGAGAACAAAAGGCGTGGGAGAGCAGAATGGGCATGGGGACACGACAAAGACCTCCAACACATTTGTAACAGGAGCCCTAAGAAGGGACGAGAGGGAGGAAACGGGGTAGGAGAGACGTTGAAGACATCTTGACTTCAAGATTTCCAAAAAGGTTTAAGAATCAAACTCACCGATTCAAAAGGCTCTGCAGACCCCAAGTAGGAGACTTAAAAAAACACATGTGGCACCTTACCGTGAAACGGCCGGAGCACACAGGCTAAGTAAGGGACGTCTGCCAAACGCCCGGGGGACACGATATGCCGCGCACGTGACTTTTAGGAGAGCGGTTACGAGATAGGACAGAGGCTTCTCGAGGAAATCGTGGCGGGCAAGGGGTGGCGGAGCAGCCCCTTCGAAGCCCCAGCAAAGTTATCTGCAAACCTTGAATTTCATGCCCCAAAGAGCCTGGACAATTAGAGGGAAGTATATTTTAATTTATTTTTAAATAGTTTAGTTATTAATTTATTTTAGAGAGGGGGGACGGGAGGGAGAAAGCGAGCGAGAGACACTGATGTGCAAGAGAAACATAGATCAGATGCCTCTCACGCGCCCCCACCTGGGACCCGGCCCACAGCCCAGGCCCATGCCCCGACCGGGAATCGAACCGGTGACCTTTCAGTTTGCAGGACAACGCTTGACCAACTGAGCCACACCAGTCAGGCAAACAAAACATGTGTTTAGACCAACAAAAGCTGTTGCTTTTTTGTCACTGCTGTACTCGCCTGAAAAATAAATTCTAGAAAAGATACTATGGGCAAAGGAAAGTGTCCTGGCTAAAGCCCCTACAGACAGAGAGCAACGAAGAGAAAAGAAAGGGTAAACGTGTTCGTAAGTGTCAGTGGGTTTTGACTGTCCCAAACAATAATGATAACAATGTATTATTTGGTTTAAATATATATATATATATATATATAAATAAATGGCATAAAATGATCACGTAAAAGATGGGAAGATGAACGGAACTAAAGTGTTCCAAGTGCTCACATCATTGGCTGGTAGTTAAGAAAATCATTGCTATTATATTGTAATACGTGTGTAACAATAATAAGATCATCATCAACACAAGACTGGCGCAAAGAAGGCAAGGACAGAGGGCCGACAGGAAGCAAACGGCAAGGCGGTGGGGAGAACCCAGCTACAGCAGGAATGACAGCGTCACCAGCCTGAGTCACAGTGCCAGGGTTTTGCTCAGACCTGCCGTGAACCGCACACCCCACGGAAGGCAGAGCCCCTCCTGTCAGCGGGGGGGTGAGTGAGGCTCCTGTAAGTCCGCCGATCTCCTTCCTGGTGTGGTGTTTAGCCACCCCCGGGTGCTGTTCGCAACACTGCCGTCTGTGTATGTCACGCAGCAGAAACACCAAAACGCACGTAGTTGGTCAAACTACCGGGCATCTGTTCCTGTGTTAATGTTCCCTCCTGTCTGGACGGGCCCCTCCCCAACCATTCCCCGACCCCCCCCCCCCCGGCCCTCGCCCCAGATGCGCATGCTGAGGCTCACACGCTCTCTGCTCTCTGTGCACTTCCTGATTGGAGGCCCAAGCAGGGGACAGCGCCTCCTGAAGGCCTTCGTGCCCTGCGCTGAGCTCCCCGCCACCCTCCCGTGACCCTTACACTCCCGGCTCCCACAGAAGGGGAGCACGTGCCCACGGAGCGCGACTGAATGCCAGGGCGGGCGTCCCGCAGGGACCTGGTGGCGTCCCTCCCTGCTAAGAACAGGAATCCCAAGAGGCTAACATTGGCGGGTGTTTGATGGGTGCCAGACACCCTGCCACAAACTTCTCCTGCATTGTGTCCCTTCCTCCTTCCAGGAGCTCTGAGGTGGGGGCTGTCCAGGCAAGGAAGCCGGAGGGGGGTGGGCAGAAGTCACCAGCCCCAGGACCAATCATTAGGAAACCCTCTGAAGTAAGGAAGACACATACTTAACAAGCGAAGGAAAGGGGGCATAAGAGAAGATGGGAGCTGGAGGAGTACAGGACAGGGGCGCTGAGCTGAATGGTGGAGTCCTGGAGGGCTCCTCAGAGGCAGTGTTGAAGCTCAGACTCAGAACAGGAGCAGGAGTTGGAGGGGTGAGCGTGGAGCTGCTGCAGGTCTTGTGTGCAGAGTCTGAGTGAAGAGGAGGCAGTGGGAGTGGAGTCCCGCAAGGAAGGTGCATTCATGTCTTTGTCATTTAAATGCCTGGCACATGGTTGGTGCACTGTGAATTTTCTTGGAGCCAAATTGAAGTCACCAGTGACCCAGCCATGGAATGACAAACCCTGGTTGGATGCGATCCTTCAACCTCATATCCTGGTTTATTTATTTATTGTAATGCGAGACCTGATCACATGTGGAGGGAAACGCCAGGCCATCCGCAAGCACAAGACACCCCACCATTCTCTGTCCAGCCTGAGCCAAGACATCCCAGGTGCAGGCTCCGAGACTCAGGGCAGGTCCTGCTGAGAGCCCAGCCCAGCCTCCCGGAACCCCAGGCTGGACCTGCTCCCCGAGCCACACAGCTTCATGGTGCCAGTCCCCACCTGGCATGAATGCTGCTGCCTCCTTCTGGGCCTCGGTTTCCCCAGTTGAGGTTGGACCAGGGTGCTCTCCCTTCACTCAAGTGAGCTATCTCTCCCTCCCCAAGTCACAGTTTCAACAGTCCAACATACATGTGTGTGAACATTCAGACCCAGGCACACTCACACACGCACATGTGCCCACGTGCATTGTGCACCCAAGCACATACATGTAGGCGGACACAAAATCCATGCACGCTCACAGCACACATAGGCCTGCGCGCATGCACAGGGCATCCACACACTCACGTGCACACATGCACATGCACACACATGTGTGGGTGGGTGCACTCACGCGTGCACAGACGCCCACACACATACACACAGAGATGCACACTCGTATTCCACGTGCACACACACATACACACCCTGTTGGCCCCGCCCCACGCCAGGTGCGCAGTTAATTTCTGAGCAATTAATTCCGTTACAGGCAGAGACCCACCCCCTTCGGCCAGGAGGCCGCCTTCACCGCAGTGTCGGCCAGGCCAGAGCAGGCCTCCTTACTTCTCTGCGCACACCCCGACGCGGCGACTTCACAGCGCTTGGGGAACGAGCCGCCCCCCACCGCCTGCCGCACCCCTGTCCACGCGCAACCTGTCCGCGTGCCCGGTGCCGGCGAGGGGCCTCCCTGGCCACGCACAAGCCCCCAGCACGTTCAGTGGACGTCGGCAGTCACTGCTGACCGGGAGCGGTTGCTTCCGGCGTGGAGCCGGCCAGGCGTGGATTTATCAGCCTGTTAACTGTGCTTCTTGCAAATCACTTTAATGATGTGTTAACACTTCAGCAGATCGCTACCGAGCGCCTCGGATGATGCACACAGCCTGTGAGCCTGACCATCAGAGCAAAAGGGGTCGGGGGAACGCGGCCCGGGCTGCCTCCAGGTCCCGGGCTCGCGTGTTTGCTGGGCAAGCCCCGCAGCACCTGGTTCAGTCTCCAGTGGAGCTGGTGTAAAATCTGGCACCTCTGGGGACAGGAGCCCGTTCCACCTGGCAAACCCGTGCTGTGCGTCTGCTGTCCACAAGCACGGGGTCTGATGGCAGGGGAGACACAGAAGAGCGCCGGACACAAGTCCCCCCCTGCCCCCCAGAAGCCAGGCCCTGTGCTGAGCACGGCAGAGCCCTCGCCCCTGCCATAGTGTGAGGGAGACGTTTACACGCAGGGACAGCGAGGCTCAGGCACATTGTCCCGTTATCTGCATGGGAGAAGTAGTTATGTGCAAGGCTGGGGGGAATGTCTTGGGGGAGGCAGCAGGGGTGAGCGGGGCCAGGGCGCAGAGGGCCGGGCGCAGGGGCCAGGGCGCAGAGGGCCAGGGCGCAGGGGCCAGGGTGCAGAGGGCTGGGACAGGGAGCAGAGCAGTTGGGACTCAGTGTGGCAGGAGCCCCTGAGAGCTTTGGGGCAGGATCTTCACAGTCCAACCCGTATCTGAAGACACTGAATAAGTAACTTTCCATTAAGCCTAACAATCAGGAAACAGGAAGCCAGCCGTGTTTGATGCTGGGGGTGGGGGGCAGCGTTCTGGCCCAGAATGGCAAGTGCATCCCTCTCACTGATCACATGTCTGGATGCCGCTCGGCCGGGCAGGGTGCCCAGGAGAACCTCTCCCTGCCACACACACACACGTGCACATGCACATCCATCAACATGCATGTAGGGGGATGCACACAAGCACACTCGTACCCACCCACACACATGCATGCGCATGCATAACCCACATGTGTGTGAACACAGACACCCACACACATGTCTGCAGTGCATCCCACGTGTGCGTAGACGCATGTGGCCGGACACACGTGCACACTCTGTTGACCCTGTGCTGCTCGCACCCTCACACAGGACCCAGCCCCTCCTCCCCCTCCCTCTCGCCAGGGGGCCCTTCTGGACTTGCTGCCCCTTCATGGGCGTGACTTGGGCCCATGACCACTTTAAAAGGATGTGTGCGTGGCCCAGCCACTCGGACCCCACGGGGACTCTCCCCGCACCTCCGTAGGGCAGCCTGGGCCGCCGATGGCTGCAAACGCCACCCCAGCTGCGCTCAGAGGCGGCCGACTGCCCGAGAAACCCTCCCTGACATGATGCGACCAGACAGGCGCGCGGAACAAGCCCCACGGTCATGGAAAATGCAGGAGGAGGCCCCGCCCCGGATGCCTGCTGACTGAGCAGTGGTGTGGCCTCTGGCCAACCCAGGCAGGGCCACCGGCCCCGTGTGCCCTGAGTCTCGCTCTTTGGAGGGGGCCGCAGGTGAGGCACCCCACCAGCGCACAGCCCTCGCCTGGGCTGGGGACCGAGGGAGGCGCTGCCGCGGGGCCTCCTGGAATCAGCCGGCCCGGTGTGCAGACGGAAGCTTCCAGATGAGTCGGTCCGTGGGAAGAGAACAGGCGTGTGCTCGCCGGGCCCCAAAGCCTCGGGCAGCCCAGGGGATGATTGACCAGGAGTGAAATCATGCATCCGAAGCTGGCGAGTCCTGGGCTGCCCGACAGATTCCACATACGGGTCATCTCCCCAGACAGATTAAGTATCGTGGCGCCCCTCTGCCTGGCGGGGGCGGGGAGCGCCGGGCGGGCCTGCCGCTGCTGCTGCCTCCACATGGCGATTGTCGAAGGGACAGCAGAGGGCCAGGGCTTCAGTCTGGCTCGTCCTGGCCAAGCCCTTTGGGGTGAACCCTAAACCTCTCTAGAGCTTGTTTTTCTGCTGTGAAAATGGACGCAATAATGGCTTTGCCCCCTACCCCCGACCTGTTGGGGAGCAGCTGCCAGGCCCCCGCCTCTGCTCTGAGCGGGACACAGCAGCACCCTGGGCCCGGCCACCATTCGGGTCGCACGCAGGCGGCAAAGAGGCCCCGTTGCCCTGAGTCAAGACCCTCCTGCTCAGCGAAGTTGAACCACTTTGCCCACTCCAGGCCCTGGCACACCGCCCTCTGCTCCACGCGTGGGACAGAAGGCCTCGGCCCCGTTGCGCACAGTGGCATCGTTCTCATCTGCTATTCTTGCAACTTTTCCGTAAATCTCAAATGGTCTGCGGATGAGAAGTTTAGGGAAGACAGTGATGGAGAAGAAAGCTCAGAATATGCACACAGCCCGATGTGAAGACTTACTATAAAGCCACAGTGATCAGATCAACGTGGTGTCGGCAGAAGGATGAACGGACGTGCAGGCCAACGGCATAGAACTGAATGTGCAGACAGAGAGCCACACACACACACAGGGCCAGCTGGTTTTCAACACAGACGCCAAGGTGGCCGAATGAGACAGGACTGTCCCCCAAGCGGTGCGGCCCATGGGCCCCGTCCCTTACTCGTGCCTGTGGAGCTCCAGCTCCAAATGCCATAGAAGCCCAAGAATGAAACTAGAAAACTCCTAGAAGAAAATAGTCGTGACCGTGGCTTAGGAAAGCTCTCTTAGGTATGTCAGTGCAAGCAAGACCCTTAATAGAAAAAATGATAAATTTCACAGTATCAAAAATTTTTTGAATCCACCCTGCAAAGGATCTTATTTAGAGAATACAAAGGCCAACCGAAGGCTGGGAGAAACCATCTGCACGTCACATCGGTGGTGAAGGACTTACAGCCAGAGCAGGTGAAGAAGTCTCAAAATTCAATTATGAATAACGGCCAGTGGGCGAGGACGTGAGCAGCCGCCTTGCTGGGGACGACACGCGGGTGGCAAATCAGCAGAGGAAAAGACACTCAGCGCTTCGCGTGAGGAAAGCAGACGCGATGCCCGCAGTGAGTGGTCACTGCACACGGACGAGAACAGCTCAGATGTTTTTTAACCTGACAATATCACGTGTTGACCAGGATGAAAAGGAGCTGGAGCTCCCATATGTCCCGGTGAGAAGGCAGGAAACAGTGTGGCAGTTTCTCACCCACTGAAACCTCCAGGGGCGCAGCCCAGGGACTTACCTCCCCCGGGGAGAGGGAACCCACGTCCCCACGCCCTCTCGGACCGTTGGCAGCAGCTTTGCTCTTATTTGCTCGGAATTGGAAGCAGCCACACGTCGCGGGCGGGGAGACAGGGCTGGCAGGCCCATACACCCGTGCAATGTCTGAGCCCCGCGCGGCGGGTAACGGGGGAACTCTTAGTTCCCAGGCCCCCGGCTCACTTGCCAAGGGGTGATGCAGAGAGAAGAGGCCGGAGCAGACCGCCCACTGCGTGATTCGTGGGCCGGCCGGCCTGGGGAAGGCGAGCGTGGGCATGGAGAACGGACGGTGAGCGCCAGCGGGGACGGGTCAGGGGAGGCTCCGACTTCGAGGGGAGTTTGCGTGTGTGTCGGGGGCAGTGATGGAGCTGGCCCGCGTCTGCTCTGGGGTCGTGGTTAGAGGACTCAGTGCGTCTGTGGGGACTCGGTAAACTGCAGGCGTAAAAGAAAAAAAAGCTAACTTTGCTGTCAGCAATCTTTTTAAAAGCCATAAACACAGCTTCACGGTCCGGCTCTGCCTGCTGCTCTGTCTCTAACACAAGAACAGCCTGGCCCAATAGGGGCTGCCGCCTCAGCTCGGACCCGTGGAGGAGAAGACAGCGTGGGGCAGACACGTGCCTCCAGCGGGCGGCTCAGGTGGGGGTCTGGGGCGGGCACACAGGGCGCACACTGTCCCCTCCGGCCCCTGCTGCCGGGGTCTGACCCGCAGTGGCAGAGGCCAACTACCGGTGCGTCCTGACCCGCTGTGGGCACGTTTGCTGTGTGCTCTGCCTGGACCCCGCCCCCCACCTCTTGCGGGTGAAACCGCTCCCCCACTCTGGGTGGTCCCACCAACCACACCTTCCACGCCCCTGACCAGAGAGGGGACGTGATGTAGCTGGGTAGTCAGAAGCCTGCCTGGGCATTTTCTATGCAGAAACCGGAAAGGGGAGGTCTCTCGGTTCCATGGGTTTGAACCCCCTGGTGAGAAGGAGGCCTGAGCCATCCACGTGGAGAGGGCCTGGCTCATTCAGGCCACCTGCTCCTTCCTCTCGCGGCCGTGGAAGCCGGGGCACTCCTCCGTCTGGGAGAGGCCCGAGGCTGCAGCTGGGACAGGGCTTAGGCACCAGTCCCTGCTGCCGGCACTGCTCCCTGAGCCGCTGGACCTTAACTCCCACCCCTCAGGGCCTGCAGCCTCCTCAGGCTGCTGCTGCACTGTCCCCCCGGGGGAGCCGGGGATGGGGTGGGCTGGGGGGCTGGGCAGCACCTCAGCAGACAGAGAGCAGCCGGGGAAGCCACTGCGTGAGAAGGCAGGAGGGTCCCCTAACCAGGAGCCCTCAGCAAACCTCTGTGCACAGGCCTGGCCAGCCCAAGGCGGGGGACGGTGTGCAGAGAGGACGCCACAGCTCGGACGCAGCTGCCGCGGTCCCCAGAGCCCCGCTGCAGCCCCCCTTCACGACCCCATTATGGGGCCACATCTGGTGATTGTGGATTACTTCCCACTGCCACCTCGCTCTCGAGCCCGCCCCTGCCTTCCCGCCGGAGCCAATCAGAGCTGTGCACCTCGAAGCCAGATTACTGGCCCCCCACCCCCCAACAATGCTCCGGCACTGAGGCTGCTGCCAGGCCGGCTCCGGCCAGTCTGCTCCCCTGTGGTCACGGCTGCAAAGCGGCTGAGCCACTCTGTGAGCCCAGCCGGACGCCCGGCTCTCCTGTGGGCCGTCATGGTGCCTGCTCCCCACCACCCCCCCAGAGCAGATTCTAGAATCGCACTTGGCGCCACAGCAGCTCTGAGTGGGGGCCCTGAGTGTGGAGCCCCCACCGCTCTGGGGCTGAAGGCACACGGAGCCGACATGGCTGCCCCCGGAGATGCTCACGGCCCCGTGGGAGCGGGGCAGGGTCACGACATTGCAACCTGGGGACAGGGCCCAGGGAGAAAAAGGAAGCCAGGAGGCAGCCCC
Organism: Furipterus horrens; assembly: GCF_987537825.1. Classification (NCBI taxonomy): domain Eukaryota; kingdom Metazoa; phylum Chordata; class Mammalia; order Chiroptera; family Furipteridae; genus Furipterus; species Furipterus horrens. The sequence goes on from NW_028327172.1 coordinate 216,411,416, forward strand.
AGGTGTCACTGTCGGCAGTGAGCTGGGCGGGCTGCGCCTCACCATTATAAACTGAGGCGGTCAGGGTCCCTCCCGGTGACAAGAGAGATGCCCGCATTCAAAGGCAGCGCTGGCACGTAGGAGCTGAGCTCTGAGGCGCCCTCCAGGGAAACCGGCTGGGGGGGGGGGGGGTCCGGGAGGCGGGGGGGCTGGGCCGGCTGGGCTCCCAGGGCGCTGGCCTGGCCATGCCGCCGCCTGCTGTCCCGGGCCCCGCGCAGCACTGGGCAGGCCCGGGGTCTAGGCAAGCTGGTGCGGCCCCACGGAGCACCGGGCCGAGGTCCTGGGCAGGAGGCTCCGGCTGCTCCAGCGGCTGAGTCCCTGGGTGGGAAGCGGGCGCACGGGGCGTGGATGGAGCACCACGGGGGCCGGTGTGGCCGCAGCACCAGGAGAAGGAGCGTGGGAGCTGGGCTGGTGCCGGACTGACCCTGGGCCCGCTGAGCATGGTGGGGGGGCGGTCTCAGAAAGGGCACAGGACGCCGACCCTGAGACCCCGCGCCTCTGCACGTGGCGGTTCCCGGACGCCTGAGTCCACAGCCGGGAGCCCGCAGCCTTCAGCTGAGGGCATGCCGGCAAACTTGTTGCTGGCCCGGCAGGGGTCCCGCGGGGCCTCCTGACACTTAGCAGGGGAAGCCGGTGTCCCCATGGAGCAATTGAACACTTCTGAGCACTTTGGAGAGGTGACCCTCCCCTGGAGACATGGCCCTCCCCCGAAGAGCTCCTGCCCTGAGGGCTGGCGGGGGGCCTGGCACTCGGGTCCGCAGCTGGGCCAGGGGTGTGAGCCGGCACATTAACACAAGGCCATCGGAGATAATGTGCTCTCAAGGAAGTGGCATCGATCCCCTGGCTGCGCAACCTCGGTTTCTAAATCCAAGGCCGAAGGCTGGGCCGTGGGGTCTGCGGGCCGCACGGACTTGTGGAGACGCCGCACAAACGTCAGATAAGGCGGCCCCGTGGCCCCGCAGCAGTCCCGTGGCTCAGGTGGCGCCCCATTGGGGGGGGCGGCAGCGTCCAACCTCTTCGGAAACGTTCTCCTGCGAGACGCTGGGCTCTGCCTTCCCGCCCGACCACCACCCCAGCTCGGCTGCAGGTCCCCCTGATACGGTCCTCCTCCCTTTCCTCCAGAAGCCAGCAGAGGGGTGAGCCTGCCCCTGCCGGTGTCCCCACTTCCTGCCTGCATTCCATCCCACGAGCGGCCATCCTCACGCAGGGCCACTCCGTCCCCAGGGACTTCAGGACAGGCTGGGGGCAGTGTTGGCTGTCATGGCTGCGGTGACTCCTGGTGCTTGATGGGTGGAGACCAGGGACACTCCTCACCACCCCTCGGTGCCCAGGACGCCCCTGCGACCGGGCGGGGTCTGGCCTGGGTGTCTCTGTACCCAGGTGCGGAGAGCCGGCTTAGGGGGCAGGGTCCGCGTGCCTCTCTGCATGTCGTCTATTTGAGAAGCACCTGGGGTCGATTCTCTTCTGCAGAGGACATGTCCCCAGCACCAGGCCGCGGTGTCCCCAGTCCCCACCCATGGCAGCGAGGTCATCTACTGAGCGGAAACGCCCGTGCGCCGGATGAGACAGAGGTGTCCTGCCCTGGATAAGACACAATCTGCTGCATGTCCCAAGGGACAGGCTGCGTCCACTTGCCCAGAGTGCGCATGGACGGCCGTTTGCTGATGGTGTCTGTGTGTCCGGCGCTGTCTGTGTGTCCGGCGCCAGACACAGACCTGCACTCACGCGGGGATCTCAGTCCATCCCACAACCGCCTGGTCACCTCCGAGTGTCCCCACTGTCCTGCTAACAGAGGAAGTGGAGCAACTCACCAGGGCAGCGCAGGCAGACGAAGGCAGGCCCGGCCTTTCTGTCCCCAAAGCGCCCTCCAATCCGAGGGGACGCGTGACATGGCCCAGCAGTGACAGACTGATTGGCTTTCAAAGCTGCCTGTGCTGTCACTGCCCAAGTGACAAGTGGTGGCACCAAAGTGCTCCTGCTGCGCTGGGAGGGAGGTCTCCAGCGAGTGATGGTCCCCAAAGCGCTGCAATTCCCTGCAGTTCACCAAAGTGGTCATTAGGCGGGGCGGGCGGGGCCATGGGACCCTAAGTGCTCTGCACTGCCCGCCTGTGAGAGCAGGGCTTCCCTGGGGTGGGGGCGGGGTGGGACCTGCCTGTCCAGGAGGGTGGCCGACAAAGCAGGGACGAAGAGAGTGCTGGCTGCCCCCGCCAGGTGGGCACAGCGCGGGATCCACATGTCCCTCTCCCGCGGCAGCCGCACCAGGCGGGCCTTTCTCTGCCCGAGTCGTTCATTCGCTCGTTCATTCATTCGTTCAGAGCCCGCACGTGCCGGCCGCTGCGGCTGGGCTCAGCTGTGGTCCCTGCCCGCGTGGCGCTCCGGGTCCTCAGGAGAGAGGGACAGTGAGAGCCCCCATCACCGCACGCCAGGCCCAGAGGCCAGAGACCCGCGGCGGACGCACAGCCGAGGGCAGCGCAGGGTTTGCCGCCAGGTCTGCCCGGCTCGAGGCCGCACTCCGCCCGCACCCCCGTCTCCCTCCCCTGGGCTGTGGCTGCCGCTGTCTGAGGCCCGGCCAGGGGCCCCCGGCCGCCTTCTCACCTCACCTCCAGCTGGAAAGCGCGTGCTTCCACGCCTCCCTGGGGCCTCTTGTCCTGTCACAGGCCGAGGTCGTGGAAGGGTGACCCCGTGTGCCTCTGCTCTGGCCTGGCTCTCAGACGTGGCTGCACCCTAATGCCCCCACCAAAGTCCCGCTTGCACGTCTGAGTGTCCGTGGGATTGTGCCTGTGTTCTCCGCTGAGCTGGCTGGGAGCCCCAACGCACGCTCCACCCTCACGTCCGGGTGAAGGGAGGCCCCCTGGCAACAGGGAAACTGAGGTTCGGGAGGGTAAGCGAGGGTCCCAGGGCTGAAAGCAGAGGCGGAGCTGGGTGAGGAGCCCAGGGGACCCTGGTGGGTAAAGACTTTCTATATAAGACTCCAAGACCCCTTAGGTACAAACTGCTGTTATTCTGTGATTCCCGCATCTTTGTAGCTATTATTCTAAACTGCTACATACTTAAGTTTATTTATCCAGACAGCCCAGGCCCCTGCACTCGGCCTGCAGAGGCCCGCCTCCTGCCCTCCCTGCCGGCCACCGCGGCCTCTGGGTATCACACGCCACCGCCAGAGTGGGCGACAGCCGATTAATTGTTCATAAAGCACTTAGACACTCCCAGGCGACAAGAGCCCTGTCGCCCCAACATTATTTCATTACCATCCCTCAGAGACGAAGCCTTCAGTGAGGTCTAAAAACAGGACGGGAGCCAACGCCGGGCCTCACTGGAGCTCCCTGGGGACTGTGGGCAAGTCACTTAACTTCTGTCACACACAGAGGTCCCCACGCCCCATCAGAGCAGAGAGCTGGGCTGGGCGGCCCACCGCTCCACACCGGAACTCTCTGCCCCCACCTCCGCCTTCATCTGGGGTGGGAGCCAAGCCACCCTGCACTGCCTTCTGCACACAGCTGCCCTGCTCTGTGTAGGACGTCCAGGGCCTTGCAGACGAACGATGGCTTTTATCGGCCTCGTTGCTGACTGCGCACATGTCACTGTCCACCCATCCACAAACCCGGGAGCCCGCAGCCCTGGCCGCACGGAGGTCCGTCAGCCCTGGGAACCCATCGGCTCACCCCTGCCTGCCTCCCTCTCTCCCTCTGGCTAATGTCACAGCCCCTGTCGGCCAGTCCTGGGGAGCCCTGCTGGAGGTGAGCCCTGCCCCCAGGAGCAGCGGACTATGTGGGAACCCAGCCTTCACAATCCCCAACCACAAACTCCAAGGCCAGGGCTGAGCGCAAGCCTGCCTGGGGGCGGAGCGGCGCTGTATGGCCTCCCCCCCGCCCCGCAGCCCTCCCCCCGGCACCCGCAGCCCTCCCCCCGCCACACTGCCCCCCCCCCCCCCGTGGCCTTGCCTCCCACCAGCCCCACCTGCAGAGTCCTCGGGGAGAGCTGAGCACTTTACGGCCAGTCTTCAGGCACAGCCTCCGGAGGTGCCTCTCTGCCTTGTCCCCTGCAGCCCCAGAGTGGCCGTTCTTCTGGGGGTCTTCAGGGAGCGCTCCCACCTCCCGTCCCTCCACTCCTGTAGGGGCCTCGGAAGTCCTCTCCCGCCTCAGTGAGCAGAAGGAGAAGGCGCCGGGAGGCCTCCACTAGCCGTGGCCGCCCAGCAGAGGGTGTGGCCACACGCAGCCCTCACTGTCCCCACCTGCCCCACGAGTGGCCACCCCTGCTGCCAGGCCCAAGCTGGGCCAAGGGAGGCGGCCCAGACCACACGGCCCCCACCCTCCCGAGGGTCAGAGTTTGTGACAATGGCGTTGGGACAGACACACAAGCAGTGACAGAGGCCCCAGACCGGGTCCCTGGCTCCCCTCGGCATGGGAAGCCCCCAGTGCCCCTCATGGGGCCTGGCACAGAGCGAGGGCACACTGCCCAGTTGAGTGGGCAGTTAGCCCGCACCATCTGGGCAGGATTCAGGGGTCCTGCCTTGCCCCCATTGGTGGTCCAGGCTGTGAGCATGCCAGGCATCGGGGTGGTGTGTGACCTTTCCCACTTGTGAGCTGACACCCAGGAGGAGCCAGGCTGCCTGCTCCCTTCTGAGCAAGGGGAGGGGGTCAGCAGCCACCGAGGGCCCCCCCAAGGCCTCACCAAGGGTGATGGAAATCCTATAATTGCCCCATTAAACCCCTCCCCTAGCTCCAGCCCCAGGCAGAGGTCAATACAAGTCATTTGCTAAATGTAGTGGGAAAGTGGACAGGTCAGGTTACCCCGCCTTGCACCAGCCGCCGTGGGGCGGGGGTGGGCTGTGACGGTGCATGAGCACCGCCGTGGGCGCCTGCAAACTCAGGGCCCCGTGAAAACTCACTGGGGCGGGGGGGGGGGGTGTCAGGTCTGAAGGAAGAGCCTCCCACAGGCGCAGGCGTGCAGAGGCCCCGGGTCACAGGTGGGCTCATCGCCCCTCCAGGGAAGCAGAGGGACGTTCCTGCCCAGGGGTGCTCCGAGCTGGTGAGGAGAGAGCTTTGGAATCACCCAGCACCATCCTGAGTCGGCCGGGCCGCAGGGGCGGGGCGCTCTGGGCCGGATGAGGAGCCAAGGGCCCCGCTCACTCCTTCCGCCCTTCACACCTGCGTGTGACAGGGGGGGAATCGGGGCGCAGAGAGCCGGAGTAGCCTGCCTCTGACAGGGCGGGGCCCCTGGTGGCTGCACCGTCCCCTCCTGCGCCTGACCGTTGCAGACAGCGTGGCCTGTGGCTCCACTGGCCTGGCCCTGGCGGTGCCAGCTGCCCAGAACTGCTCCCTTTCGGCTGCGCCGTCCGCCATCATACAAACCACGGACACACTGACCCCTTCCGCCTCCAGCTCCCGTCTCTCCTCCCCGGGAGCCGGCCACAGGCCCTCCGCCCTCCACCCCCTTCACGCCTCTGACCCAGCCTCTGACCCAGCCCCTCGGGCTCCTGCTCACACCGCACCACCGAGGCGCAGGGGCATCCAGACTTGCCACTCCAGGCAGACCTTCTTGCCTTCGATTTCAAGGCGCCTCCGTCTGTTCACTCCCGGTGACAGCAGGCCGTTCCGACAGGCACCGAGCTCACGCAGCACTGGCCAGGCCTGCAGCCCCCCGCACCTACCCTCACCCCCGAGCCGGCCCGAAGCACCTGGGAGGAATGTTGGGCTGATTTACGTCGGAGCCAGCGGGGCCTCTGTGCGGGTCTCCCCCCACCCTACCAGGAAGCCCGGCCGGGACAGTCTGTGTTCCCGGCATTGAGCCCCGCCTGGTGCCTTCGCCGCTCTGCCTCTGGTCTGTAAAACGGGGCCCAGCCTGTCTCCTCTCTGAGGGGCAGAGGGGCAAGGGCACCACCACAGGGCGGGGCCGGTCTGCCCGGCGTGCGCTGCTGGCTCCGGGAACCCTCAGCGCAGGAATCCAAGCAAACTCTGGGTCGGGGTGATGTCAGCGAATTCTATGAAAAACAGACGGGAAGGAGGAATTTGGAAAAAAATAAAAGGTAATCCTGTCCTCACCTGTGCCTTTCCAGCCACCCCCACCCCCACCCCCACCCTTAGGCCGCCGTGGTTTTTGTTTTATTGGGAAACAGCATAACCCCCACACAGAACAGCACGGCAGAGGTTCACGGGGGGCCCTGCCCCCACCGTCCCAGGGTCAGGCCTCACCTGCCCTCCAGGCTCATGGCCGCTGGGGCTCCATCCAGGCCAAGCTCAGAGACCAGACACGTCCCGGGCAGGCAGGAGGAGGAGGGAGGGCCAGGCCTCAGCCGGCCGGGCATCATGTCCACGCATAAGGTTTGGACAGGTCTCCTTGTGTCTGCTGACTCTTTAGGGTATTGTTCCAACCCTGCCGGCTTTGTGGGAAGGAACCTGGGGACACAGCGTAGCTGGTATCAGCCATCAGGGGATGGAGGGGAGGACCCCCACTTAGGATCCAGCCCAGAGGCCATGTTGGGGGGGACATGGGCCCACAGGACACCACAAGCAGGATCCGTGTCCGACCCCACAGGTGACGGGCGCAGACACCTGCTCCTGCAGCTGCCATCCGCTGCCGAGGACCAGGGGCCTGCTGACCATGTGGGAGGCAGGGCTGCACCTGGACTGGCAGTTACCCCAACGCCTGCTCTGAGCCTCACCCTCCTCGCCGGCCCTCAGTGGCAACAGCTCCCTCCGATCCCCCAAAGTGGTCACTGCTCTCCAGCACACAGTGTGGCACCTGCCCCCACCCCTGCCCTGATGTACTTCCTACCCAGGCCAGGCCGGGGGAGCAGGGGGCGCTTGCCTGGAGGACGGCGTAGGCTCTGTCCAGCTCAGTCACGAGGAAAGAACGGAGTGGGGTGGCCGGGGCGGCAGCTGGCCCCGTGGCCCTGCAAACAGTTGGGGCTGCTCCCGTGGCAGCCGGACACGCCTCCTGGTGGGTCCAGGGACCATAATTAAGAGTCAGGTTTCCATCGAAAAGCTTTATTGCCAGGAGGGGTTGTAAATCAATAGACAGCGTTTTTACTGCGGAATGAAAATTAATTATTCAGCGTCAAACATGTTCGCACTCACCTCACTGCCCATGGGCCAGCTGGACTCGGGGCTGGCCAGACGATCCAGGCAGGACAGTCGCAGAAGTGGCATCGCGGGGCCCTGGGTACAGAGGGACACTGAGGCCCAGGAGGGGCCGGGCTGTGCAGCGAGCGATTCGAGACAGCGCCCCGGCCACCACTGAGCGCGCCAGAAGCCAGGTCCGCCCGTCCGCCTGTGAGGGGCGTGCGTGGCAGGTGCAGAGGAAGTCAGAGGGAGGAGAGGGGCCTGGCCGGGCCAGCCGGGTGGACATGGCGCTGCCCCTCGTCACCTCTCTCCCCCTTGTCCCCATCGTCCCCGCTGCCCTCAGCAGAGTGGGGTTGTCCCCTCAGAAGATGGAGCGGAAGCCAGCTGCTGCTTCGATGCATTATTTTATTAATTCATTTATGTATTTGTCTGAAATTCACAGAGCAAACGGGCAGCAGAGCTGACTCACGCTCCCAGCCAGGCAGGGTAGGTGCGTGGGGAGAGGTTGTCCCTCGCGGCTGCCACTGGCCCTAAACTGGAAGGTGTGTGGACGTGGCCTTGAGGAGGAGCAGAACCCGGCCCTGCTGGGGGAAGTGTGGACTGCCGTCAGATGGGGACGGGGACTCCGTGGCCCCAGGCTGGGGGTCCCTGCTTCGGTGCTGGACACAGTCCAAGGGTCTCGAGCACCTGACAGAGTGGCCCCGACCGCCACAGCCTCTCAGGGACTCACAGGTCCCCCAGCTCCCTGGTCCTCAGATGCACCCCGCCCCTCGTTCCCCATCTCTCCCTCCCTGGCCGCTCCCTCTCCTTTCCCCCATCTGTCTCCTCTGTGTTGTGATGGGGACCGCGGCCACCACAGCAGAGTCAGGGCCCCCTGTGTGTCCTGGGATGTGTCTGAGTGCAGGGTGGCCACAGCAGGCAGGCACTAGATGGTAATGAGAGGTGAGAGGTGGGAGGTGGGAGGTCAGCAGGGGCCACAGCAGTGCCGACCTGAGTGCCCCACAGCGAGTGGGCTTCATCTGAAGGCAGGAGAGGAAGGAGGCCCATCTAACCTTCAGAAAGGTCTCTCTGGCAGTGGGAGGGGACAGATGGAGAGGGTGGGACTGGAGCAGAGAGGAGCAAAAGGCAAGGTCGCTGTGCCGGATGGGGCGGCCTCCTGGGTGCAGCCAGGAGGGCTGCTTGGAGGAATTGCCATGCCTGCCTGTGACATCATGGGCCTTGCCTGCTGCTGCCCCAGGGTGGAGGAAGGCTAGGGTGAGGGCAGGGGCTATCAGAGCCACAGCTGCCAGGAAAAGTGGGGTGGGGGAGGTTGGGTTTGTCCCTTGCCTCCGCTAGGGCACCTAATTTTTAAACTTTTTAGTGATTTTATTTATTTATTTTTAGAGAGAGGGGACGGGAGGGAGAAAGGGAGAGAGAGAAAGATCAGCTGGTTACCTCTCATATGTGCTCTGACCAGGGATCAAACTCACAACCCAGGCACGTGCTCTCACCGGGAATCAAACTGGTGACCTTTGCTTTGCGGGACAATGTCCAGCCCACTGGGCCACACCGGTCAGGGCCACCAGGGCATTTTAAGGTGCACCAGCCCAGGATTCCCACCTTTGAACCTCGCAGCGCCCTGGGGAGAGGGGCCCTGGCCCGCCCACAGATGCCCCACGCGAGAAGAGAGCTCTGCAGCAGAGCGTCTCGGCAGCGCTGGCCCCAGTTCTGGGCTGCAGTCGCGGGCCGCGTGGCCTGTCCTTGTGGCCGGAGGGCCCGAGCCTCAGCTTCCTCCTCTTCAACCCGAGGCCATGGCCCCACGGGGCCTTCCTCCCCGGGAGCTGTGCCCACTGGACAGTGCCCTGACTGGGGGGGGGGGGGGTGGCCCATGCCCTTCTGTGGCCCACAGCGACCTGGGTGCCCATTGTCCTGACTCAAACCCAGTCACTTAAAGCTTCCTCCAAAGGAGCAGGGAGCGCTGGCTGAGGGCGGGCTGCCGGCGCCCCTGCAGTGCGGGTGCACCTCCTCCGTGTCGCCGAGACCCCGTTGCCGTCAGATGTTAATATTTCCAACACTGATCTTTACGGACCTCCCCAGGGGCTGCGCTGATGGGATATTGGCCATCACGCTCAACTAAAGAGAGCGTATTGATCTGGAGGAAAAACAGAGGTCACTTTTAAAAAAATAACCCAAACCTATAAAACACTGAAATCCATAAACCCCCAGTTTCTGGGCGGCAGAGTGACATCCAACCTACTGCGGTCTCCACTGCTTGGTCAATACGGCTCCATTACGGGCCACGCGCGGTGCCCCGCCCGCCCCGTCCAGGCCCCCGCGGCTGTCCAGATTAATATGGGCCTGGGCGTTTTAATTCTGTGTCCATTAGTATCACATTGCCAGCTGATTGGCTCGGATATCGATCCCGAGGAAGGCCGCTCAGGGGGCCTGTGCCCAGCGAGGTCAGCGGGGGACACGGGACAGCTCTGCGGCCTGAGGGCAGAGCCCGTCCTTCTGCATGGAATCTGGAGCCTCCGACATGGGCCGCCGGAGCCCAGAGAGGTGCACTGTGGGCTGGCTGGGCTGGCAGGTCCTCCCTGGCCACTCAGAGCGCAGGCACAGGCCTCTGCCGGCCCCAGGACAGGCAGGGCCAGAGGTAGAGGAGGTCAAAGTTGTCCAGCACCTTCTCCCACCAAGTGCCTCACGGGCCTTCCAGAGAGGGGCCTCGGCCAGCCCGCCAGCCTGCAAGCCCCCCGGGTAGTGCCTGTAAAGAAGCCACATGCCTGTGGGAGGGAACGGGATGCTATGGTGTCTCCCAGGGAGCTCCAGACAGGACGTGGTCCGTATTGTCCGGGAGGGAGGTGACAGAGCCTGGAATGCAGGCTGGCGAGGTGGACTGACAGATGGATGGACAGACGGAAGCTAAAACTGCCCCGGTAACCGCCAAGCAGGCAGAACTGACAGGGAGCTGCAGCGGATTATAGGAGTGATCCCGCCTGGCACTCCCACCCCCGAGGGCACCGCCCCACAAATGCAGAGTGACTTCGCAAGTGCCCTTCCCAAGCAGAGCCTTTGTGTGGGGGGGCTCCTCTCGTGGGTGCAGCTGGGGCGGAGGAGGCGGTGCTGGAGGCCCGGGCCCCTGGGTGCGGCCTGGGCAGGTGGGCTCAGCTCTCGGAGGGTCCCCCTCTGCCGCAGGGAGGCCACAGACAGCAGGCACCCAGGCTCCTTCCCCAGCACCGCCCACCCAGCCCCCTCCTGCTGAAGCCCACACGCCGGTTTGCCTTTCTCCCCAAAAGGAACTTAGGGCCAGATCCTGCGTCCTCCAAACTCTCACATCACTTCACTTGGAAATGCTGTCCCTGCCCTGATGGCTCTGCAGGCACAGAGAACAGAGCTGGCGGGCAGCCTCCTCCCGGGGTGGGGGTCCCATTCACGGCTCCCTCACAGGTCAGGTCCCAGCAGCTGCCTCCTGGACATGGGTCCCACCCACCTCCGCTCTGCACTGGGCGAGGAAGAGGGGAGAGAGGACGACTCTTTCCTCTCTGGGGGTCGAAGTGGCACCCACCCCCACCCCTGCCTCTCCCATCCCACCCCTGGGACTGAGTCCATGGCCGCTCTCACCCACCTGCAGGCGGCGGGCTCTGCGGCCTCCATTCGAGGGCCCAGCCACAAGCCAGAGGCTCCGTTGCTGTACAGAGAGGAGAATGAACCCTGGTCCGGTGGCCCAGCTGTTCGGAGCATTGTCCCGTGCACCCAAGGTTGCAGGTTCGATCCCCAGTCAGGGTGCGTACAGGAAGCAACCGAGCGGTGTCTCCCTCTCTCATATGATGTTTCTCTGTCTTAAAAATGAGTAAATAAACAATAGGAGAGTGAGGCCTAGGGACAGAGTGGCTGCCACTGCTGGTCTCCAAGGCACTAGGCTCAGGCCCAGCCTGGCCCAGCTCCTGCTTCAGCCCCGGTTCCTGCCAGGCGTCAGAGAGCCCCCGCTGTATGTTGCTGTGGGCTGACGGCACCAGGACCCGCACGCCTCAGCCCAGGGACCCACGCGGAAGGGTCAGACTGGGGCTTGGGTACTGCCTGCCACCCAGGTCTCCAGCCTGGGGGCCTGCCTGGTCCTTGCTGCGAGGGCCCTTGTGGTCCGTGGGTTCATGGTGGCAGCCCCCCAGCCCCGCTCTCCAGCGCTGTCGCTGGGACGAGCCGATGCAGGCAGGTGTGACCCACAACCACTGGGAGCGTCACCATCCTTCACAGGGTGACGCCCACACGTCTCAGTGACGAAAGGGTTTTGGAAATGACACTGGTAGCTGCACAACGTTGTGACTGTAATTAATGCCACTGGATTGCACTTAAAACAGTCTAAAAGGCAAATTTTATATTATATATGTTTACACACACAGAGAGACACACAAGAGAACCCCCAGGCTGCTGGTCTGGTGCCAGGCGCCCAGCACCCCGGGGGGAGGCTACGGGAGGGGACTGCGGGTCTGGAGACAGGCCGGGCTGTCAGGACGGAGGTGAACCGTGGCTGGTGGACGGGGCCTGGGAGCCAGAGTGGACGCAGGGCAGGAGGCTGAAGACGGGGGTGCAGCTGCTCAGATGGGGGGGGGTACGAGGAGGGAGGAGGATCCCAGGGCGGCAGCCCGCTCTGTGTCCCCCCGCCCTGTTCCAAGCTCCACACTGGAGCCCCCCGCCTCCTTGCTCGGGAGACAGAGAACTGAGCAGCCCCGGCGCGCCACAGAGCGCGGCAGGCCGGCTGGACGGCAGGGGCGGTTCGCGCCTGACACTGACGGCCACCTGCAGTCAGATGTCAACCCCAGCCTCGGTCTACAAGGCGAATCTCTGGACTCTGCCGGGTTACTTGGGTTACTTTGCCCGCCCTGCTCTGGGGTGCAGCACTTTCGGGGGTCTTCTTCCGACAGACCGCCTGGCAGCTGAGAGCCCCTGGCCCCAAATCGTGGACATTTGTTACCGATGGATCAATAAGTCACCCGAGGCCCCCCAGGGAGGCCTGAGTCCCCGGCCTCTCTCCAGCTGCAGAATTAAAAGGCGAGGTTGTTGTTGGTGTTGTAACAGGCGTGTCGTCCGGCTCTGGTTACACGCGGCTGCTGCGGGGGGGGTGGGGCGGGCGAGGGAGGACAGTCAGCCCGCTCCCCGCAGGGCTGGGTGTCAGGGGCCTCCTGCAGGTGCCCTGAGATGGGCCACAGAACACAGCGACAGCTGTCAGGGGGTCTCCTTCCTTCTCCTGGAGGCTGGGGTCTGGGGACTGAGGGTACCTGAGCTGCGGGGCAGAGGGGCCCAGCCTTGGTGGGACACCCGAGGCCCACAGGGAGGGGGAAGGGTGACCTGACCCGGTGGGGTCACTCAGGTAGTTGCTCAGCCTGGGGGATGAGCCCACTGTGCAGGCAGGGTAGATGCACCCCTCCCCAGGGGTCCCTGCTTCCAGCAGCCTCCTCCTGGCCGAGGACTCACCACGGCTGGGCAGCAGCTGTGCCCACACCTGCTTTGTCCACGTGACACCTTTATTTAGTGCCTCTGTGGATCTGGCCCAGGGCCTGATGTGGGGACAGGGAACTCCTTACTGTGTCCTGTCCTTCAACACCGGCACAGTCCCCCAGGCGTTCTTCATCCCATTTTACAGATGAGAAAACTGAGGCCAACAAAGTAGAGTCAGTGTCCCAATAGGACACACACACCCCACCTCACATAGAGCAGTCCACCTCCCTCTCTGCAGCAGTGGAGGGAAAGGGGTTCTGATGTCTGTCTTCCTCCCCAGGAGCCCCGACCTAAGGGGCGTCCCCCCACCACCCTGCTGGAGGCGCTGCCGGTTGGCCAGCACTCAGTCTGCAGGACCCTGACGAGCTGGGTCACCGATGAGACACCACCGCCGCCAGCAGGGCCTGGCCTCCCATTATCACCAAATGAATAACTCCGTTTAGAGAAGTTGTTTGGGGCATGGCCCCAGACAATGACTCCTGTCAAAAGATTTACCGCAGCTCATGGGTGACGGGGCCCGAGGCCCCGTGGGCCGGGCTTCGAGTTTGCCAGCTCATGCAGAAACCGAAGATTGCAGCGTGGACCATGTTGCCGCGGAAATTCATGCCATTTGACCCCAAATGGAGAGAGAATCCTAGGGCTTGTTCGCACTCAAGCTTGGCGATGCTGTAAATAGCTGGCTCTGAAGAGGAGCCTCCCCCTGGCCTTGCACAGGACACCAGGCACCATCCTGGGACAGGAGAATGTGGCTCGTCACTTTGTCCATCAGCCCCGGCCTCAGGTGAGCACCCCTGAGAGAATTCCGTTTTAACACAGGGTGCTCAGTAGAGCTCTCGCTGCAGGAAGTAATAGAGCGAGGACTGTAAACTTGGCCGTGATTTATTTTCTCCTCGGCTGCCAGAAAGCTCAGCGGCTAAGAAAAACTCCGTCTGTCAGCAACGTCAGTCCTTCAGTGTGAGATGTGCACTCTCTTTGACGTCAGCCTTGTGGTTTCTGTGTGGACTTTATTATGTTTGTTTAATGTGCCTCGCACCATGGGCCACTTCCACCCTTTGCTGGAGGCGTAAGGACCTGAGTAAGATTGATGACAAGGTGGAGGGAGCAGTGACCACTTCTGGTCGGGACAGCTGACCGGCCTTTGGACCTTTGACTGGGTGAACTCTCAGTTTCCTGCCTGTGTCTGACTCTGGGTCTAGACAGCCTTGGTCACCATCAGCCATGTCCCTGCCCGCGGGCACCCAGGGCCCTCAGACAGGTCGGCTCCCCCGCGCTAACGACTGCCCCCTAGTTCACGCTACGGCGACAAACCTCAAATTTGCACTCAGGCCCGTGCGTGTCCATGGCTCAGCCGCGCCAGGCGATGCCATGTGTCACACGGGGCCCACAGGAGAGGACCTGTCACTGCGGTACGGTGGGAACTAGGAAACAGGCCTGGCGATCGCAGCGATAGCAGGTGTCCTCTGCAAAGGGCCAGAGAGCAGACAAAGGAGGCGCTGTGGGCCAGGCAGCGGTGGCCACAGCCCTCACAACTGGGCCGGTGGCACAGACTACACGTGGAGCGGACAGAAGTAAGCGGGCGTGACCCCTGGGCTGTAGTTTGCTCCCCTTGACCTAGCGGAGATTTCCAGAAAAAAATATTGAAAATGCTGTGACCACCGACCCAGCTTAGACTGGTCCCATCCTATTTCTTATGAGGCCCGGAACTAACGTGCAAACCTCGGACGCCCCCCCATGGGTGACAGCTGTGCACCCTCTCTGCGCCCCCTCAAAATCCTACCTTGACCCCGGGACCAGGGAGACAGGGTGGGGCCTGGCCTGCTGACTCGCAAATAAAAAACTTTTCTTCTCTCAAAAGCTGCTGCCCCTGCATTGGCTCCTCCGCACGTCAGGCAGGGGCCCTCACTGGGAACAGTGCCACCTTCATGGTTGCTGCCCGTGACCAAGTGCAGACGGAGGCAGGGCAGCCGAGGAGCAAACTTTCCAAGAAACATCGAGAGAAAATGCACAGGAGCCAGGACGTGCTGGGTTTGCATATGGAAGTGTTTCTTCATTCCCAGCTGTCCAGATTTTAAATGGCTCCAGGGACAAGGTCAAGCCCAGAGGGGGCGACGGGACCCTCTGTTAAGCGCTCAGGAAGGTCTGAGGCGGAAGCTCGCAGACACGGACCCTGTAAGGAGCTTAGCCTGGGTGCCCCCGACCCTCCCGCTTAAATGGCAGGTTCTCAGACTCCCGGGGCGGGGCGGGGGGCGGGGGCGCAAGGGGTTCTCGGGGCCTGCGAGGGAGTGGAGCTGCTCCTTAGGGGCTCATGGCTGGGTCTGAGCAGCAGGTGCGCAGGGGCTGCAAGGGTGGCTGGGCTCTGCAGCGAAGACTGACCACCCCCTTACAGAGCAAAGGGCGCTGAGCCCCGGGGGCACCTGCTTCTCCCAGGGTGGTGGCCCCTGGCCAGGCGCCAACTCAGCGGCCTGCCAGGGGGACCTACTATGTGCGCCGCTCTGGGGCTCCCCGGCAGCCGCTGCCCTTCCTGCCAGATTCCACGGCTGCAGGGCTCTCAGGTCACACTGCCTGTCCCCGGCTGGTCCCCAAGGAGCAAGGAAGCAGCCCCAGGTCACACAGCAATCTGTCCTCTCTCCCCACACAAGGACCCAGGGGGAGCACCTTGGAGCTGTCACTGGCTGTAACCTGATCAGGGACAAGACAAGGATCTGGGGCACCAAGACAAGAGACATCTTAATTAGTGGCTTTTCCGGAGCAGCCAGAGCCCCAGACGTCTCTTAACTTGTCTGAGCCGGAAATCCGGCCTCCCGGCATGGACGGCTGCAGGCTGGCGCTTGCTGGGGTGGCTCTGCACACGCGGGCGCATGGGGCATGGTCACGGTCTGTGCTGCCGAGGGACACGCGTGGTGGTTCCTCCTGCCAGCTGGGCCTGGTGTAGGACGTGCCCTGTGTCTCTGCCCCGGATGCAGAATGGAGCTCCCGTCCCCAGAAGAGGTCACACAGGGAGAATGGTCCCTGGCACGGGGGTCTGGGCAGCCTGAGCATCACAGAGAGAGGCTCCCCAACCTGCTGGCGGGCAGAACCTCACAGGGGCTGGGGCGGGGGCTGTCTCATGGGCCGGCCCTGGGTCTCTGGAGAGAGCTGCTGGTCCTCAGCTGGTGAATGGCCACGCGGTGTCCCATTCGGCCCCTTGTGTCTGGGAGCTGAGGGACCTGGCGGGAGCATTTCAGCTGAAGGACGAGAGGGACCAGGCAGGTGAGCAAGGAGAGAAGAGCGAGCACGCCCCGGGGACAGCTTGGGCCAAGGCTGGGCCCGGGGAACACTTGGGCCCTGCTCGAGGAGCAGGGTCACAGGAGCAGGAGGAGACACTGGGGTCAGCAGGGTCACGGCAGTGGATGACAGGAAGTCGCCGTCCTTCCAGGAGACGCTCCGCAGCCAGGCCGGCTCTGAGGCCCAGCTCGGCACCTTCTGGCCCATGAGCGTGTGCCAGCCCCTCACCTCTCTGAGCTTCGGTGACCTCATCGGCAGAAGGGAGCCGCATCTGTGTCTGCGTCGCATGGCAGAGCGGCTGCAAGGATGGGCACCAAGCCGCTCAGCGTGACGCACGTACCCGGGCAGGGGCGGGAGCGAGGGCAAAGGGCCCAGCGCGGTCAGGGTTCCGTGAGCGCCGCAAATGCCCGCAGCAGCCCTGCCTACTGGCCCTGCGCATGCTCACGGAGCCGGAGCCTTGCCAGCGGCGTAGGTAGGACGGGTGACCCCGGTAGGGAGGTGGGGGCGGGGGGTGCGGCCTCTGCCTGAGCCTGTGAGTGTATCTTGAAATACAGGAAGTACGAGAGGCAAACGGCATCATCTCGACAAGGAAGACAGCAGCTGGGTCGCGGAGACACCGGAAGGCTCGTCCTCCTGCAGCAGCGGCAGTGTGGGGAGCCCTCGGGAAGTGGGATTCCTGCAGGGGGTGCACTGGCTGCTGTGCCAGCACTGACCTCCTGCTGACCTGGCTGCACTCCTGCCCCTCAGGGGCCTGTGTCCCAGGGCCTGAGGACGCACCAGCCATCAGGCTGGTTCGCTGGACGACAGAGCTCAGGACAATTTTCACGGGGGTGCGGCCGGAGGGGAGGCAGGGGAGGGGGAGAGGTAGGCGGGGCCCACATCTCCGGGTGGGGACGTCACGGGGGCCGCGCTGGCTCCATGTTGGGGACAGTGTGGAGTGCAGAGATGAGGGGCCGTGGGGGGCGGCCAAGCCCCCATCACCCACCAAGTAGCCACACTGGGCCTCACCTTAGGAAGGTCCCCTCCTGGGGACACAGGGGTGGTGAGGACAGTCTCTGGAGGGCCTGGGTCCTGATGACGCCGGCAGGACCTCGCCGCTGAGGTCACGCCCCCTGCCCTGTCCAGATGGGCCTGGGGTGACTGCGTCTGGCAGCAGGCTAGGACAATGGCTCCTGCTGTCGGCCAGCTGCCCCCGGCCACATTCCCCAGGGACCTAGTGACCCTGAACAGGGGCCCTGAAGCGGTCCCTGCTGACTCAGCAAGATGCCCACTCACTAATGAAGGGCCGTTGGAAAGGGCACTGACCTTGGTCGGCCGGCGGGCGCATCCATCCGGGGCCACAGCAAGGAGAGCGAGGGCAGGGGGGTGCCCCTTCCTGCCCCCAGCTGGAGGGCTCAGCAACTGGGGGCGGGGCCAGGACTGAGATGCTGTGTCAGAGGTTTTCCAGGCTCTGTCCCTGCAGATGAGGGCAAGAGCGGTGACCACACCATCACAGCACCTGGGGCCAGGACGTGGGGTGGCCCCAGATGCTGTGGGAGGGCAGAGTGGCCCTGACCCAGGCTGAAGATCACAGAAGGCTGCCTGGAGGAGGTGGCCTGGAGCCAGGTCTCCAAGATGAGCGGGACTGGCCAGAGCTCCAGAAGAAGGGGCTTCCAGATATGAAGCAGCAGGAACGAGGACTTGGGGGTGAAGAGGGCAGTGACATGACAAGTAGCTGGTCCTGACTGCAGCCACGCCTACAGCCAGGCGTTGTGGGGAGGTGGGGAGGGCATGGGCGGGGGTTCAGATGTGTCAGAAATGCCCCCTCCGGGTGGGAGCCAGTCCAGGCGAGGTGGGGGGCGGGGCAGGACAGACACACAGCCAGGACCGAGGCAAAGGTGTGGGCCTGATGACTGTCCAGTAGCTAGCGGCCCAGGAGGACGCAGGTCCCTGCAGGGCGCGGGAGGAAAGCCAGGCTGGCCCTGCAGAATCCTGGGAGGCCGTTCCGATTCATGCGAAAACAGGAGCCAGGCAAGCACAGAACATGATGGGCGCAGCAGCCCACCGTCTCCCATGTTACAGGACACAGGAAGTGGGAGGACCCAGACAGGAAGGTCCATGCAGCCTGCGGGAGGGCACCTGGACCAGAGAAGGTGGGCTCCAGGCAAGACCCCCTTCTCCAAAGGGAGGGAGGGACGCTGCAGGGGCACAGTCTGGGCCTGCTCAGCCCGCGGAGGGTCTGGGGTTTACTACATGAGAACAGGCAGGAGGCGACCCATTGCCATGACTTCCCACCGCGTCAAGCTGGGATAAAGCCCACGCCCTGTCCCATGCTATCCCTTGCCATTAGACACTGTTTCCTTCAGCCGCTGCTGAGGTGGCCCAAGAGGCACCGGCAGAAGGTTCCCCGCCGCGTGGGCACTGTGTGACCGCAGGCAGGCTGCGCTCCCTCTCTGAGCCGCAGACCCCGCTCCTGTGAGATGGGTGTTCCATAACCTCTGCCCTGCCCCGCCCCCCGCAGGGGCGTTAGAGCCACGCATCGGGGTGCATAGGGCTGTGTGATGCCCGGGGAGAGACGTGGGGGAACCAGTGTCCCTCGTGACGCCCAAGACATTCGCAGATCTTGACAACCTCCAGGTCAAAAAATAAACCGCAACACATTTCAAAATATCTGTTTCATGCAGAGACCATGTTCTCTGACGACCATGCAACTGACTTCCAGGTTAAGGACAAAAAGGGGATTTAAGGGCAGGCAGGTATACAGTGGAAGGTTCAGGCACTCGCCTTACGAATCCACGAGCTGAAGCAGTGAGTACAGTGGACATTACAAAGTGTTCAGAGCGGACTGGAAAGGAAAGCATCACCTCTAAGTTTTGTGGGGGCGACTGTACTGGTTTCCCGAGGCCTCGTCCTAAACTATGCATTGATTACAGAGCGGGAAAACCTGACGCAAGCAAGCGACATTTTTAACTCTCCGAAATACAGAAGAATGCCAAGTGTAAAGGACAGAGAAGACCAGGTGTGAGAAGACATTAATGAAAGAGAAAAGTAAGAAAAATTTCAAAAATCAACAAAAGGAACATGTTGTTTTCTGAGAAAAGGCAGAAACATCCCTAGCAAGACCAAAGAGGAACAGCAGTGGTGCCGAGAGCTGGCACCCAGAGTACAGGAAGGAGCACGCAGACACGCTCCGGACTGAGAAGGTGGCGAAGGCACGGTATACTTGGTGCCAATGAATCTGTAGTGCGTGCAGCGGACGATGTTCTTGAAGAAAAATTCAACTCCAAAATTAATGCATTAAGGTGCCATAGAAGACATGAACCAACCAATGACCAAGACAGAAACTGGACTGATGAGCAAGAACTTCACTCTCCAAATAACAGACAAAAGCTACGAAGCTCAGGGAGTGTTACAGCAAGATTTGCCAGGACATGAAGGAACAGGTCGTCCCCACCCGTGCACATGCCTCACAGAACAGGAGGAGCGGGGACACAGATTCATCTTCTGAGACTCGCGTAACTAACGCCTAAAGCCAAGTGACAGTTCACGGGAAAAAGAAAAAGGCGTCCCACCAATCTCAACGAAAAACCTGGATGCGAAAGTGAATCTTCAGGGAAGGACGGCAAATCAAATCTAGCCGTGTATCAAAACACCCCCATTACGGGTTTACCCCGTAAATGCAAGGAGAGTTCTCGGTGCGAAGCCCCGATGACCACGGGAGGAAGGGGGCGGGGGAGAAACCCGGGAGCGCCGTTCCCGTGGAGACCGAGCAAGCATCAGTAAAAGCCAACACCCACCAGCAAGCTGATTTCTGAAATTATTAACCCACTGTGACTGGAATGAAAGGTTCCTATTTAGACTAGGTACAGGACAAGCTGCCGAGCAAAGGGACCCAAACGGCGTTGGGACAGAGGGAGTTTGTTTCTGTGGCATGACAAAAGGCGGGAAAGCAGGGTAGCTGCTGGTGGTGGCTCTGCTCCGGGTTTACGCAGGGACACAGGCTGCTGCCACTGTGCTGTGCACCTGCCCCGGGATGCCGTCCTCCTACCTGGTCAGTGTGGGCTCACCATCGCCGCTTCCACAGGAAGGAAAAGTGACGTGGGCTTCGCATGCATCACTTCTTCTCATGCCCATGGATGAGAACTGAGGGGCCACACCTAGGCTGCAAAATGCAGGGGTGTTTTTGTTTTTTGGGTTTTTGTCTTTGCTTTTGTTTGTTTTAAGGGAGGGCAAGGGAGGCGGAAAGAGAGAGAGAGGAACACTGAAGCAAGAGAGAAGCAAGGATTGGCTGCCTCTCGTACACTACGCACCCTCGCCAGGGACCAAGCCTGCAACCCAGGCACGTGCCCTGACCAGGAATCGAACCGGCAACCCTTTGCTTTATGGGACGACACCCAATCAACTGAGCCACACTGGTCAAGGCCGAAATGTAGTTTTCATCTGGTGGCCGTGTACCCAGCTAAAACTCAGAGAAGTCCTATGGGCAATGAGGGACAATTTCCAGGCTCTGCCACACTTGATAAAAACTATTTATTGAAACTGTTGAGTAGGTACCACACGTAGTCCAGCTACTCCCATTAAAGCCAGGATGGGTTCAGGGACGCCTCCAGTATCGCTTACATTCAACATTGCATCAGTGAATACAGGAAATGCAATCGGACAAGAAAAAAAAAATCAAAGAGACAATGTTGGAAAAAGCCGCTTGTTCACAGAGAAAATCCAAGATAATCTGTGGACAAACTGGAAGTAGTACTAATAATTACACAGGTATAACTAATAACCGATAAGTTTGCTGGATACAAAAGCAATAGAACTTCTATAGACCACAATACTCAGGAACAAAATCAACAGGGAAAAGATCTCAGTCTTAGGCAACCAACGCTGTAATCTTTGAACTGTGCGAAGTGGTCACTGGGTGAAGCTGTGAAATACATCATTCCGTGGATGTGAAGATGTCTCCTTCAATCGGCCTATGTAGCCAATGAACTTGGACAAAAATGTCCCCACTGATTTTTTTTTCCCCCATAGGACTTGGAAAGCTCGTATGAAAAGATAATGAAAAAGAAATGGACCAGAAGAACTTTAAAATTTTTAGGGAATAAGAGGTATAGAAACTATTAGGGAAGTATGGGAACGGGTCAAAATGAGAGGGGAAGGCAAAGAGGACAAACTGCAAAACTCAGAAAGGGTGACCTGTGTCAGGAAGCCTGGCTTTGGACTGGGGCAGGAGCACACACCGGCGGGGACGGTGCTCCCTGGGACCCACGGCTTCCCGTGTGGAAACAAGGAACATCCGTACCTACAGGAAAATCAAGTCCAGGTGGGTCACAGACATACATGGGAAAGAACTATAAAACCTCTAGAAGAAAATATTAAATAATATGTGTATGTCCACAGAGTGCAGACAACGCAAACAGCGGGGAGGGCTGGGGGCCTGGACTTGGAGGAAGTTCACGAGGCCTGCTGAAGCGCCCATCACTCTGCCCATCACTCCGCCCTGTTCCAAGGGCCCAGTGGAGTCCCAGTTACCCGGGGGAACCTCACCCCCGCCCATGGGTGGAGCAGCTGCATCGTCACGGGGCACCGCTGGGGTAGACAGAGTGGAGAAGGAGGGCGTGTTTTGTCCCCCATCTTCCAGGCCCAGCCTTGGCGGTCAGGGAAGGCCACTGACAGGAACAACGTCTGGGCAAGGCGAAGGGCAGCAAGAGGAGGAAGTTAGGAGAGGGACCCTGGGCACACACACAGCTCGGGACACCCGCAGACGCTGCATGTCCTACGGCTCCGTGAGCCAGAACCCAGGAGGGCGTCTGGGTGTCCCCCGGAGAGGAGAAAGAGATTCACCATTAGAATGATGCCTAATCGATGTGATTATTTCAAATTTACTCCCAACTCTTTCCCAAGGGACTGAACACAGACATGACCGCGTGCCCAATGGAATAGAGCAATTCGGACAAACACGGAAAGCGCCAGGGAGCGGAATCATGCCGGCCGGCTCCAGGCGGGGTGACAGCGCACCTGCGGGCGCCGGTGTGGAACCCGGGTCAGGAGGGAGCCGCAGGGGCCGCCTTTCATCTTCCCCCTGGGGGGTCTGCAGAGATGAGCGGCTTTGAGAATGGAGGTCTCCATTAATCATTCCCGTCAGCAGCACGTCGGGCACGGGCACAGCTGGCCGGATGCGCCCATGGCCCCCCCTGAGCTGGTGAGGGGGCACTGGGGGTAGGCGGGGGGCCAGGAGGCCCTGGGGTGCAGGGTCTTTGGCTGCAAGTGTGTTTGGGTGCCCTAGTGGGTATGGGCAGTGTGTTCAGTTTTCTCACCTTGTAAAACTCTGCAGGGGTCTCAGAGGTCCCTGGGGGACTCAGGCACTTTGACAGCGTGTCCCTGACTCTTCCACTCCAAACCCATCTGCTCACTGAGGCCAGGGGCACAGAAGTCACCCTTGCTGCCGGCCCACCAGGGACCCAGTCCTCCAGAGCCGCCTTTCCTGCCCACTGCTCCCCCATACCTGGGCAGCTGCCTGCCGAGACCGCCAGCTAGACCCCCGTCACCATCCCAGGCTCACCTGCCAGCCCCCGCCACCAGCTGCTGGGGGCTTCCCAGCCAAGAGCAGACGGGCTCCTGCCCTGCCCGTTTCTCCACTGCCTGCTGCACAAGGTCCCCGGACAGACACACCTCTGAGCACATCCTCTGCTCCTGGGGTCCCCAAAGGCCACATCAGCCCAGCATCCCTGCTCCTCTGTTTCCAGCAGGCCCAGGACCTTGTCCATTGAGCAAATTCCAACTGATCTTGAAGAATCTCTGAAGTGACACCACCTCTGGGAAGCCTTCCTGGAGGTACCAAGCGGAACTGATTTCCTGGTTTTATGCTGTAACTGGCAACAATGAAGGCCCCTCTGGTTGATAACAGGGGACGTGCCCTGGGCCACGTGCAGAAAGGGTGACCTGTGCCAGGGAGCCCAGTGCGTTTCCATGGCCCTGGTGCCCAGACGTGGGGGAGGCAGGGGGGCGTTGGGGTTTCCCCAGACAGTGCCTGCTGCAAGCTGGGACGTGAACGGAGCCCCCCAGCCTGGCTTGCTTCTGACAACCTGCAGAGGCCAGCGCTTCAGCTGGGAAAGGGCGCACTCGCTTCAAGTGTAAGTTCAGGGCCACGTGGGAAAGGGCGTCCACCTCTCTCCGACCTGCCCCCTTGCAGTCTCTGTCTGCCAGTTTCTGCCCCACCCGTGGGCACTGACCCCTGGCTCCAGGGGGAGACCCCGGGCCCAACGGGCACCTAGGGGGGGACAGGATGTGGGGGAGGGGGTGGAGAGGACACAGGAAAACTGGGGGGCAGAGACGCCTGGCCTGGATCGGAGTGGGGTTCCATGGAGGAGAAAGAAGGACTCCCACCAGCTCCGCATAAGCCCGCCCCGCCCCGCCCCGCCCACAGGTCAGCGAGGCCCGGCTGGTGCGGCAGCCACTCACCTGATGACCCGGCTCCAGCCTGTCTCTGCTCCTCAGAGTCAGGGCCTGTGAAACGGGGGTGCGAAGGGCCTCCCTGGCCACCAGACCGAGCGGTAATTCACAGTAACTGTGCCACCACACTCCCTCCCCACCCCCACCTCTAAGCTGCTCCTCCCCGGGGCTGCCCACGTGTCTTCAGGCCTGTCGCCCACGAAGCCAGACAGTGAGCTGTGACATTTCCGCCACAGACCCTCGGCACACCGTGCCCAGGATGCACGCATTTTCCTTACGGCTCCGACTCAGCCGGGGCTCCGACAGACCGAGCCCATCAGTCAGGACACGTGACTGGAAGATTAGCTGGTGTGCAGGGCGGGAGGCAGCCTCGGAACAGCTACAAAAGACCGCCACCTCTGTCGGCGTCCCGATTCGCCGCCCGGCCCGCACGGGGCGAGGCAGAAGGAGGCCCGGATTAATCCAGATTGACAATCAGGGCCCTTTCTTCCTCCAGCGCAGGGCTTTCTCCTGTGGCGCCCTGCCAGGAAGGTATTGTGTTCCGAGACGAAAATACTTTTCATTTTTTCTACAATTTCCGTTTAAAAAGTTCCAAATGTTCAGCCATATGATCTGAAACTGAACTTCAAGAAAATTCTACAGGGGTTTGGACAGTGGAGAGAGAAAACGTGGGGTCTGCTCCCCCGACCCCACGCCGGCAGGATACGGTTTCAAGCCTTTCTTCTCGCAGCCCACCCTCCCCTGCTGGCCCTGAGGAGACGGGCAGGCCGACCCTCCCGCGGACGCGCCGCCCTGGGTGGGGGCGGGAGCCACCAAGGTTCTCCCGCCTTGGAATCTCACCCCTGTGGTGGGTCGCTGGGACCCAGGAGTCTGGAAGCCAGGAGATGCGGGTGCCTCTGTCCGCCTCGGTCTCCGTGGCCTTAAGGAAACTCGATACATGACTGTGCTGAGAACTTTTCTAGAAGCACAGTTAAATCCTGTATCTCACAACCCTGGGAAGCAAGGCTCTGACTTCCACTTTACAGATGGGTAAACCGAGGCCCAGGAGCTGAGTGGCTGGTTCAGGCCCCACAGCGGGCGAGGGATGGAGGCTGAGTTCAAGCTGATGTGAATTTAGCGCTTTGGTTGACCAGGGCCGTCCCAGACCTCTCTGCGGCCCCCAGGCCAGGACACTCCGTCCGTCTTACATACGTGTGTTGGGGCTCCCTCATCTGAATTCTGTGAAGACAGAAGATGGGCTGCTTGGAGGGAGCCTCTGAGGGTCATCTCGGTCCCTGCGGCCCCGCCCCCGGGGCCCCTCCAGGACAGGGGGTGGGCTTGCCTCTGCGTGTCCTGCCCCCAGACCAGCGCCTGGTGCGGAGCGGATCACAGAGCAGCCATACCTCCTGGCTAAGATCGCCCATGTGCAGCCACATGAGGGGCCTGGCAGGGCATCGGGGCACCTCGTCACGTTTGGGAAGTGAGCTGGCCCGAGCAGCGTGAGTCATCTGCGCTGGGTGCTGTGAACACGTGGGTGCAGGGGACCTCAAACGCATCGCGCTGTAAGTTACATGGGAGCTGCGAGGCCTCGTCCGTCACCAGGCGTCTAACAGTTATCTGTTCATGTCCATTGTCCTTAACTGGGCGCCGCGCCCAGCAGAGGTTGCCCACTGAGTGAACCAGTGACTGAATGAAGGAGGCCGTCACCTGCTCCCCACGAGACCTCCAGGTCCCCGGGGGCCAGCGGGGCCACATCAGCCTGCTTGACTTGGCCTCCCCGGGGCCCGGCACCTCCACGGCTCACTTGGTGGCCCGCACCCGGCTGCGTGTGGTGTGCGTGGCAGTGTATGTACATAACGGGCAATACGGAGAGTGACAGTGCCATGAGGCCCTTTGGTCTGATTGTCCTGCATCTGCTTGGCTGAGCCCAGGAGCCACAGGAGAATCCCAGCCAAGCGTGTCCTTGGCCGTGTCTCTCCCGGAAGGGGCCGGGTTCGAGGCCCTCATCCACAGACACTTGTTCCTGGAACCGCGCAGGGAAGGCACAGAGGGGTCAGGGAGTTTTCTGAACCAACATGAAGGGTGGAGGTGGGATCTGAACTCCCGGCCCAGCCCAAGAGCTCAGACGGTCTGATGCCAAAGCCAACATGAGGTGCACAGATGGCCCGTGCCTGGGTCTTCCCGTGGCCCCTCCACCCCGAGGACTCTTCCCCCAGGATTCGTGCCCAGGATACCCCCCTCCAAGCAGGAGCTGCTGCTTGGCCAGACTCCCACAGGCCCCCCAGGCTCGTCCCCTACCCCAGCCAGGGCAGACTCCCCTCTGCTTTCCACAGAGTCTGAGGCCGGGACGCCACTGGCTCGCGGCTCCTCTCCCATCAAGGCTCCAGGTCACCACTCAGCAGATCGTTCAGGCTGAAGCCAGAATCTCCCCGTAAACGTCCCACTAATTCAGACCAGGCCGCAGCTGCCGCACTCTCTCAGGGGCGCCGCAAGGAGTCACAGATGCAATGCATCAAACGAGGAGCACGTTTGCAGTCCTGGCCCCTCTCAGTACTGGGGAATTCTAGGCTCTCTGAGCTGGAAAAGATCTTAAAAGGCATCCTACCAGCTGCCCCCATCTACCACCCCACCATGCAGGGCTTGGCACTCTCCACACAGCTGAGGGAAGTTAACAGCAGCACGCAGCCTCTTACACACCCCCAGGGACAGAGAGCTCACTACCTCTCAGAGCACCCTGTTCCTTCCACCAGCAACTCTGTCCTTCTAGAAACATAGGTGAAGCAAGTGTCTCCCCTGGCAGTTCTCAGCACTGTCCTCAGGGCCACACAGGATGTGAGCGACCCCTCTTCCCTGTCACAGTGCTCCCAGGTTCTGAAGTCCCTTCCCCAAGAACAGGGTCCAGTCCCTGATCTGGCTACAGCATGCTGCATGCGCTCTTGGCAATGGCCCTTCTAGAACCAGGCGGTTTTCTCTCAGGGGCTCATTTAAGCCTCTGAGGAACCTCAACATGAGTCCTCTTCTTCCCATTGCACAGGTGAGCACAGCGAGGCTCAGAGAGGGACAGCAATGTGCCCAAGGCCACACAGCTGAGGGTGACGGGCCACATCTGCCATCTGCTCTGAACCGAGGGGTGAACTGGCTCATGTCCCCACACTCCGCACACCCAACATTCCCACATGTAGCTGCTGCCTCAATGTCCCCAACTGCCACCTGCCAGCAGTCCCGCCCCTCAGCCTGGGGACATGCTCTGGCTGCTGATCTCCCCTCCACCCAAGTGTAGGGCAGGCAGCCAGAAGTGCCAGTGAACCCATGTCCCCCGACACCCTGCAACCCATGTCCAGCTCAGGCTGAGCTGGCAGACACTGGTGGGTAAACACCGAGCCCTGCACGCCGGCTGGTGTCCTGCACCGCCACCCACAGGTGCCCACGTGAGGCCTGGGTGCACACCCTTCGGGCTGCCTCACCTCCCTGTCCCCCCGCCGTGTTTCCTGGGACCACCTGCGAGGTGACCACCTGCCCACCAGGCCTTGTCTCAGCACCTGCTTCTGGGGACCCAGACCCAGGCCCCACGGCCTGAGAGGGACCCCTTGCAGCCCCCTGAAGGACCCCTTCTCCATCTCACCCTTGGCGGGCACCTCTGTGTGTTACGTTTTCTGTGGTGATTCATCACAGAGCAGTCTGGGGTCTCACTCAGCTTCCGGAATTGAAAAGAAATGGATCAGGGAAGAGTGGGGACGATGGCGAGAACGGAAATGGCGGCAAGACCAGCCTGGCTGTCGCCGGCTCTAGGACTTCCCCTCAAGGTGGATAAGTGTAACAATGAAGCGCGCGCAGCAGCCACAGTGAACCCCCACATGCGCACCAACCGCGTACTCGGCCCCCAAAGCCTAGTGCAGGCTGCCCGGGGCGGGGCTCCGGCTCCTCACTCCCACGGGACTAGAGTGGGAAGGGCCTGGGGCAGGCCCTGCTTCTAGAACCTCCAGGAATCAGTGTTGGGGACAGGCCGCAGGAGTCCTGAGCACTGGAGGTGCCGCGCGGGACGCACACACCTGTGGGGCAAACAGATTCCAGATTCCGTGGGCTGCTCACCAGCCCGCAGGCCTTCCCACGCCTCGGCCCGAGCAGCAAGCATGTGGTGGTGGCCAGGAGCTGAGCAGAGAAGGAGGCCAGGCCTCAGAGCAGCATGAGGGGGGTTTCAGCCCCGGGGAGCCCGGGGGGCGGGGGGCAGGGACTGCAAGGCTCCAGAGCCCAAGCGGAACTCCGCAGACCGAGGAGAACTGACTGCCCAGGTGGGCTCTTGGATCGCTATGGTGCAGAAAACAGAGCTGACGGGCCAAATGCTGCTTCCACTGGCCCTCCCTGCACCTTTAACAAGCACCTACTACGTGCCGCTGGCCCTGGCTGGTTTGGCTCAGTGGATTGAGCGTCGGCCTGCGAGCTAAGTGTCGCTGGTTCGATCTTCCAGTCAGGGCACATCAGAGAAGGAAAACTCTGACTCCAAAAAACCTCCGCTGCCTTGCGGCATACCTCTTCAGGGGAAAGGCTAAGGGAGTAAACCCCGACAGAAAATCCGGAGCCGGAGTCCCTAAGGCGGTTTGACGTTGTAGTCAACACCGGCAACTCCTGCGGCGCACCTGAAGCCAAGCTGTATTGACTCCGTCTTTCCCTTGGACCCTTCAGCTGCGAAGAGAGGGGGGGTCTGCTGCATGGGCAACAGCAGACCCTCCATATCACCCTGCCCAGGCTCTGTAGCTTCAGCGTCATCGCAAGATGTCGATTCAACACGGGAGGAGACAGATACGATGTCACTCCCGAGTCGGACTGCACAGCCATTCTCGGCGGTGCAGATAGACTCTTAAGAAGCTACACCATCGTCTCTCGAGACGGACGGCTGCCGACGACGACGACGACGACTACGTGCCGGGCACCTCGCCCACTGCGCACGGCTAAGTTCGCCCAGCCGACACTTCCCTGAGCGCATCCGCCGTAAAGGATTAAGAAGTTGCCTGCAGGAAGCCCTGGCTTTGTGTGGGAACATTCCCCCGGCTGAGGAGGAGAGGCAGAGGAGGAAAGAATGAGCAATTATGAGCTGCGTTGTCTTCAGATGAAAGGGCCTCTTTGTGGTCCCCCGGCTCCTGTTCAGGCTGTCTGCGGCAGTTGGATGCTGCTGGGTCTGACCTGTTTTTTCAGGCTAGTAACCTGCACTGTGGGCCATCTCAGGCCAGGGGAAGTATCGGCCCGCGTCCTCTCCAGCACAAACCCGCCCGTTGAACTTCACCTCCGAAACCAGCAAAACGGCTTGGGAAAAAAAAGGCAAACCTCTCACTCATGGTACTTTCAGTTCAGGAATGAGGGAGAGGTGAAATTAAAGTGGCTTTAATCGGATTCTCCCCACACGATTTCAGTGCTGAATGGTCAATTGTTACTAAATTCTAATTGGTTCTGGGTCACTTCCTTTGAAATAGTGGCTGCGTTCTGTTCATTTTTTCAATTAAATCTTAACAATTCACATCTGACAAAACTCAAAAATCTTGTCAGAAATGGTTCAGGTTTGTGCGAGTAAGAATGTGCAAGGAGCAGGATGGGGCTGGGACCAGAGGGAACTTCCAGACCGAGGACCAATTTAAGGGCTAATTACGAGAATGCTGATTTTATTGTTTCCAGACTCACCTCCCTACGTTGCAGAGGACGAGGCTTCCTCATCACCTTACAAAAAATACTTGGGAGGAAACCGTCCAAGACCACAAACGCCTTGGCCTGCGCGATGACGGTTCTCTGGATTTACAAATTCAAGCCTTTTCCTATTTTATCTCTCACTGTGTGAAAGTTTATTTTGTCCCTGAGATAACACAGCCCGGGAGTCGGCTTGATGTCAGGAAAAACCAAGGGCTTTGCAGCAAGCCGACGCAGGTTCAAAGTCGGCCTCGGCCAGGGAAAAGCTGGGAGATCGATTTTCCTGCAGGGACCTCCCCTCGCAGGCCTCGGCGTTCCCATCTGCAGCGTGGGAATGGTGTTCTCTAGACCCGGGGTCATACATGAGCACCGCCTGGCAGGAGGGAGTTGCTCCGTAACTGGACATTACTGTCACTTGAATGGTAGGATTCTTACGGCTTGGGGCTTGGTCCCAGCCTGTTGGATGTCATATCAAAAAACGTGTGACCTTGCTCTGGCCGGTGGCTCAGTTGGTTGGAGCATCATCCTGTACCTCAAAAGGTTGTGGGGTCAGCCCCGAGTCAGGTCTCGCACGAGAGGCAACCGATCGATGTTTCTCTCTCTTTTCCTCTCCCTCTAAAAAAATCAATAAGTATATCCTCGGGCGAGGATTAAAAAAGCCCTGCAGACCAGAGACGGTCACCAGCTTTCTCACTCACGCAGCCAGCCAGTTCTGGAGCCAGAAGGAGCAGCGAAAGCTTTCCTCAGCGCTGCGTCTCAAAGGCAAGGCTTCCGGGCGGGACCTGGCTGGCTGTAGCCCACAGCTGAAGGCCGTCGCCCGGCCTCGCCAGCCACGTGCCGTCCCTGGACCAGCAGCCTGGGCGTCCCCTGGGAACTTGTCACAAAGCCGTCCCAGGCCCGCCCCAGACCTTCACAGTCGAAATCTGCATTTTAACAAGATCCCAGCTGGTTCTGGACACAGGAGCGTCTGGGAAGTGCTGGCCTGTGGCATCTCATCAGACTCTGATGGCCTGAAAATTAGAGCCCTGCCAGTTCTCCGCCGGCCCTGCGCCCCTGCGCCCCTGTGACCTCAGGGGCTGGCTGGTTGCTTGGGCAGGGGGCGGAGCCTGTTCCTTGTGCAGGAGGGTGGGGCCAGCTCCTTGGGAAGGGGGCAGGGCCTGTTCCTCGGGCAGATGGGCGGGGTCTGTTCCTCTGGCAGATGGGCGGGGCCTGTCCCTGGAGCAGGGGGCGGGGCCTGTTCCTCGGGCAGGGGGCGGAGCCTGTTCCTTGTGCAGGAGGGTGGGGCCAGCTCCTTGGGAAGGGGGCGGGGCCTGTTCCTCGGGCAGGTGGGCAGGGCCTTTTCCTTGGGCAGGGGGCGGGGCCTGTTCCTGGTGTGGGAGGGTGAAGCCACTCGGAGGACACAGGTAGTCCTTCCTCACCCTGCGGTTCCTGCTGGTCAGACAGGCCGCTCACACCCTCCCTGGTCGTTTCTTCTGACCTGCCACTTAGTCCAGACCACCTCGTCACCCGTTCTGCCGGGGCCCTGCCCCTCCCTCGGCCTCATCCCTTCCAGGTTTGTAGCTGGTTTCCTCTCATTGCGATCTACATCTCTTTGCTGAGGGGTGTCGGGGGGGGGGGTTCAAAACCCCTCTAGGGGCCCTTCCTCAGTGCCTGGGGAGCTGGGGTGTGGGCGTCAGCCGCTCGCCCTCAGTGGGACCCCGCTGCAGTGTGGGAGGGTGTGGTTGTCAGGATGGCACGTGGTCCAGGGGTGATTGTCTCTACTACCCCCCACCCCCCGCAGCTGCCCCGCAGCCCCAAATGAACTCCTCGTGCTCAGCTCCATCAGGCTCTGCTCTGGGGAGAGCTCAGGCTGAGGCCCCTCACTGCCCCTCCCAATGGGGCAGAGTGGTCAGGTGGGTCCCGTGCCCCCACCCCAAGGCGCTGGGAGTGTCAGGCCAGGCTGGTTTAGGTTAAGTGTTCTCTCTCATTACCACGTAGAGGAACAGAGGGGGCGAGGTGGCTGTGGGGAGGATGAAGGCAGGGAGGGGTGGAGCAGGGGGATGATATGGGTGTTGAGAAGGGTGTCAGAGCTGGAACTGGCATCACCTGGGGAGGAGGGAGGGGAGGAGGGGCGGGGGGATGTGGAGGTTGACACCACGTGGTTCACCCAGCCTCCCAGCCTCTGGCCCAGTTTCAGTCCTACTCCCAATCCAAGGTTGGGCTGTACTCTCACCTCCTCCAGACAGTCCTTCCTGACTGCTCCACCGTGACCCCCAAGAGCACTCTCACTCCCACACTCCCACAGGGGACCTGCCTGACCTCAGCACGACCCCAAGGGTTTTCCTACATTGAGACACAAACACAGGACATCCAGGTCCAGAGAGGGGGTCCCAGTGCCATGACTGAAAATCAGAGGCCCAGGGTCTGATCTGGGTCCACCCGGGACAAGCTACTTGGCCTCTCTGGCCTCCGTGTCCTCACTCTCCATGTGGGGAGGGGCCTGCTCCCCCAAGGACTTCGGATTTGTGTGCAGGGTGCCTGAAGCAGGCCGGCCAATGTGCTCGCCATGGACACAGAGCTGGGACCCTGTCTGCTTTGTCAGGCGGGGGTCCTTCGCGCTGCCTTCCTGCCACGAAGGCCCAATGGGCAGACACGTGCAGGACAGGGTTAGGGGGTGTGCCTTCTGGGCAAGGCCCCACCCCTGGGCCCCTGGTCTCTCCAGCCCCCCCCTGGCCGGGGTCTCCACTGCTCTAGCCTCCCCGCTGCCCACTTGCCCAGAAGATGCCCCTTCGGGGACTGGCACTGAGTGGGTGAGAGCCTGTGGAATAACTGCGTGGATGAGGGCAGACCAGATGCTGGCCGGGGGAGGGCAGAGGGGCCATGGTTACTGCGCAGGACATGGGACCCGGGCCATCTGACCGGAGTCTGTACTCCCACTCCCCTTACCATGGGGAAGGACAGGCAGGATCTGAACGGGGTTTGCAGAACAAAAGACCTGCGAGTGGCGGGGCTCCCCTCCCCAGAGCCTGCAGGCAGACCAGCCCAGGGGCACCGCCCAGCACGTCTGGTGCCCCCGCGGCAGGTGCCTTCAGACTGATGTCTGCACACATCAGTGCTGGTGCTGCTTGGCCCCATCCGACTCCTGGGCCTCGGCCTCCGGGCTGCGGGCTCCTCCGCCAGTCCGTGGGAGGCAGCACCAGGCCACCACCGCCCACCCAGCGGAGGTGCCGGGTCCTGGCCTCACGTCCCCCAGGCCAGATCCAGGCTTGGAGAGACCCGAGGCCCCGGACAGCACACAGAGACGTGGGTATTTGTGTTGCTCCCTGTTCCTGCCCCTGGGTGGGTAAGAGCCCTCTGGACCCAAGAAACACGAGGCTGCCCCCTCACCCCTACATGCTCCTCACTGGGCAGGCACCCCGGCCCCCTGGGCCGATGATCCTTCACATCAGCAACACTGCCTGGGCATGGAGGGGGCCACACGCTCCCCCCCACACACCCTCCTCAAGGCCAGGCCAGTGGTCTGACCACAGCGGGCCAGGCCCCCGAACCCATGCCCTGCTGCAAAGTGGCACAAACGGCAAACTGTCCTCTGAGGACTTTGGAGACAGATAGGGTGCTTACATGAAGCTCGTTCTCAGGAGGGGGCCCCTGCCCACCACCCCCTACCCCTGGGTGCTGAGAGCTCCCGTGGGAGCTCCCTCTGGGGCCCTTCCTCCCTCCCGGCTCTGGGGCTCTGGCCAAGGAGAGTGACGGGCAGTCGCTCGTTATATTCGGTAACAGGCCTTGGGTTAAGCCAATTGAGTGGCAATTTGTAATAGAAATAACGGATGGGCTCAGCCAGCAGGGCAGACGTCCAAGGCACAGGGCTCCAGGGAAGGAGCGGGGCTGGCTGGAGCTGCCTCGGACCCTGGCCCTGTGCCTGGGCATGTGCCTGCTGCGCGCAGTCGTGGCACAGGAGTGCTTAGGGCGCTGTCTCCCGTGGGCACCCAGGCCCCGGTGCAGCAGGAGCTAAGGGGAAAAGTGGCAGGTCAGAGAGGGCAAGGGCCTTGCCCGCAGCCACACAGCGGGAGAGCAGGGGTGCCAGGACTCCCCTGCCGTGCACCATCCTGCCTCACAGGACACCTGGGTGTGGGGGACTGGACACACCCACCCTGCCATCTGGGCAGGAGCTGAGGTAGAAGTGGGGTGACAGGTCCCTACTGAAGGTCTTTTAAAAGTCCTCATCGTGTTGCTGATTTGTGGCCACAGCTCACAACCTTCTCCGTGCAGTGCCTCCTAACTGCTTCCGAACTCCCCCCTCCCCCGGCTTTAAAACCGCTAGAGACAGGGGTGGCCAAAGAGATGAAGGCAGAAGTCAGTGGAAGGGGCCTTTAGGGCACCCCTAAAAGCTGGGAGGAGGCCCCTTTGCTTCTGGCACTCCCCCTTCATCCTATGACATGGGACAAAGATAGGAGGGCTGGAGCTTCGGCAGCTGTATTGTGACTGGAGGATAGGACCCTGTGTTAGGATGGCAGACAAGAAAAGCAAAAGGGGTCCCTGGGTCCGTGGTGCCTTTGGGACGTGCCACACAAGCCCTGGCTGCCCACCTACGGGCTGCGCTCGGCGTTCCATCGTCAGCAGCCACATGCAGATGCTGACTGGCCCAGCCTGGAAAAGCCTCCTGCGTTAGTTGAGATAGCAACTCAGTTTCCTAAACAGAAACCAAGTCACAGTGCTTCCACAGGACACACAGACATGTAAGCTGGTGCCCAGGGGCCGGGCCGCTCTGCCCACACCTGCTCCTTCTGTCCCAGGCTCTGCTTCACTCTAGGAGACAAGTCTGCGTTTGACGTCACAACCTCACCACAGGCAGCCAGAAAGTGGCAGGACAGATGCAAGGGCCACACAGCTTCCTTTGAGGGAAAGATCTGGAACGGCACATGGCACTGCTCCCCACCCCAAGTCAGAACCTCATCGTGGAACTGGGCTGAGTGCTGCAAAGGAGGCTGGGCAACGGGGTCTGTAGCCAAGGGGCCCCCAAAACCCAGCAGGTTTGCTGGTGAAAGGCGGGAGGGGAGGGCACCACACCTCCCCCTGCCGGGGGTCAGAGAAGACTTCAGAGCACCTGCGGCCTTTGAGCCACCTGAGGGGAACACAGGTGTTTGCTGTGAGCCAGTCTCGGGGCCCCTCCACTGCCACCACCAACACTGTGAGGGAAACTGGCCCCCACTCCTCCCCCCGCGCTGGCTCAGCCTTTGGCGGGTCTTGAGGATCTGGATGTGATGAGCACACACTCTGGCCCGCCAGGGGCTCCCCGTCTGGTGGGGAGGGGACTGGTGTCTTGTTGCCATGCAGTCAGACAAGGCTGCACAGGGCTGGTCCCGCTCCCCACAAGTGGGACCCAACACAGACGGGGCCTGCACCCATGGAACCGAGGGGTTTGAAGAGCCCGAGACTCATAGATGCTACTCAACTCACCCACAGATTATGCGATGCCAGTGCGATGCCAGGGCTGGGGGCCTCGTGTTGCTTTGCATGAAGAGGATGTGAAAATGGAGGCCTGAGTACCCGAGACGCTAGTGATGCTATGCACCAACCAGGCTGGGCGCTCAGACTCCATCCAGGTGCTGCTGTGAAGGTGTGTCCTAGCTGTGGTCCCTGCTTGTGTCCCTGGTCTGGGAGTCAACGCTCCACAGTGGGGGTGGGCCTCACCCAATCAGTTGGAGGCCTTAAGAGTAAAGAGCGGAGTCCCGCCAAGTGGAAGGCCTTCTCCTCGGGACCAACATGGAAACCCCGCCTTGCCAGCCCCACGCGCGCATGAGCCAAAATCTTTGCTCTCTAGCATGTGTCCAGAAAGTGTCCAGCCACGCGTATGACAAATAGAGATGTTCGTTGAAGAAGGTACAGGATACAAGAATTGTGCTTTGTACATAAGACAGTGACGCCTCAGTCCCCGTCAAAGGAGGCACCTTGGGACCTCACACAGTTCTCCCAACTGCAGCACCATGTTCCTTCCGCTCCGGGAGCAGAAGCCGCGGAACGAATTTTGCCACAACACGTTTCATGTCAAGATCCTGCATCAAAATCTCGGACACAGAAGTTTTTGGAATCCCCAGAGCGGCTTCTGGTTCTCGCCCTGTCAGTCTGATCTCTGTGGACTGCAGCCCATGCACGGTCAGCATCCTCAGGGGTTCTGCTTGTGGCAGGCCTTCCGGGAGGTGGGTCACTTTCAACAGACTCTCAACCCCCTTTGAAGCATCTGTGCCACACTGTTATCTGTGCTGCACTCATTGCCCCGTCCCCAAAAGCCTTCTGAGTCACCTGAATAGTTTCCGTGGAGGAATGTTCAAGCTTAATTCAAAATCTGATGCAGATTCACTGCTGTACTCACTCGGTCATTCTGAATGCAACGGCCACACAGTGCACATGCTCACTCAGCGTCTGCCGCCCTCACTGACTAGTACAGTGAAGTCGTCACTGTTCACGCATGTGCATACCAGTCCACAGTCCACTCTCCTTGGCTGCCAGGTTACTACTGATGTCACGCAAACTGTTCTTGTTATAAACAATGGCTGGACTTTTTCTGAACAGACTATTTTGTGTGTTTGTGTGTGTGCGTGTTATTTTTTTCTGAAGAGCTCTAACACAATACCTAGGAACACTATGAAGAAAAATACGTATTACTTCCCTAAACAAGATTTTTAAAATAGAATACAAGGTAAAACAAATATTCCTATGTGACCCAGCGAACTTCCATCTCTGTAGAGATCGCCACAGTAAGAAATGCATTTTACGTCCTGAAATAAATCAATAAATGTAGAGATGTGAACACAATTTCAGTGAACACTGCTAATCCTGACAGGCGAGGAGCCCTGGCTGCCCCTACCCCCAGCAGCTGGACGAGGACCCAGCCAGAACTGTGCTGGCAGAACAGAGAGTCACTGTCCACCTGGCAACTGCCTCGCTGCCCGCCCGTGGGTTGCCCGCTGCCCTGGAGCTCCTCCCATCCTTGGGGCTCATAGGGACCTGAAGAACCAACGTTAGGCTCACTTTTGGGATTGGGAGTCAATCACCAGCTAAGTGGCCACACCGGCCTCCTCCACTGGGCGTGACTGCTCATCCGTCATTTATTCCACCACTCTTGGTGAAGGACCATCAGGTGGTCCCCAAACTGCGTGTCAGATGTCAGGGCCTGATTCCTGCCTCCAGGGGCCCCCAGCCTTGTAAGGCAGACAAGAAACAGCAGAGACCCTCACGTCAAGTGTGGATGGGTGGGGAAGGGGTCGCCTAGCAGAGCCCCACGGAGGGGCGGTGTGGGTGGCCGTGCCAGGGCAGGCTGGCTGCCCCGTGAACCCCCACTTGAAGGAGTCCTGACAGACACAAGGGAGGGTCACTTTACAGGGCGTCCTCAGTGCACGAGGTCTCAAGGAGGCCAGTGAGGAGCTCCTCAGCCCAGGGCCGCATTCCTGCAGGACCCTGGGAAATTCAGAGCGGGCACTTGGCAAACCCATCTGCTCCTCTCAGCATATGGAGCAGAGCGGAGGTGTCCCGCGAGTAGCAGACGAGGCTCAAAAGCCTTTGGGAACGGTACCCACGGAAAGATGCATCCAGCCACACCCTAAACGGCCCTGGGAGGGGCACCTAGAGAATGGGGGGTGAGGCGGCGGGCGGGGCGATGAGGAGCAGGCCTGGTCTGCAGGCTGCAGAATCCCGTCTCTGAAAGTGGGATCCACAGAACAGGGAGCCGGAGCCCCAGCCTCCGCACAGATGGCACAGGGTCTCTGGGAGGCTAGCTGGCTGGGAGTTGGGGGACAGACAAACGGCGGGTAGAGAGAAAAGAAAGGGGGGCAAGTCACGTGAGAGGGAAACTGTGACCCCAGCCCACTCCCAGCCTGAATGCGCTGTCGTGGGAGGGCAGCGCTGTGCTCCGGCCCCATCTCCACACGGTCTGCAGAGGAGGGACCGAGGGCTGTGAGCGCCGTCGGGCCACGTGGCCAGGACTGTCCCCAGCGAACCTCCCTTCTTCCCTCCAAGCCATGGGCACTGGGAAATAGCAGCAAAGCAGCGATCTGGAAATAAAGGCAGGGTGGACAGCGTGCCCTCCGGTGGAGCTGGGGAGGGAGTATTCTGGCGGTGGTTGTTTTTGTTCTCTTTATGGAAATAGAGGACATTTAAATTTGTGCGCATGAATAACTTCGGTAAGGCTTAATACCGAGGAGGAAGGGAAGGGTACGGTGGGTCTCTGAACGTCAGTCTTCTAGACATTTCTGTAAATTTCTTCCTTTCCCACTAAAAAAAAAAAAAATGGATTCAGATGGTGGCTACCCGGGGCTGTCCGTCTGTCCGTCTGCCCAAGCTCAGCTGCTGCTTCCCGGCGGAGGCACACTTTCCTCCGCGGGTGGGGAGCGAGGCGGCCCTGGCGCCACCCACCCGGTGCGCGCTGGAGTTCTGCATCAGTTCAGCACAGGGCCCGCTCTAAATAAACAGATGTTGAGAGGAAGCAAACTCGTGAGCACTCTGACTCCGCGCAGTCGGACTTCTGGTGCCTTCGTATGTTTGTTTCTTGCCTGGATTTTCTTAATTTTCTACAACAAACGAACAGGGAGCGGAGAGCGTTTCCATGTGAAATCAGACGGGGTGTAGCGGGACGGCGCCTGGGGCAGGTGGGGAGGGGGCGCGGGGGCGCAGTTTCCCCAGGGTCGAGCCGGCGGGCGTCTGCCCTCGGCAGGCCCTGAGAGTCTCCAGGCTGGAGGCCGAGGAGGGAGCGCCGGGGCCGGCGGCGGAGGGGGTCGCAGTGCCTCCCCTTCCTCTCGGCCCGCGTCCTGGGCTCTGCGAGCTGGCCAGGCTCTGTTCCGAAGTGATAGGCGACCTGCAGCCCGGCCTCGGGCCGCGCCTCCTGCCGGTAGAATGGGCAGCGGGTGCGCCGGGAGCCCTCCCGAGAGCGCGAGGGTGTCTCCCAGCTTCTGCGTCCGCCCACGGTTCTGCCGAGGTCTGAGTCTGGAGGGGGAGGAGAGACTCGGAAGTCTCCAGTTGGCTCGGGTCTAAGTTCTGCATTTTACGCGCCAGGGAGCCCAAGGTCCCCGCCGCAGCCCCGCCCCGAACTTAGCCCTCGCCCTGCCCCAGGGATCGCGCTCCTCCGCAGGCAGCTACACCGGGCCCCGGCTCCAGGAGTCGCGTCTCTGGGGAACGGCGGGTCCGGAGCGCGCGGGGCTGCAGGCGCGCCGCGCAGGGTCCTGCGTGGCGGGGCGCGGCGCGGCGGAGGCGGAGGAGGGGTGAGGACCGAGGGTCGGCTTTTAGCGAAAAAGAAGTTGAATCATCAGCTAAACCATTAGGACTAATGCGATGTACAGAAGATGAGGGATCAATGCCGGGCCTCGGGGGTGCCGGTGGGGGCGAAGGTGGGGGCAGCTGAGCCGACGCCCCCCCTCCCGGACCCCGGGAAGCGCAGCGGGCTCCCTCCCGCCCATTTTGGGAAATGGATTTTCGCGATTTAAGAAACAAACTCAAACCAAAGGGAGCGAGGCCCGGATGTGCTGACGCTGCGGTTCGGCGCGGAGCTGCAGCGACCAGCGGCTCCGGGAAAGGGGTGCAGGCGGGGGCCGCGGAAGGGGCGAGAAGCCCCGGCGGAGACGTGCAGGCAGAACGAACTTGGCCAAACGAACCGGGCTGTCCCGCGAGGGCTGAGCTCCCGGGCGGCGTCGGCTGGACTCCCTATTCCCTGGGCCCCAGGGCCCAGGCTTCCAGTTGAGCCGCTGTGATCCGAGGAGGCCAGGCCTGCGCCCCGCCTAGAGAGCCCTCCTACCCAGGAGGAGGCTTGGCAGGGAACGCACCCTGAGCTCACCACCTGGGCCTGCTGTCAGGCCTCCTTCCCAGGGTTTGGGAGAGGGTGGCCATGTCACTCACGCGCACATACACACACACACACACACACCAGTGCCCTGGCCGTGAAGGACAGCGAGCCTCGGGCTCGCACTGGCTGTGGTCTTGGCATGAGTCCTGGGTGTGTCTCTGCCAGGCCTTGGAGAGAACCAGACTTTCAGAGGGGAGTCCCTTGGAAGTCCCGGGGAGGGGGAAGATCAGATGATACCAAGCGTCCTCACAGACTCTGTTCCCCTTGGGCTTCCCGCTCCCTTGCCTCTGACACTCAGGGAGCACCTCCTGTGGGGCAGGGTCCGCCCTCTGTGCCAATGCCACGGTGGGCAGCTGTAGGAGCAGAGGGAAGAAGAGGGAGGTGACGGGGTTACCTGGTCAATGAGTACAGGAGGTGAGAAGGACTGGAGCTGGATGTTTGCTGGGGAGGTGGCTGGGGGCTGTCAGCACCGCCTCCAAGAATGGGGTGTGTTTAAGGGGACCCTGTCTACATAAACAGTTTTAATCATCATGCATCAGCACATCAGGATCGCCCCATCTGCCCAGTCTCCCCAGCCCCAGTGCCCACACAGGTCTCTGCCAGGCTGGAGGTCCCCTCCGGGGTCCAACTAAGGCTCAGGTTGGTCCCAGGCATTCTAGAGGGCCTTAGACAATTCCAAGAAAGGCACAGTACAGTGTGGGGCCCTCTCAGGCAAAGGCTGGGGCACAGGATTGCCTCTGAGGCAGCCCCGCCTTGGGGAACTCAGGCTGGGAAGGAAAATGCTTGGAAGAGGGAGAGGAGGCTTGAGGAAGGGCAGAGGGCAGGGACTGGAGGAGCCAGGCCTTCTGAGCTGGTGGGCAGCCCTCACCCGCCCAGTCTCCCCCTGCCCCAGCCCGAAAGTTGGGCTGTGGGGCTGAGCTCTCATCATTTCCCCGTTGGAAAGACAGCCGGGCATAGCTCTGTCTTCTGGGACAGGTGGTGTCGGTGTCGGTGATGTGGTGCTAGACGAGGACCTCAGTCCTCATTCATAAAATGGGGTCATTATCCCCACCCAGGTTACTGAGGGGACCTGAGACAACTCGAACAAAGTACTTGATCACCTCCCAGCTCCAAGAAAGCTCTAATGTAGTGTGGATGGGGTCAGGGGCCATCTACCACTCCTGGGGGGGCTCAAGGCCCTGGGCCGGGGGCCGCGCCCACTTCTGAATGCTGAACGGTGGGCCAGTTTTGTGGTTGGGTGGGAGAGGCACAGTCGCCCGTCGGGGGGAGTGGGGGCACAAGTGTGTGGACACCCTGGTCTCCACTGAGGCCCTGGCAAGGGACCGACGGTTTCTGTGCTGGCGAGAGTGGGAGCTAGGACCCTCGCGGGGCCAGACAACAGACGATGCTGAAGGTGTCTGCAGGGTCAGGGGTGCAGCTGTGCTCATGAAGGGCTACTGCGCATGCGTGCGCAGGCCTGTGGGGATAAGGTGTGTGGGCACCCTCGGGTGCACAAAGCGTGACTGCCCTGGCTGGAGCGCCGGTGGGAGCGTGACTGCGCGCGCGAATGGGGGCGGGGCGGCGGTGTGACTGCAGGCCGGACCAGCCACGACAGAGCGGCGTGGCACAGGCCCAAGCACTGGGCCGGTGGGTAAGCGTCTCACCTCCGCGGTTCCGGGCGGTGGTGGGCACTGAGAGGGGCACGGAAGGCTGTGTGCAGGGCAGCAAGCCTCGAGCCTGCGCTCCGCTCGAGGCTGCCTACCCATTCCACTGATGGGCAAGCTGAGCACAGAAAGGTGAAGTGATTCTCCCAAAGCCGCGCCTTCCTAACTCCGCGCCCCATCCTTCCGGGAGACAAGAGTGGAAAGGGAGGGTGCCCTATGCCTCGGAGAGTACCCCACCCGAGGGCCAGACGGCAGAGAGCCAAGTAGGGCTGCCCCTCCAAAGGCCGAGGTGCGAGGCAACCTCAAGGTTTCTACCCTCGGGCCTCAAGCTTCGCTCGGCTCGAGCCTTCGTGTTTAATACCGCCTCCTTCCAGAAGCCTTCCGGACCCCGGGGGGCACTCCCTTCTCTCCTGCCCCAGCCCCCGCCCCCGCCCCCAGCTTGAGTTCGGCGCCCTTCTCAAGGTGCTGGCGTGGAGGCCGGACGGATCCTCCGCGCCGAGCCAGAGGGGAAAAGGGGAGAGCGGGGGAGAGAGGAGCGGGAAGGGGTGAGGTGAGAACCGAGGGGCGGGGCGCGATGGCCGAGCTAGACTCGCAGACGCCTACGAGACGCCAGGTGAGCCCGACTGGGGGCGGGGAGGGGGCCCGGGCGCCAGCGGGAAGGGTGGGGGCGGGGCCGGAAGAACCGCGGGGAGGGGGCAGGGCACTCGGAGGGCTGCGGGCCGGGAGGATCTAGAACGGCCTTGGCCTTGCGCTCCTGTGCCGATGCCTAGGGACCCGGGAAGGGGAAGGGTCGCAGCGCGCTGGACCTCCGCAGGGCCCGAAAGCGGCGGGGCAGGCGCCACTGCCCCTTCATCTCCTTCAAGCTCGGGCAGCCCCGCGGGCCTGGGCGTCCGTACCCTCAACTTCCTCCCAGGGATCTCAGGCCCGGAGAGGGGATGAACCCGGTTCCGGGGCCCCAGCGCGGCAGGCGCGGGCTTAGGACTCGAAGCAGCGATGCCAACGCCCGCAGGCCTCGTGGGTCGGAATCTGTGCGCCGCCGCGCCCCGGAGAGCGCGCTTCCCGCCGCCTAAGTCGAGGAGAACTCTCGGCAAAGGAAGCGTTTAAAGGGGACCCCTGGGCTCCCAAGCCCAAGCGGGCAGGTCCGAATCGGGGAGGAACCAAGTCGTGGAGAGGGAAATGTAACGTAGGGGGCCCGCCGTCAGCGGGGCTGGGCGCCGATGGAGGAGCGAAAGGGAGCAGAGAGACCGAGAGGCGGAGACCGGCCGAGCGGACTCTAAGCGAGGAGGGAGCCGCGCAGCGGGGCAGGCGGAGCCCGGGAGGCACCGCCAAGGCTGTGCGCCGTCAGCGCCTTCCCGCCGGCACCATTCCAGGGGGCGGGCGAGGCCCCGGGGCGACCCGCAATTCCGGGCTGGGTCGCCTCTATTCCCAAGACCCCTCAGCGTACCTTACTGGCCCCCGCCACCGCCGGTCCCTCTTGGGGCCTCCTGCCTGGGCCCTAACACCCCCAGAATCCGGGAGTTCATCCCCCTTCCCGGGGTTAGGGCGCGCCCTTCGCATCGGTCTCTCTCGCTGAATGGAACCCAAGCACGTGATCCCCTCCCCCGTCGGCCTTCCAGGCGTCTCGTGCTCAGCGGTGCGTGGGCCACCCAACCCCACTTCTGCGGGGTCTCGGGCGCTGTGGACCCGGGGACGCATCGGTAAACCAAAGACACGAACTCGGGGCCAGAGGGGCCGCCACCGGGCGCAGTCTCCCGACCCCGCTGCGGAGTCAGACCGGAAGCCCTGGCAGCTGGAGAGTGAGGTCCGCGTTTGATGACTCCCGCGCGGAGGCCGGGAGGCGGCGCCAGCGACCCCGCAGCCCCGTCAGTCCCCGCAGGTCTCTGACGCCTCCCCCAGGGGGTCGCGGGTGCCCGCGGTCCGAGAGGAGGGGACCCAGAGGGGCGCCAGGACCGGCGGGAGAGGCGGTGGAGGCAGAGAAAGCTTCGTGGACGAAGAGAACGTTGGAGGCTGAAACACGTTTGCAGGAACCGAATGACCCCCCAGATCAGACCCCGACAGGACGAACGCAGACCTTCCACCAAACAGCCCCGGTGGGGACAGCGCTGCGGGGAGCGCACGCCCTGGTGCTTCTCGTTGTCACTTTGAAGAGCATTACATATTTTATTACGGAAGTTTTCAAACATAAAACGAAGTAGAGGGAGCCCTGAAATCCACCCCCCTGTACCCATCCCCGTTCAACAAGCATCAGCTAACTCCTGGCCAATCTGTGCGTCTCCTTTTCATTGTCAGTATTTAGTTAGTTTGTTTATTTGTGTTGAGATGTTTTCAAGCAAATGCAGACAGCATTGCACCAGTAAATACACGTGTCTTTAACTGACAGGATTTCTTTTTAAAT
The DNA here is from genome assembly GCF_987537825.1 of Furipterus horrens. Taxonomy (NCBI): domain Eukaryota; kingdom Metazoa; phylum Chordata; class Mammalia; order Chiroptera; family Furipteridae; genus Furipterus; species Furipterus horrens. The sequence continues at coordinate 216,454,175 of NW_028327172.1, forward strand.
TAACAATACAGCTATAAATCACCTCGCAGTGAATACACAGCCTGCTCTCAGGCATAAGAGCAGTTGACTTTTTGATGGTGGAAAGGCAGACACCTTATTTCTGTCTTGACCTGCCTGCACTAATACGCACTGTCACCTTTATAATTTAGAAAACGAACCATGTTAGAGGTCCGTGGCTTCCCAGCCAGCGATGGCCCAACAGGCAGCGGGGTCTCCAGACCGTGAAGCTGGAACCGCCAATGGGCTCTGGGCTTTCTCTTGGCACATTTGTCCCGCATGGCCAGTCCGGGTTCAGACCTTGGCGCTGCGAGGACTGGGTGGTCCTCTTTCCAATCTGCCCACGAGGGGGTGCCCACCTCCCCTCTGTCTGCGCAGGCAGGGGCACCTGTGGCTGAGCTGTCTCCGGGCTAAGGATTTCAAGAGGCAGGACCCCGCTTCCCAGCAGGACCCCCACCATAGGCAAGTGGATAGGTGGACGCCTGCCCTAGCCACCAGAGGGGAGGGTCGCCAAAGGGAATCATCCAGGTGATTCCACTGGGCAGGCACAGACACCTGGGCGCTGCCTGAAGATGTGACTTGCAGGGAGGAAAGACTCTGGAGCCGGGTGGGGCTCAGGGAGGGGGGCTGACCTCCCTAGCACCCACTGAGGAAGGGGGTTCAGGAACCTAGGTGTGTGGCGAAGTGACTTCACAAAGTTCGTGCCTCTCTTGGGGCGTCAGTTTCCCTTTCTGAGAATTGCCAGACAGGCCAGAAGGCCATGAAGTGCGTGGGAGACCTACAGACACAAGAAAAAGAGAAGCCCGCCTAGCCACTCCTGCCCCCTCTTGCTGCCCACCAACCCCTGCCCGACCCCCAGCCCAGCCCCTTCTGCCTCAGCCAGGGCAGGGTGCTCGTCCCCCGGGGAAGCCCGGAGACGGGGCTCTGGGAAGACTTCTTCCCAGCGTGCGGGAGGCCGTTGGAGGCCCCCAACCCACAGCTCCTAACCTTCGCCTGGTGAGAAGGGCCAGCGATGCGCCGGCCTGACGGGGTCAGCCAGGCGGAGGCCTGGGTGCGGAGTGTGGATGCCGTGGGGCGCGGCCAGTGGGAAGGGCAATTCCCAGGGCACAGGCCGGTCCCTTCCCAGGGCTTTTGATGAGATGAGGTGGGCAGGAGAGAGGCCACAGGCTGCCTGCTCTCAGCCCAGGCCCTGAAGTGGTGGGGGGCGGGGGCGGTGAAGCAGGTCTGGCTCCCGGTGGAGCATGCACCGGGCAATGGGCTTTTCCCTTGGGCCGAGGAAGGGCCAGAGCCCTCGCACCCGTTCTGTGGCCCTTCCCGGGACAGGCCTCCAGAGGTCCTGGGGCATGAGCTCTGGGGGAAGCTGGTTCTCCAGCTTCTCCTGGGCAAGGCGCTGCTGAGGACTCGGCTCTAGCACCCAGCAGGGGGCTGATCGCTCCTCCAGTCCCACAGCCTGGGGGGCACTAGACTAGCTTGGGGAGCGATGTTGCTGTGGCGCTGGCCTGGGCACCTCTTCAGCCCAGCAGATCAGGTTACAGATCCCCCACCCTCAGCCCAAGTCTGTGATGGGGAAACGGGAGGCCTGGAGAAGGTCACTGGGGGGAGTACATCTGGGCCTGAGCCTGAGCCGAGGGGGGCCTGCCCTGGGCACCTGCTGGATCAGCTGGGGCTCAGGGACCCTGTGTCCCGAAGCCCTGGCAGCCCTTGGTGGCTGCATCGGGCATCACTGAGGGGCGGGTGGGGTGGCAGTCCTGGAGGGAGGGCAGGCGCAGCGGAGCAGCTCTAGACCATCAACCTTCTGTTGGGAGCAGATCCAACAGCCAGGCTGGCGGGGCATGGATGGTGCTGTGGTCCCCAGCCTGGTCCCTGACGCCCTCTAGGGCCTCGGGCTGCCGGTAACCACCGCTTCTCTCTGGCTGTGCTGCTCCTGGTGCGGCACCCGGGACGCTGGGTCATCATGGGGAAGAGCCAGCTTCTCTGAGCCCACGTTTCTGTACATCAGTGTCTGGGTGCCAGCTTGGGAGACGGCACCCGGCCTTCCACCTTCCATGCAGGGCCACTGCCTCCTCCATCTCCCGGCTCCTTCCACCCACCTGGGCAAGCCCCCGGCCCACACTTGCACTGATTCCATCGAAAGACCCAGCCCTTCTCTCCGAATCTGCCCCGCATTTGTGGCCACATCGACTCTTGCTCCCTCTGACGCGGTGGCCAGTTTCTCTGCTTCTTGGAGGGGTTCTTGGATGTGGCGCCCATACGCTCCTCGCCCTTTGCTCCTTGGGCCCCAGCGCGCCCTGGCTTCCCAGGCCCCAAGGTTCACCTCCCCGGAGCTCTGGTTGCTGTGGACACACCCGCAGCTGAGGGAAGCCACACTTTGCTCAGTGAGTGCTGAAGTCACCTCCGTGCCGTCTTGGGACTGCGCCCGCATGGACCCCAGTCAAATAAAACAGCTGCATTCAGCTGGGTTTTAATGATCCCATTGGCGGTCCAAGAGTCCGGGGACCTGGCACCCCCATATTCCACTGTCGCTAGAGACCGGGGTGGTGCTGCACGGAGGGGGGGGCGGGCTGCCTGGCTCAGGCAGAGAGAGGGGGCAAGCCACAGCGTGAGGCCTCGCGGTCAGGGCTCAGGGATCAGGGCCGTGTCCGTAGGCGCGCTGGCAGTGAGGTGTCCGCTGACTGCATGGGGCCACCACAGAAGCAGCAGAGCACAGGGGTCCCAGGCAGAGCCAGAGCCAGGGGTGTGGAGGCCTGGAGTGGGCCTGGCTGGGAGCAGAGACGGAGAGGCAGGTGGGCCCTGCCCTTGGAGTGGCCAGGGGAAGCGCCCTTGCCGCCTCACTGACCACGCGCTAAGGCCTGCAGACTCATGATGTGGAGGCAGATCCCAAGTCCCTTCCAGGATCGAAAGGAGTTTCAGCAGCTGAGAAAAGCAGCGACATGGGGCAGCTTCCCGCTACCCCCACCCCCTCCCCAGGAGCGGGAACCTGAGCCTGGAAGGGCTGAGGGGAGGCTGAGTGGGGCGGCTGGTAGTTCAACTGCACCATGGGGTGGGAGCTGGGTGGGAGGGTGGACCCCACGAGTCCCTGAAGAAGCTCACCGCGTCCTGCATCCCTGCATCGGGCACTGGGAGCCCAGAGGTGGGGCCTTAGGGCCCAGGGGGGCTGGACAGCTGGGTCGCAGTCTGCCCTACCAAGGCCCTACGGGAGCTCTTAGGGGCCTGGACTCAGGGTGCTGGGAAGGGACAGGCAGGGGATGATTCCTGGTCAGAAAGCTGGACAGTAGGGACAGACGGATGGGCCAGCTGCCTGGGGTGAGGGCGGGGGAGACCCCTGTGGCACCCTCTCCTGCTAAAGGCCCGGGGGTCCCAGGTGTCCCAGGGTTGGGGCAGGGCTTCGCACCTTGGCCCAGGAGTGTCTGTTCCGGGCCTGAAGCCCCCAGTGGAGGTTTTCACTGAGGCTCACTTCTGTCACAGTAGTGACCTCTTCAACCCCGAATGACTTCTGTCCCCAGGCTGGCAAAACAGAGACAATAAAACGTCCGTCTGTCCATCTGGTGCAGGGCCACCTTCACCCTACAAGGCGCTGACCCAACTGATGGAGGTGGTGGCCACCGTGGCCCAGGCCACTGGAGGAAGCTTTCCTTGAGGCCCACAGATGTGGCCCTGTCCTGGGATTGCGCCCAAGTCCGAGTCCCCCAGCTCAGCTCGCCAGCGACTGCAGATGGCCCAGGAGGTGGCACTGGGTCCCTCACCTGACCTTGCTGGATGCCAGTGCTTTCGTTTTGGCCAAAAGAAAAATCCCATTTGGTCAGAGATAGCTCTCAACTCCAGTGCAGGAGGGGACAGTGGACATGGGGTGCCACCCAGCCCCCGGTGCCAAATGAAGGGGCTGAGCCAGTCTGCCCTAACCTGCCTGGGGGCTGTGGGTTTCTGTGCACCCCCTTTTCTCCTCAGCTCCCTCCCTGCCCCACCTCCCAGTGGGGGGGAAGGGGTGGGTGAGAGCGCAGCCCCCAGCCCCCAGACCCCCTCCCACCTGCTCACCTGCCCCTGACGCAGGCTCTGCCAGTCCCTGGTCAGCACTGAGAAGTGCTCCAGTGGGGAGAAAGGGGGAGCCCATCAGGGCGACTGGAGGAGGAGGGCCCTGCCCCAGTGACCACAAAGCAGCCGGAACCATCCAGAAAACATCCCTTTTTATTCCATATGCAAATAAGTAGAGTCATTAAAAAAAAAAATGTCTTCGCTGCTGGAGGCCGCAGCCCCGAGGGGAGCCCCAGTGTGGCCATGCCTCCCTTCCGAATGGACAATCCTAGAGCTGAGATTGCTCCAGGTGGCCCCTGCCCCTCTGTGGGGCTCTCTCCCCCAGGTTCCCTCTCTGCCAGCCCATCCCCAGCCTCAAGGCCGTGAGGCTGATCACAGTCCTCAGGTGGCCTGCCGTCCAGGTCCCTGCATGGTCCCAGGAAGAGACATTTGTGTTGGGAGCCACGACTTCCAAAGCCTCCCGTGTGTGGTTGTCTTTGTTCTGGCTGGCCTGGCACGGGCTCCCACGGGGGTGGTTAACTTGACTTCTAGGCTGAGACCTGTCCCCAAGGCACTCTGCGCAGCACGGCCACTGTCTCTCTGTGATGTGCTCTTTCCTGGTGGGTGGCTGGGAGGGTTCCAGCCTTGCAATGTTCAGGGAGCCGCTGTCGGTAGCATCCCCGTTACATTCTGGGGGAGCTTGGGACAAAGCCTCCGCCCACCAGGGACGAAACTCGCACTCCCAAGGCCCCGAGGTGGCTGTGGGAGCGCACCAGCCCTCCTGGATAGCCCCTCACCCCTGCGCTCTGGTGCCACCTGACCGAGCGTCGTCCGCAGAGCTCCCCAGCAGCCGAGGGGAGAGGGCCGGGCGGGTGGGGCTCACACCAGGCCGGGCATCTGCGCCCGCAGAAAGGGCACGGAGGCGGCGGCCGGGAAGGCGGCCAGCGGGTAGGCCAGGGCCCCAGAGAAGCCGAGCAGCGGCGGGGGCGGCGCGGGCGCGGTAGGCGCCAGCGGGAAGGGCAGTGCGGCGGGAGGCCCGGCGGCCGCGGCCGGGGGGCTTTCGTGGTAGAGCACCGGCACGCGCACGAGGCGCTGTGCGCCCGGCGGGGACAGGCTGGCTGCCTCCAGCTCGGCCGCCAGCTGCCGCTTCCACTTGTTGCGGCGGTTCTGGAACCAGATCTTGACCTGCGTCTCCGTGAGCTGCAGGGAGGCCGCCAGGCCGGCGCGCTCAGCACTGCTCAGGTAGCGCTTCAGGTCGAAGGTGGACTCGAGCTGGAAGACCTGGCTGCGCGAGAAGACCGTGCGCGTCTTCTTCTTCCGCCCGCCGCCGACGGCCACGCCGCCACGCGCCTCCCCCGCCGCCGGAGCCTCGGCCAGCTCCGCCGCCTCCTCCGCGCCGGCCGCCGGGTCCCGCGCAGCCAGCTCCGCTGCCTGCCGCAGCACCGCTCCCGGCCCGGCGCCCCGCTGCCAGGCGCCCTCAGCGCGGCCCATTTCCTCGCCGGTCTCCGGTGAGTCCCGGTCGCTGGCTGCAGGGGAGAGAGGCACACGGTTGGTGGTGGGGCCGCTCCCCAGACCCATCTGCGCCCACCGCGCCGCGCGGTCACACAGTGATCCGGGCTGGGAAATCGTCCTGGCACGGCCGCCCTTTCCCGGCACCCACGCAGTGCGCACACCTCAGCGGGATGGAGCGAGGCAGAGCAGCAGGAGGTCGGCCTGAGCACCGGCAGCGGGGCCGCACCGGCCTCGGTCGCACATCCACACGGAGACAGAGACAGGAGAAACAGACACACAGACAGAAGACGACTTCCTGTCACCGCTGAAACGCACTAAAGCTCACAAAGGCCGGCGGGCCAGCTCACAGGAGGATGGATGTCCTTCAGAGAGATGTGCTGTGCGCGATGGAAGACAGCGGAGACAGCCCCTGGCCCCCGCCCCCCAGACGCAGCGATAGAGAGCCGCGGGGACCCGCTGCCCACGCGTTCTCAGCGGCAGCTGCGAAGCTCCCGCATACACAGAAACGTCCCCGCAGAGGGAAGACGAGCAGATGCAAACAAGCCCCAAAGGAAACCCTGGTGCCCGTGACACGGGGTGCCCACTCACCCCCCTTTCCTAACCCCACCCAGATAACCCAATATGTGCCCAGCAAGCCACAGTCTCGCGGGAAGGGACGGCACACACACAGGGCTTGGCAGAAACAGCTCTGCATCCCACTCAGACCCACGGGGCCGTGCAGCCTGGGGGTTTCAGGGCACAGAAGTCTGCAGGGGCCCTGGCCTGGCGCTCCACACACCGAGCTCCACCTGACCTCCTAATGGGGAGGAGATGCTCCAGGCGGGCAGGGAAGGGGGCTGCCCCCTGAAAGGCTGTGCAGGACCCCGTTCCAGGCCTGGCTGAGGCCTGAGTGCAGGGCCACCTCAGGCCAGTCTGCCCCTCCACCTGGCCTGAACCGCTGCACTCGGTCCCCAGGCCCGCGGTCCAGCTGGAGCCTGGCCGGCAGCCCTCAGAAGGCCGTGTGCTCCGACAGCAGCGTGTCCCCAGTACGACGGTTGGCACAGGTGGGCCTGTGTGGTGGCTGGGGCTACATCCCTCGGTGCCCCGGAGGTGTGCCGATAAACCCCGTGGAGGCGTGCAGATCTGTGTGTGCCCCTGCCCAGCCCTGGTGGCCAAGCCCTCATGGTGCCCACCGAGGGGTCAGGCTCCCGGCTGGCGTGCCTGCCCCCAGATATGGGGAGCCTTTCCCTCCCCCAAACACCCCCAGACTCACAGAGGCTCATGAATTACCACAGACGCCAGGCTAGCCCACCAGCTCTGGTGCAAACGGGGGCCCTAACCCGCATCGCACGAAATAAGGTGCCGGCACCTCTTGGGGGCTGACTGGGGGGTCTGCAGTGGGGGGGGGGGTTTCACCCTTCAAGACCCTCTTCACAAAACACCCCCAGGATGGCCCTAAATGTGATCACTTGATTTCAGGGAGCCCACTGAGACTTGCTCACATTTATAGGAGGGGTGCAAACTTTCTGAGTGTACCCTCTAAGACCCGGCCCCCCAAAACACACCAGAAATGGGACTATCCAAGAGGGGAGAGGTCTCTACCCACCTCCCATGTCACACAGGGACATGCCACAGAGCTGACCAGGCTTAAGAGCTGACTGCGCTGTGGGATGTGTGTGCGTGTGTGTGCATGTGTGTGTGCGTGGTGTGTGTGATGGGGGGGCAGCTAACAAACCTGGGGGCCAGGTTGGAAAGGCTTCCTGGTCTCCCTCCCAGATGTCTCCCCGAAAAGGGCATGTCCCCAAGGGAGGCGGCCCTGGGGAAGGGAAGCAGGCCTCGGGGTGGGAATGAGGGGGTTCTGAGGCCGAGAACCCCTCTCTCACCCAGCCCCCAGCCCTCAGCAGGGAACAAAGGCAGGAGAGGGGGAGGAGCAAAAAAAGAAAGGGAGGGGTGAGGTAGGGGCTTCAGAACAGGCTCCCCTGTCACCCCGGGGAGCTGGGGCCGCAACAGCCCTGTCCCACCACCTAGCCCCACGGCAGCGGCTTCCCCTGCGCGGCGCCTGCGTTTTTCCGGGTCCTTCCTCTTTCGCCTCACTGTGTCCCCTCTCTCTTCGCTCCCTCGCCCGCGGGTTCCTTCTCTGCATCTCCTTCTCGGCTTCTCCCTCCCAGCCTCCCTCTTCCTTCCTCCGTCCCTCCCTCTTCGCTTCTCCCACCCTCCCTCGGCTCCCTGTCTTTCCCTCCTTCCCCTCTCCGTCTCCCCTCGTCAGATTTCACTTTCCCTTCCTTTTCTCCGGCTGTCCGTCGTCCTCTCTCCCCTGGTTCCTCTCTGCGGCTCGCCAGCCTCCCCAATACCGGCCGGGCCTGGCAGTGCGCGATACCCAGACCCTGTGGAACCTTCTCCCGGCCGGGCAGTCTGTCCCAGAGAGCGGACATCCAAACCCGCCCGCCCGGGATCCCTGCTGGGGCCCGACACGACCCACGTCAGCCCCGCAAACGAGGAGGGGGACCCCAGAAGAGCGCGGACCAACACACAGTCCCTGGAGCAGATGCTTGGGGAGGTATCCGAACGCCAAGGTCTGGCCCGCCCATCCCCGCGCCCCCACTCACTGTCGGGACTGAGGCCGCCTCCGTAGCCGCCGTGCGCCCGCGGGTACCAGCGCGCGGCTCGGCCGCAGCCCAGGGCGTAGGGCGGCCCGGGACCCGGGGGCGGCCGCGGACCGAGGCCCAACGAGCCAGGCCCGAGCAGAGCCCGCGCCCGCGCCTCCCCGCCGGGCCCCGAGCCCGCGCGCAGCTGTCTTCGCCGCTGCAGCCGCCGCCGCCGCGTCTGCTCCGCGTCTTCGTCCTCCGGGTCGTCGTCGTCCTCCTCGTCCTCGCGGCCGCCGCCGCCGCCCTGGGCTGCTCGCCCGGCGCCCTTGGCCTCGGCCGCCAGCAGGTTCTCGATGAGGAAGGAGGAGGCGCGGGCCGGCGTGGCGCGCCCGGGCTCCGTCAGCTCGTCCGGCATCGCGGCTGCGGGCCCGTCGGGCTCTGCCGGGCTCCTCGAGGTCCCGGGCGCCCGGGGCGCTGCCGGTCCCTTTCCCCACGGGAACAGGGGCGCGCGGCTCCCGGGTGCACGCGCCGGCCGACCCTGGAGCCGCGGGTCGGAGCGTTGGCGTCGAGCCCCGCGCTGGGCCGGGCGGGGAGCGGGCGCGCGCCGACAGCTGGCCGGACAGCCGCCCAGCTCGCCTTTCACGTCGCCGCTCTGGTCGCAGCCCGGACCGGCCCCGCTGGGGGCGGGGAGGGGAGGAGGAGGAGGAGCCAGCAGGGGCGGGGCGGTGCGGTCAGGCGGGCCGCCAGCCCAGTCCAGGGACAACGCGGCGGACCCAAGAGCGGCCACTGCCCAGAGGCGCTGCGGGATCCGGGCGCTCAGGCGGTGGCGCCGCCGGGGACCCAGGCAGGGAGTCGCGGCGGGCCGGCCCCGCGTGATGGCCCCGCGTGATCCATCCCCGGGGTCCGCGCCACCCGCGCCGAGGGTGGGGGAGGTGGGACCTCGGCCGGGCGACCGCCCATTGGCTGCGGAGCCCGATGAGAAACAGGCTGGCCAATCACCGTCCGGCAAGGGCCGTAATTACCTCGCCTCGGGGAGAGTGTTGGACCGAGCGTGAGTAACGACTGTGCGCGCGCGCCAGTGGTGTGTGCGTGTGTGCATGTATGTATGTGTGTGCGTGTGTATAGGGGGCGTGAAGATCCCTGGGCGTCCAGGAAACCGCAAGAGGCTGGACCACAGTCCTTTTTTTTTTCCAAGACCCCGAGTGTCCTGCAACATTGTGGCCTATTTTCATTTTCACACTTCATGAAATATGTTAATGCTAATGTAACGGAATGGAACGTTCTAGTTCCCAGGCTCAGTCTCGGAATGTAAGAAAATGCTGCTCCCCACCCCCACCATGGTCCCGCCTGAAGTCACGCAGAGTGAGAGCCGGTCCCCTGGAGGCCCTGGCCTTGGAAGGGGGGCGGGAGCTTCCGGCCAGCCGCAGCCCCTCCGCGGAGGTCTTGGGGGCAGGCTCATCCCTCCTGGGGCCTCCGTTTCTATGACTGAAACCGTGGGGAGCTACCTCCCATTTGTGCAGCAGGGAGCGCGGGACAAGCGTGTGTCCATCCCACGCCGCCACTCTCGGAGCTGTGGCTGCTCAGGAGTAACCTTTTGAACGGACTCCCGGGATCGGGTGACAGCCGAGACACTGGGTCGCAGCCGGGTCACGCGGGCCGAGCCGGCTTCACCCGACGCGGGTTATCCCGGAGAGACCCATCCAGCCGCCTAAGCCATCCAGGGGCCCCTGTCCAGCTGAGCGCTGCGCGTCTCCCCGAGGGCACCTTCAGGCCCGGCTTCCACCTTTCCATAATGCCCCGAACCACCACGGCGGAGGGAGCATCCTCGTCGTCCGGAGGGAAAAACAGAGGGGAGCACGGACTGACCCAGGCGGTAAGCGGCTCTGGCCGGCCTAGAGTTCGCTCACTCTGGGCCTGGAGCCCTCTCCGCGCCGAAGTCCGGAATCAGATGGGAGAACGCAGCAGAGCGCGGCGAGGCCCTGCGCCCGAAGCTTAGCCGGGACCCTGCGGGACTGCGGCCGCGGAGACAAAACGGTGCGCATCCTGGGAGCGCCTGTGGCGCGTCTCCCGGAGACAGCCGCGCCCGCCGCCCCTCACCTGCCTGCGTGGTCCCCCGCGGCTGCCAGGAAGGACCCACGGTGCCCAGTGAAGTCGGCCTTGGCTGAGAGGGGGCTTTTCTGCCAACTCAGGACCAGACGCTGGACCCACCTCGTCTGTCCCTCATGTCCTACCCCAGGAGGGACAAAGACTTAAGTGATGGAGACTCACCGAGTTAACTCTGGCCTGGCAGCTGGTGGCTGGCGGCAGACACAGAGATGTGGGTCCCCTCTCTTCTCTACAGATGAGGACGTGGAGCTGGGGTCTTAGGAAGAGCTGTGGTGCCCCTAGTACTGCTCCCTGGGACACCCCAGCCAGAGGGGCCTGACCAAGGGGAGCAATGAGCTCCCTGATTAGGAAGAGAAGTACTAGTTCCTGGCTCATCATGGTCTAATCGGAGGGCTTCTGACCGATGGGGAAACTGGGGCCAAAGAGAGGCCGGAGGACAGCCTGGCTGTGGGGAGGATTGTCTTCCAAACAGCAGCCCCTCTCCCACGTTGCCCTGGGTGCTCCCTCCAGCCTCCCCCTCAGCGCCTCTCTGGACCCAAGAGCCTGAGAGCTTGGGGCCACCCCCTCCCCATTTGTCTGAGCACCTTCAGGGTGGCGCTTCCTCCGAGAGGGTGCTAATTCTCTCCGCTCTCTGCTGCTGGCCCTGGGGTCGGGAGGGGGCTCACTGCTCTGATCCTGTCTCCTCCCTTGTAACCCATGCTAGTCACCGCCCTGTCTGTGCTGGGCTGTTGGGAGTGGAGGCTGGACCCAGCCAGCGGGCCGCGTCTCCCCTCTCATCGCCTCTACGGGGCTGTGGGGGAAGGGAGGCCAGGGGCTGAGGGGAACCTTCCGGAAGGGAGTGGACCTTCCTCCACCAGCACTGGCTGTCTGGGGACGGCAGAGGGGCCACACCTGACTTCAGGGCACCAAGCGATGGCTAGGGCACCCCACATTGGGTCCCTGCACCTGTGATGCTCTCCACTGCCAACGTGGGACACAGGCAACTGGCAGACGATTGCCCCTGCGGTGTGGGATGAGTTAGGGAGGCATGAAGTTGCCTCTCGGGGCTGGCCCAGGCCTCGCTTCTGCTGAGCGGTGCTGGTCCCAGCACAGCCGCGTCCAGGTGAGGACGGGAGGGGCCGAGGCACAGCAGGGCGCCTTGGCGGGCCCTCTCCAAGGCTTTGCCGTTCAGCTCAGAGCGGCGGCTGTTCTCAACCCCAGGACCGTCTCGGCCGTGGGAACACTCTCCAGACTGACCCCGCAGCTTTGAGCGGGATTTCTGGCATTCCCACGCCCCAAGCCCAAGTGTCTGGTCGCCTGCGGGCACCGGGCACAATTCTGAAGCGGCAGGGCTCCCCATGCAGAGAAGGGGAGCCTCCGAGTCAACACATTGTCACCATCTGTCTCCCTGTCCCTGAGGGCACCCCCAGGCCACAGTGTCCATCTGTCCGTCTTTCCTTCCTTCCCCATCAGCCCTCCACCGCCTGTATCCTCCCTGGACACCATCTCTCTGGATGCGGTGGCCACCCCAGAATCCCAGCCAAGAGTCGGAAGACACCCCATGCTCTTCTCACCTGGACAGCGAACAGGGACTGCGCCTGGTCACCTGTGTCCCTGTGCCTGGCTCGGGGTGGCAGCCCTGGCTCAGGGTGGGAGCCGTACACCTGAGGGACAGGCCACCACCTGCTCAGTTTTGTTTCAATAAATGCTCCTTTGGGGACAATTTCAAAGAATATCCACTTCCAAATTTCCGTTTTATCTTGGTTTGGCCTCCATCACCTCTCATCCCAATTCCACTGTCCTCACCCCCCGCTCCCAGGCACCTGCTCTTGTCACTGTACAAAAGCCTCCTCTGTCCCTCATTTTCCCACCTGGAAGTACCCATTTGAGATGCGTCCATGCTGATAAATGGAGCAAGGTTTTTTTTTAACCACCGTGTATGAAACGCAGGGCCAATTCCACGTCCCCGCAAAGCTTGGTGGTGTCACATGACTATTCAGTCGGGATGGGGATGCTCGTGGGGTCTGTGGCGCAAGACGGTTTGTCTCCAGTGCGCGATGGCTGGGCCCCCGCTGACCTGAACACAGGGTGGGGGAGCTCCTGTGAAGGCGGGGTGGCTCATTTATTTGGGGCATGCTGGTGTCCGCTGAGGGACCCCTACATGGGGCATCTCCATGTGACGCAATGTGGGTTCCCAGGACAAGTGTGGGTGGGGAGAGGGGAACCTGGCCTGGGAGTCCAGAGCATCCGTTTACTCTCCTGTCTCCACTGCAGCAGCCACGGTTGCGGGGGGGCTCAAGGGGAGGGGCCTGGGACCCCCCCTCAGCAGGAAGACTGTGGGGCTGTGGGATGAGAGACCCTGCGCCCTCACTTGGGAAGACAGCAACTCCCATTGGAGGGCTTCAGGCTGCTGCCAGCTCTTCCCTATCGCAAATAGTGTTGAGGAACAAACCCGCTGTCTTTCTTTGCAGACCTGAGAGCTACGTGGGCGTGTGCCCCCCCCAAGGGAACTCCTGGGTGAAGGGTCCGCACAGGGAGACCGGACATCACTGAGCACTTCAGGAGGAAGTATTGTCTCCATTTCCTCCTGTCTCCACCAGCGCTTGGTTTTCCCTGCTTCTCCCCACTGTGGCCCCGATGTGTGCGAAGGAAGCCAGGCCGTAGTAGGTAAAGCTCTCTGGCCGCTGATAGGGCGAGGAGCTTCCGGACCAAGGCGGGGGATGGAAGGGGCCAGGGGACCTCCTAGGACACTGACCACCCCCTGGGGAGGAGCAAACGAGCGTGCGCGCAGGCAGGGCCGGGAGGCCTGTGCACAGGGCGGCTGAAGAACAGGCTTCTCCCTTTGCAGAGCAATGGGGCGCCACTGAAGCGTGTGGAACTGGGGAAGTGGCCGATCAGAGCCGGGCCTGGGAGGAGGAGCCCAGAGCAGTCGCAGGGGCACGGTGACAGCAAGGTCTTGCTGGTCCAGGAGACAAGCAGCCTGTGGTCAGTGGGCCCCCCGGTGGCACAGGCTGGCAGCTGGCACCGCCTTCTCCTCCCCTCCCGCAGCCCCTCCCGGCTCAGGCCTGACAGGCACCCCAGCCCGGTGCTCCTGGCTCCCCAGATGGGCTGCTCCCCACTCCCGCCGCCAGCGAGCGGCATGCCTGCAGCCGTCCAGATGTGCGGACAGGCACCAGGCTTCAGGCCTCAGCTCAGCTGCAGAGGCCGCTGGGGCCACCTGCAGGTCCCTGCCCTCTGGGGGCCTCAGCGTCCTCAGCTGGGAACTGGGAACCACGGCGCCCGTGGGTGTGGGTGCAATGGAGAGACTGGGCAGGCAAGTCTTATGTGAAAAATGGCTGCTTTGCGGAACAGCAAATGTTTGAAGATTGTTTTGGCTGCCTCTGGGGGGGGTCTGGCCACTTCCTGCCCCGGGAAAGTCTCCCTTCTCACATTGGAATGCGGAGGGTCCTGTCCCTAAGGTGTTAAGGGGATCTTTCCCAGGGTTCCACTCCTTGGTGGGAGGAGGGGGAAGGGAGAAGAAAGAGGAGGGGGGGAGGAAGAGGATTCCTTAACATTCTTGGGGCACAGAGGCGAGGGTTGCAGCCAGCCCTGGGGGGCCACAGCATGTTCAGTCCCCAGCAGGTGACTCCTCCCAGCCAGTGCCACTGGGCCGACTACCTGAGTGAGCTCCCCAGGAAGGAAGGGTCCCTTCCTGCTCACTGCTCAGAGCTGGGATGGGGGTGGTGGTGGAAGCTGGAGTAAAAGGGGGAGTCAGGCCACGGTCTGTCCCCTCAGTAGGAACAGCTCTGACAGCGCTCCCCCCACTCCAGCAGGACACTGTGTCCACCTGGCTGCCAGCCCCCAACCGTCGGGTCTCTGAAAGAGCGCCTGTCCCAGGCCAGGGCTGGTCTCTGGCCCTGTGCTCACTCTCACCCAGGGCTTGGTGGCTGTGTGTGGTTTGTCCCTAAGCACCCACAGGACCCCCACCCCCCAGCAGGTGCTCAGCAAAACTGAGACTCTGCTAGGGGCTCTCATTGGCGAAGGAACCCACCCCTTCTCTGTAGGCAGATTTTTTCCTCAACGTTTTGTGGGGTTTGGGGGGAAAGCTTTCAAACACACACGGCATTGAAAGACTTGGCTAGCAGACACTCCAGACGCAGCATCTAGACGCCCCCATCAGCTCGTGGTTCTGGCTTGATCACAGATGCCCACGATCCACCCTTCTATCTGTCTGTCTGGGGTCTCCACGCCCACCCAGCGTGGTTCGTGGTAATTTGTGAATCTCTGCCCCAGCTCTGCCACTGACCAGCGGTAAGACTCCACACCTCCCCCTCCTCTAGAAACAGGCCCATTGAGCTGTGACGGGCAGACAACGTATGTCGTGAGACCTCTGTCCCCAGGAACTGCTCTGTGGACAGACAGATGCACGCCGTGGTGCTGATCAGTCCCGCCCTTGACTTCCTCCCACAGCGCGCTGCCTCGGTGCTCAGCCACGCCGGGCGGGTTCCTGTCTCCGTGAAGGGTGCGAAGCTGTGGTCACTGGGGCTCAGGGTGCAGCGGCGTCTGGTTCCAATAGAAAGAGCACCTGGAGGTGGGAGCAGGCTTGGGTTTCCACCACGGAGCGCAGATTTGTGCTTCGAGTTATCCAAACCACGGGGGACCTTCAGACAGCTCGGGCTGCCTGTGACCTTGATTGGAAGTGACTGGGGTTGGAGAGAGGAGGCCGGAACAAAGGGCTGGACGACCAAAGTGCAGGAGCCTCTTCCCAGGAGCCGGCGCGAACCCCGCCAGCCTGGCCCGGCTCAGCCCTCCTGTCCTGGCGCAGATGCCTGCGGCCTAGCAGGACGTGTGTGCCGCAGGAATGTTTGCCACGGGCGTGTGGGTGACCTAGGAGAAGGCCTACCCCGTCCCCCCCCCATGAGCAGGGCACTATGAGCATGAGGAAGCCCCGCCCCCTGTGCCCCCACAGAAGCAGCTGGGTCTGAGTCCAGCAGGTTCAGCACGTCCCCCCAGCCCAGGGCTCTGCCTGCCTGACCTCCTGTACGCCCCCCAACCCTGCGAGGGCTTCAGCGGATGGTGATGCCAGAGGTCACTGAGCAGGACATGTGACTGCAAAACACTGAACCCCCACATGCAAACCAGCAGGGAGCGGGGTGTTCACACTGCCGCCGGGACAGCTGGACAAGGCTGTGGATGTGGACGTGTGAAATGTCGGGGGAGGGGTACGAAGGTGCACCCCCGCAGCACGGAGCACAGACACATGCGGCAGAGCTGTCTGCGGGCACAACAGCAAGGGGCCAAGTTGCCCCCAAAGTTCATACGTGGAAGTCCTGACCTCCAGCAGCTCCGCATGTGACCAGCTTTGGAAAGAGGGTCTTTGCAGCAGAGGTGGTGAAATAAGATGCGGTCACATTTGGCGTGGGGCCGCCCCAGTCCAATAGGATGCCTGTCCTCATAAAAAGAAGGCCCCGCAAAGAGACCACAGGCGCTAGGGGAGGGCTGGAGCAGCGGGCGGGCCTCCCGACTTAAGAGCTGGGCTGCAGCCCCTCCCAGACCCCCGGCACACACCCTCCCCCAGCGCCTGCGCCAACACCTTGATCCTGGACGGACGTCTGGCCTCCGTCTGGCCTCCGTCTGGCCTCCAGACTGGGAGACATCCCTTTCTGCTGTTCCAGCCTCCCAGCGTGTGGTCCTTTGTTCCGGCAGCAGCCCCTGGACACCGCACGGAGCACAACCCCCACACCCTGGTCTGGAGAAGGCGGGACCGCAGGGCTGCGAGCACCCCCGCCCCCCGCAGCCCTGGGCGAGGAGTCCGCGGTGGGGCTCCGCTGTTCACACCTCTGTGCTGTGTGAGTTGTGTGCCAGGTGCAAGCGTTACTGACTGTTTAAAAATTAAAGGAAAAGGTGAAAAGTCCCTAACATGATACCCTGGGCAAGGGGAGTCCTGAGGGCGGTTGGCAGAGACATGACAGTGGCTGGAGGGCCCTGAGGCCGCAGGGCTGTGGAATGAGAGCGGGGTGCAGGCAGCCCAGGGGCACTGGCCCAGATGTGCAGGCCAGCGAGGGGCGCGAGGTGCGGAGGGGCTGGAGGGCTCAGGGGGCACGTAAGAGGGAAAGGCCCCCACTGACCAGCTGAGACTGAAGTACGGCCCGAGGGGGCATCCGCGTCGGCTGTCCCCCAAGGCCAGCTCGAGGTCCCGGGGCTGCCCCCATCATGGGAGGTGGCAGGGAGGGCTGGGCCGCGCGATCAGACCCACGGGCGGCCACCGGACCTCTCTGAGCCTGGACATCCTCGCTGGAGGGAGGAAGAAATGGCACCCAGGCAGCCCCTGGGCCACGGGCCACACAGAGGCCTGCGTCCTGGAGGGCACCCAGCCCAGGCCAGCCACCCACGGCTCTACCAGCCGCTTACACCGCACGGAACAGCGCTCTGTGCCGTTTAAGTGACGCGCACGCTACACGGAGGTTGTGAAGACGTGATGACAGAGGGAGCAGCCCAGGCCACCTGGAAGCCGCCACCCTGAGCCCCGACCATGGGCGTCCAGGGACTGCCCCCCAACAGTGTGCAGGGCTGGTGCCGGCTGGGGCTCGTGCACCCCGTGACCCCCACTTCCTCACACACACTCAACCATTACACACACCTGTACACTCACATACACGCACAGTGGCTTATACACACTCATACATGCTTATAGCACTTACACACACATGGAAACTCACACACACTCGTAATCACACACACAGACCCCCTCCGCTCACTCACACGCACACACCCCTCAAATACCTCCCTCACACCCGCCCACACCCACGCAGCCCTCTGTCCCCGCCCCGCCCACAGGTACACACATCGTCACACCTCGTGCCCCGACACCCACCGTCCTCCCCCCACCAAGGGACGCCCGTGCACAATTTCCCACCCACACGGTCACAGCCACTCCTGTCACTGGCCCCTTCACTGTCCGCTCACTTGCATCTTGTCCCCCGAAAAACCTGCCATGTGTGTTTACCTGGGGTCCTCGGTCCCCACGTGGCCTCACCCAGACCCATGTGAACAGACACACACAGCCCAGCAGCGGGCGGGCAGGAGAGTGGGGGCCCCTGCCCTGTGCTACTCTGCCCCCTCACGCCGCTCTCCTCCTCCCTCTCTCCGCCAGCGTGGCCTGGCGCCCCGATGCCTGGCTGCATGCCAGGTCACGCCCACGCGCCCCCATTCCAGCGCCCCCTCCTTGCTGTGACTCCTCTACTCTTTCTGACCTACCGCGCACAGCACCGAACCGTGTCGCTCACCGGGAGGCGGGAGGCGTGTACCTGACTTTGTAGGAGCTGGCTCTTAGGCTGCTGCCCGATGGGCCCACGAGCTGCACACGCGTGTGTGGATGCACACCCATGTGTCTGCACTGTGGACAAAGGCTCCCTTCCCAGCACCGGGTGCGGGGCCGCCCCCCACACCTCTGCCCGTAGGTGGCACGGCTCCTTTTAATTTTTCGGTTTTGCCAGACTAATAGGTGTCTAGGGCTGCTGTTGAAGTCGCAGCGACCGTCCCCTTGGCCCCGGTCTTCCGTCACCCTGACTGTGCCCCTCGGCAGGCAGGCAGGCGGTTTGGGATTGGCGGCAGGGAGCACTGCGTTTGGAGCCCAGCAGGGCCTGCGTGGCTGGCGGGCACGACCGACCTTCACCCCAGCTCCAGTTTCCTCCTCCACGAGCTCCCCCAACCCACGTTCAGATCTCAATCAATGAGACTGTCATCGGCTGGAGGACCCCTTCCCCCCCACCCTGCCCCTTGCCCCAGGCTCAGCACAGAGTGGGGAGCGCATCCAGCACCTGTGCTGACGGCTAGTGGAAATCGCTACCTCCTCGCCCTCTGGGGGGGTAGTCCCAAACCAGCAAAGCTTTCAGCAGGTCCCAGAGGGGATGAAATACTCGCCCGGTGCGGTGGGGGGGGGGGGGCGTGGCACAGGGGGGGGACAGCATGTAGCATGGCCTCATCGCCCAACCCGCCCCATCATTTACACAGGAGCCCGGGCTTCCGCAGCGCCCTGGGCCGCAGGCTCGGCTGGGGAAGACCCGCTGCGCCGCAGCTTCCAGCTGCGACCCTCTCCCCAGCGCCTTTGCTGGCTCCGTTGGAGAGCTGGAGTGTGAGGAGGAATTTGAAGGAGCAGAGACAAGGCTCAGACTCTGGCTTTCTGCCTGTCCCCCTCCCCGTCGCCTCTGCGGTTGTGGGTAGACAGACATACGGGAGGAAAGCTCTCCTGCCAGCGTTCCTGGGGGAGCCCAGACCCCAGACAGGGACCCAGGAGCACGCAGACCCAGCCTGGGCTCGGAGCGTCTTGTCTGGGAGACAGCAGGGACCACTCCACGGACGCCCGGCCCGAGCCCATCTGCACCAGTAAGTCACCACAGACGGGGTGCGGTGGGGTTTCGAACAACAGACGTTTATTCTCTCGCAAGTCAGGTGTCAGCAGCTCTAGGGGAGGGTCCTTCCTGCCTCTTCCAGCTCCTGGGGCTCCGGCCGCATCGCTCCAGTCTCTCCTCCATTGTCATGTGGCCTCTCCCTGTGTGTCTGTGTCCCGTCTCCCTCTGTCCCCATTTGTCAGTGAACCTATGATGGCACCGAGGGCCCCCTTGGATAATCCTGGACCATCTCAAGAACCTTCACCAGTCACATCTACACACACCTTTTTCCCACACAAGGCCACACTCCCAGGTCCCAGGGGTTGGGACCTGATGTCTTTGGTGGGCACCCTTCAGCCCTCAACATCGCTGATGTCCTCATCAGCCTCAGGGCAGCTGCTTGGGCCCAGGGTTGTTGGGTGCATCAGCCATGGGCTCTGCCGGCCGGGGCGAGGCGAACCCCACGACAGAGTGTGGGGTTTGGAGCTCCCTTGGAAATCACCCTGGGAAAGTCACTCAAAGGGAGGGTCCAAGCAATGACTCGGTGTGGAAGCCTCCTCACACGGGTCGTCAGGAGCTGCTTGCACACCACGCCCAACGGGGAACTCAGTATCACACAGAGGCACTCCATCCATCTCTTTCCGATCTGCTGCCCCTCTCCTCCCACCCGCAATCGTGTGCGGAAGGACTGGGCTTCTGTGCAGCTGGTTAGAGGTTCCAGTTGTGGGAGGGGCCGTCTGACTGAGGAATGGCTGCAAAATGCCGCTCCGTGTGCGGAGGAGGCTGCCCCAGGCGGGGCCCACACATCAGGCTGGGGCAGGCTGACCCTCATGAGAGCCAGTAACAGGGAGAGTGGGAGCCCCCGACGGGGCCCAGGAGCCTTGGGGGTGCTCTGATGGGGTGCTGAGCTACAGGATGATGACCCGCCCCCTTCCTTTGGCCGGACCCCGCCTCTTCAGTCCACCCCAGAAGCAACACTAGCGCAGGGTGCCTGGACTTCTGATTCCTCCTGCAGGCCCTGGTCTTCCGGCCGCCCCGGCTCAGCCTGAGCCCTGGAGAGGCACTGGGCTGGGGACAGTCACATCCCCCACATCTTGGCTTCCTCTGCCCACAGCTCCCCTTGTCCCCTCCTTGTAGTGAGCCCACCTGGGGCTGGCCAGAGCTTTCTTGGGGACAGTTGTGTGCACTCGTTGGGGACAGGCAAGGAGGGGGGACCCTTAGTGTGGCAGGAAGCCGGAATCCTGAACTTCCAGGCCTGTCAAAGCTGTCAGGCACATCACCTGACTCCACACAGCACCCTAAACTGGTGCCATCGAAGCGGGTCGGGTGGCAGTGGATTTTCTGACGGCTCCCCGTCTGAGGAGGTGGGGAGGTATAAGTCCCACTGCCTGGTTCCAGCCCACCCGGACCCCCCAGTTAGAGGCCTCTGTCCTCGTTTGTCCGTCCCTTTATACTGACATCAAGCCCAGAGCCTTGTGCTCTGTGCAGACAGGGCCGCTTCAGGGAGCAGCAGGTCCTACCTGGTGGAGCCACGATGCTGTGGTTCTTAGCAACTGCTGAAGTCTCTTCTGTCACTCACCAGCCTATTCAGAGCACCCCAGAATGAACCATTTGGCAGGGGTCATGGGGTGAGGGCCACAGACAGGCAGGGGGCCTGGTGCTCGGTCCCCAGCGTCCCCAGCAGACTCACGCACAGCATGGGGACAGGGTCACAGACATCAGCTTGAATGTGTCCAGAGAAACGCGGCCTCCCAGTCCCTCTGCATTACGTTCCGGGGACCAGGGGGTGTTGTAGAGCAGCAGCCTCTGGGGCGCGGACCTACAGACGAGCCAGGTCCTGCGGGCTCCCCCTCGCTCGCTTCCCTGGGCGCCGGCGCGGGCTGCAGCCCCCCTAAGCTCATTCACGCTGAAGGCTGCACAAAGCCGGGCAGCCCGGCCCGGACCACCAGCGCCACCGCGGGGACGCTGCTGGTACTGACTTCTTGACACCCGTGGTCCCTCAAAGTAAAGACTGTGGCGCCGTTTGGGGCGCGTCTCGGGGCAGAACTGGACTGAGGTTGAAAAAGGCCTCTTCCTCGTGTCCTCAAATGCTTGTTAGACTGGACTGTCTCCAGCAGGTGGCCTGCCCTCCGCCCCCAAGAAGGGGGGACCTGAGCTGGACAGCGATGCCACAGACTGGTGGGGCCGGCCCATGGCGTGGTGAGTGGTAGGCACTTCGTTTATTCACTCAGTCACTTGTTCAGTGACTACTGGTGCGAGGCCCTGCTCTGGACACGGGAGATGGCTGCGTGGGAAGAGGGAACGGGAGCCGTCCACTTTTCACGGACTCGAATGCAATCTCCGATGCACCCACATCTCCTTCTGGCCCATGTGGTCCTGCTTAGTAGGGGAAGAGGAGGAGCTAGAGTAGCTTTCGTAATCCATCAAGGATGGTATTACTGATTGTCACATCAGGCTCAAGTTCAATTCCAGCAGCCTGGAGGATCCAGGAGAGGCCAGGCTTTCCTTTTTCTGTTCTTGGCCTGTAATTAGGGCAGAACTCCAGCAGGGGGCAGTGCCCAGCCCAGCCTGGCTGTCTCTCGTGGACATCTGGGTGGGACTCCGCTCACCTTCTCTCTCCCTCTTGGGTCTGAGGACAAAGTGGGCCCCAGCATGCAGGGTCTAAAGGAAGAAACACAGGCAGGGTGCTCAGCTCTTCAAACAGGAAAGAAAGGTGGACATCAGAGAACCAAGTTGCTGTCCCACCAGGGCCTCCCCAGCCAGGAGTCGTTCGCTGTGCCCTGGAGCACCAGTTTCCTGAACCCCACTCTTTCTCTTTCCCAGGCAAGGGGAGTGTTACCTAATGAAGCAGCGCTGAGAAGGCAGGGAGGGGCTGGAGGAGGTTCAGAACCAGCCAATGCTGGAGGAGCAGGGTCCTTGAGATTTCAATCCATACGTCCGGTCTGGTCCGGTCTGTCCCTCCACAGGAAAGAAGATGGTGGCGGGGGGCAGGGACATTGGCCAGCACCATGGAGTGCAGGCTCCTGTCTGGCTGGGAAGCTCCCCCTCACTCCTCTGTAGGCACCAGTGGGTCCATACAGGCAGCTGATGGTGTGACTGAATTCTGCGTTTCAGTGTAAATCCCAGACAGGAGACAGGGGACGGGATAGATCCCAGCCTTTCCTTCTGCTTCCTCTGGGAATGGGAGGGCTTCACCCTGGTGGGGGGGCTCCTGCAGGGACTGTGGAGGGCAGACCTCTCCCCATGCTTCTCCATTTAATGCCCCAGGAGCACACCAAGAGGTTGGGGTCCTGGGAGGTATGCGGGGTGCCAGGGCCACAGGCTTCTGCAGCATCACGAGGTCAGCTGGGGTCTCTGAAAGTGAATCCAGCCCTGGCCCCCACCACTGCCACGCTTGGGGTCTGTCCTTGTGGGAGATGCTGATGTCATGAGCCACTAGGCCACTTTCCACTTATCCCTGCAGCTGCTGGGACCACACATTGTCTCTGGCCTCACGGTGCCCCAGGGTGGCTCTTGAAGCCTCTGTTTTCTCAACAGAAAATGAGCGCGATGCCAGGTGGTTGTGCGCGTGATGGGGAGACAGGGGGGGCCTTGAGCCCCAGAGGCATGGCAGAGGCCGTGGGGTCACCGCAACTTTGGGAACCACGAGGCGGCACCACTGCCCTTAGGACACCAGTTGGATCTGTATGGTTGAAATATCATTTCCCAGAGAGAGCAGACCATCCCTCCTAATCCCGAAGTGGGGGAGACCAACCCTGGCCCATAGGATGCCAGCCGGGCCGCAGAGCCCAGCACACCCCCCATCTCACTGTGCCTGCCCCGCCCCCACCTGGTCACACTCTCCGCCTGGGCTCCTTCCTGCACCCGAGCCCGGCCCGGCTGCTGCACAGTGACCCCGGCCACACCTGCTCCAGGAAGCAGGTAGCAGGCTCACAGGCCCTCGCATCTGTCTGGGTGCAGGACGGGGAGTGCACCCCCACCCCACCCCCACCTCACCCCCGACCCAGCACCGGTTCTCCTGCCTCAGTCTGAGTCGGGTCTGGAGAACACCCAGCCCCCGCTCCCCACAAATGAGACAGGGCGTCGACCTTGCCGGCAATCCCGCCTGGGGGAGGGAGCGGCGGTCCCTGAGGGCCCCCCTGGAATGCAGGGGCCCTTCCTGGTGGGGGCTTCCTTCAGAACCCGGGGAGAGCCCCACAGAGCAGGTAAACCCACGAGAAAGGCAGAATAAACCAGAAACTCGATCCCAGCAGTGGGCCTTCCACTCTCCGGGGGAACGCCCGCTTCCATGGCCTGTCCGGGGTCCTGCGCCATGCCAGCCCTCCCTCGGGACAACTGCAGTCCCTGAAACTCCCAGGGACTCTCCCGAGCCTGACCTCTGGGGAGCCCCGTCCACTAGACAGGAAGCTGGGCAGGGTGGGCCCACCACGCTGTGCTCACTTCCCAGAGGAGGCAGTGCAGGCAGGGCCATGCAGGCAGGGCCAGGAGCCCAGAGGCGGAGGTGGGCTGGGACCCACACACCTACACTGTCCTCCTTTAACAGGCGCCTGCTCAGCCCAGCTCAGCCCCCAAGCAGCTCTCCCTGTCAGGGGCTCCCTCCCCAGGGCAGAGGGGCCGGTGAGGCGTGGGAGTCTGTCTTCCCCAGCTGGCCCTTCCCTGCCCACAGCTGCGCCCACAGACAAAGGTCCGCAGTGTCAGGCCCGAGAGATCAGTCTCAAGCTTGCTCCGCCTCCCTTGTGATGGGCAAACCCTGTCCCCGGGTGCGGCTCCCCGATGTCAGCTGTCCCTTGGATCGGGAGGCGTGGTTGCAAATGCGTGGGGCCGAGGTCAGCCCGCTGACACAGGCACCTGTGAAAGGTGCTGTCCCCTTCACGGAAGCTCCTCCAGTGCCGTGGTCGCGCCCTGGCTGGCCTGACCCTAAACACACAGCGCAGTCCAACGCTCGCGGGGCGGGATGGGGGTGCGCAGGGAGAGCGGGATTCCTGGTGCCCAGTGGCCCCAGGCCTGCTTCCGACCCCCACCTGGCCGGCCTCCAGCGGCGCAGGCGCCCCAGGCCTGACTTCCAGGAGCGGCCCGGACCCACGCCTGGGCACAAGACTCAAGGGTCCCGGGGCGTGGCCGCCTCTGTCCGCCCCACCCCGCTGCCTGCCTGCAGCGCCTGCTCATGTTGAGCAGGATAAAGCGCCTCCATCACTGGGTCGGGGTTTTCTGTTCCCGGGCTTTGGTTTGCTGTCTCCGGGGAGGGCGCCCAAGGCAGCGCCTCCACTCTCGATGCTTGGGGACAAGGGGACAGCCAGATGCTTGGGGCTGGTGGGCCGGCCAAGGGCTGGCGGCAACCCGCGTGTCCTTGGTCCCAGGGCCCGCCTCCTCCAACACCCCCACCCCCCGCCCGCCCGCAGAGCTCAGTGGGGGGCCCGGCAATTTGCCGGCTGGAGGAAACAAACTGGTGGGGAGTTCCCAGGAGGACCCAGCGCGGTGCGAGGATGCCTGCACAGGGCAGAAATTCGGGCACATCGTCCGAAGCCCCCAGTCCCACCCCGACAACCAGCCATAAAGCCAGGGAGCAGAAGGCCGGGACCGAGGTCGGACCCGGCGCGCTGGGGCGGGGTCGCGGTTAGTAACGCGAGTTTAGGAGGAAGAGACTCGGGGTGCACCCGGCTCCCCGCTCCAGCTCCGTCGTTCCCCCGACTCCCCTTCCTGGCCGCCCCGTGCGGCCCGACGTCGCTCTCCGGGCGGCGTGCAGCTGCGATGGAGGGAGGCGACGGATTTCGAGGTCCCTGGGGGCGCGCGGCCCCGCGGCCCTTGGAGGACCCAGTGGCGCACCCGCTGCCCACACCTTGGCCGGCAGCCCTGAACAGGCGGTCCGGACACCGGGTTTCGCGGGCCTTCCAGAGCAGGATCCGGGAAGACCCGCGTGTTTGGGGTGTTGACTGGGACTCGTAGGCGTGGCGCAGGGGCGATCCTGCCCTTCCTTCCCCGCCCCCCTCGCGCCCCCGGCCTCCCCAGACCTTCTGGAAGCTCTGCCAGCAGCCTCCTCGGGTCTCTGTTTCCCGAGTGGGGAAACTGAGTCTCAGTGCGGGTGAGGGATGGCCATCCAAGTGCAGGCTGGGCCCCGCCTCAGCACCCGGCTGTGCTCTCCTCCAGGTGGGCTGGGTGCTCCGTGGGCAGCCGCAGCGGGAGCTCCGGGCAGAACCAAGAGCCGTGGGCAACTCCCGAAGGCGGCCGCAAAACCCGCATCGTGGGGAGTCCCAGTCCCCATGGCGCTCACAGTCTGTGCGACCTGGGGACAGCGGCCCTGCTGTGCCTGCGCTCCACCCACCTCAGCCAATGCGCAGCCAGCAGTGGCCCGGGTCCTTGCCCTGGGCCTAATGCGTCTCCACCAGGATCAAAGCCCGGCCTCAGCCGCCCCTCACTCATGCCCTTGGGTTGCTCACGCCCTTGGGTGGTGGCTGCTAACAAGGCTCAGGGGCATCTGCTTCTCCCCGAGGTTTGAAATCCTGAGAACACCCACAGGGTGTCCTGGTCCTACCACGTATGGCCAAACCCGGCTCTTGCCGTTCTGTGCTCAGCACTCCGGGCTCCTTAGCTCTGGGCCCCGCGGGGCAGATGGTCGCCCTCTGTTGGCTATCCCCCGACCCCGGCCCGCCCCATCTGGGCACCCACTGCCCCTGAAAGCTGGGAACACAGCTTCCCCCCACCGCGACTCTCCCCCGCCACTGCCTGCTGGTTTAACCTTCCCACTCAGTCATGGCTCCTCACCCGGCCACGCTCCCCGGGGTCAGGGGGACGGTGGCGGCAGTGAGTGAGGGAGACCCCAGGCCCCCCATCCTGCTTGTCGCTGAGGCCTCTGGCTTCGACCTGTCCCTGGGGACAGAGGTCCCCTCCGCTCCCCCACTGTCCCGCCGCAGGGACCTGTGGCTGCAGTCCTGGGGCCAGTGCAAAGTGAGAACACTGGCCCCTTGTTCTGAAATTAAGAAGTGCTGTGACTTCCAGGCAGCTACAGAAAGAGGGGCCTTTCTAAGCACAGGACCCCGTGGGACTGACTGTCCAGGTCCCCGCAAGCCCACGAGCCAGCCCTGCCTCTGGGACCCGGGCCTCTCCCAAGCCTTTCCACTCTGCAGGGCGGTGGGGACCATGGCCTTCGACACCTGTCCACAGGCAGTATCCCTGCAAGTCCAGGCTGTGCTGTCCCCCAGGTGGCCTGTAGGGCTGCAGAGGGGCACCAGTTGGCCTGGCCCACAGCAGAGGTGTTGAAGGTCTCTAGTTGGGGGGACCACCCCCTGCATTCTCCTGGAGGGTGTAGGGGGGCGTGGGAGGGGCAGGCAGACAGGTGGCGACAGAGGCAACCGTGACTTACACAGAGACCCAATACCAGAGCCAGGCCCGTTTCTAGAGCTGGGTCTCCCAGGCCCCAGCCTCGTGCCACCCCACCCGTGACTGTCTCCAGCGCCCCCTGCTGAGCCCGCTCTGGAATCTGGAAAACCCAGAGGGTGGCCTCTGCTGCCCCCCGAGGGAGAGAATGGCACCCCCGGGTCTGTCCCCACCTGTCCACTGCTGCTCCGCCAGGCTCTCAGACCATCCTTCTCAACTGTGTGGGAGAGAGAGCCAAAGCCGGGATCAGAGCCAGGTGACACCAGGGACCCTGGGCACCCACAGAGCCATGTGGCCGCCCGTGCCTCCCACCAGTTCCCTCACGGCCCCTTCAGCTCCAAGGCCCAGGCCCGCAGTGACCACCAAGGGACACTGGGTCCTTCGCAGCCAGGACAGAGCTTGCGCTGACCTCCCCCAGCCGAGCGCCAGCGGAGGAGCCTGTCTTACGCGGGAACCCACTACACACAGAGGCAGGGTGCTGGCTGGGCTGGGGGCCCAGACGCTGCAGGCCATAGCCAGCCCTGGAGCTCTTGGGGTCCAGCCTGCCTGGGGTGGCACCCCCAGGGCCCTGGGCTGCAGAGGGGTGCCTCGGGAGAGCCTGGCAACCCAAAGTCCTAGCTGGATTCATCAGGATCACCGGGGCATCAGCCCTCAGGGCTTTGGTTTACAAAGGTGCTATCCTTCTGCTTTTCACATGAGATCCCTGTGGTGTGGGGAAAGTTTAGGGCCACCGCAGTCCAGCCACACCTCAGCTAGGGGTCCCCCTCTCCAACAGCAGGGCAGGACTTACCCTCCTCCAGTGAAGGACAGGGAGGGGCCGGGGCACAGGGACCTGGCTCCTCAGAGCAGCCCTGCTCTGTGAACCTCACTTCGATTTCCTCCTCCTAGTGCATGAGGTGACCCCCACATCACCATCACCCCCACTCAGGGACCAGGGACGGGTGCAGTGCCCCACATCCCTGGGCTGCCACTGTCACCTCACCCCATGGTCCGCAGGTGGCGCTGGCTGTACAGCGTGACCCCTGGGACCCGGGACCCAGGTGGCCTCCAGGGAGCCGCAAGGCCGGCCCCGGGACTGACCCGGGCAGCAGCATCGCCTCTCCTGCTGGGGGGCCCGCCCGCCAGGACTGGGGGTGGCTGGAGGCCGCAGGGGCCCCAGGGCACCACACCAGCAGAAGAGGCTTCTCTTCTCCAGTCTGGAGACCCTGCCGCAGGCTGGGGGGGCACCCAGTCCCAGGTCTGCAGAGCTGGCCAAGGTGCTGCCCCTCTGGGCCGCAGGTCCCCTGCCTGGAAGGGGACTGTCAGCTCTTCTCTCCCCTGGGTTGGAGCAGGGGGTGCCTGGGCCACCACACGAAGCAGAGTTTGGCCTGAGTCCCCCCAGGGAAAGGGCTTGCATGGGGGACGAACCTTCCCGACACTTTCAAACCCACACCTGGTGGTCAGTGCTCTGCACCCCCCACCCCAAGGGTGTGAACACTGAAAAGGCCTCCGGGTTCGCGGGGTTCCAGGAAGCACTTAGGGAGCTCTGAGGGGGGTGCATCGGCACGGACGGGGCCTGCGGGCGCACCTGGATCCTGGAGGCCACACCCCATCTCAGCTGCCAAGAGACTTGGAAAAGGCTGGGTCCCCACTCGGCCCCTTGACCTCACGCCTGGCGTCTGTGAGTGACGGAGAGTCCTGGAGAACTGTGGCCTGAGGCAGCCACCAGGATAAACTATCCTTCTTGCCCCCCGCACCCCGATTCACATGAGGAGGTGGACCAGGGTAGGGTGCGAGGGGGCTGCTCCTGCCAACCCGGTGACTGAGAGGTCAACCACCTGGTGAGGTGACAGGCCACCCCATTCACTGACCAGGAAACGGAGGCACAGAGAGGTTAGGAAACTCGCCAAGGACACACAGCAGCAGGAAGAAGTGGATTGGAGTGCAGGACGGGGACTGCCCTCTGCTGCCCAGCCTGGGCACGCAGGCACATGCGCACCTGGAATTAGTGATGAAAACGCTCCTCAAGGTGGAGGTGCAGGGCGGGAGCTTGTCTCCGAGGACAGGCCTGCAGATCTATTTCCTTCAAGGTCTGATTGATTTCACGTCAAGAGCAGTACATTACGCAGGGCAAGGGGCTCCAAGGGGCAGCGGCGCTATTTAAGTGGAGGTAAGTCCGGGAAGAATGAATCCGCGTGGCCAGGTTCCATTTCTCGCCCTGGAAAGCGCACACGCCGTGAGGAAGGCAACGTGGCACCGTGGGTGACCCCTCTGCCAGGGGTCCCGCTTCGGAAGGCGTCTCCAGGATCCCGGGTCCCCCATGAGATCACTTCCCATCCCGGATGCGGGCAGATGTTGCCAGGGAAACCTGGAGGGTTCCACACCCCGCCCCTCAGGAGTCTGGTTTTTTTCAAACGAGCACTTTTTGAGATAGTTCACTGAGAAGTGTGGCGGGGGGTGAGTGGGTGTTGGAATCTCAGGCAGTGATTTTCAACCAGCTCCGGGTTCTCTGCAAAAAGCGAAACATATGTCCCCCTCCCCCTTCCTCCCTGTCCCTCCCTTCCTTCCCTGAATCTTGACTGCGTGGCTGGGGTGTGCCAAGGAGCAGTCTAGCTTTGGACATGGAGCGGTGAGCAGGCACCCAGGGCCCTGCCCGCGGGGGATGCATGATTTTTTGTCACTTGCTCACCTCAGGTGGCTGGGGAGGCCACTCCTTTTCTTGCAGCAGCTGAGCCCAGAGAGGGGCAGTGATTTGCTCAAGGTTGCCCAGCAAATGGCAGGTTTCTTAGCCTGGCACCAAGCACCATCCCCAGGCCCTCCCCTCTCGGCCCCTCCCACCCACTCTGAGCTCCTGCAGGTCCACAGCCTTTGCACACATGAGTGTGGTCTCCTGGTCTCCACCCCAGGGAGCCAGCACCTCTCTGGGGTCGTCTCCCGTCAGCCTCTGCACCTGGAGGTTCAAGGGCCTCCTTGGGGAACATTTGCACCCCCACTCTGCCCCATCATGATCTTTGTCCCCCTCTTATCTGTGTCCATCTCTTCCACCCCCCCACCCCCACCCCACAGTCTGAATGCTGACCCAGCTCTGCAGGGCACAGCACCACGCAGGCCCCGGGCGGCACGGAGGACTGACCCAGTGAATTAAAAGCCTTTCAAGCAGAAAGGGACGGTCAGGGTGTCTCTGGTGAATTGTGGGGCCAGGGGTCACCAGGATGGAGTGGCATTGAGGGGTCTCAGGCGAAGGTGACGGTGAGAAGGCACTTGGGGCCACCTGAGGGGGCTGGAGGGAGCAGGGAGAGAGTTTCAGCGGAAGGACGCCCCCGCCCCACCGACATCATCTCCAGCCCATGGTTTTAATTAGATCCTGGCACTTTGCAGAACCCCTTAGGAGCGAGAAGCACTTTGCTTTGCATCTGCTGATCAAACACGGGAGGAAACCCAGAAAGAAATAACATCCATATTGCTGTCGGAGCACGTTTTTGGCTCTGGATTTGAGATTAGCATAATCTTTGTCTAAAGCTAACAACAGTAAATTTTTCCTGTCTGGAAACGTGTCGATGATATTTCGGAGAAAGTATCTTCTGATGGAGGTAAAGCTAGGTCCCTGGTTAAGTTGGCTCAGAGCAATTTTAATTTCATGGGTTTTCTTGGAGGGAGTCAAGCAAACATCTGGGTTGTTTATCATCTTTTTTTTTTTTTAATACTTTAAAAATACATGCTCCCCCATCCCCAGAGCTGCTGAATTTGAGGACCCTGTGAACCAGCCCCCCAAGTGCAGTTGGCGTCTTTCTCTTCACAGGTCCTTGAAACCTGGGTGTTGAATGCCGGGCTTTCTGCGTCCTGACAGGTGAGGGGTCGCTGAGCCCATTTTCTTGCTGTGGAGACTGAGGCCGAGGCAGAGAGGCTGTGACCCAGCAGCATGCAACCCTCAGGGGCAGCCGGGAAGGGGACCCCAGCCCCAGCGCCGCCTTTCCCTTGCTCCCCAGTGTGCAGGTTTCCTGTCTTGGCTGGACGGGCCGGCTCTGCTGGGGCTGCTCGGCTGCCTGCCGGGTCTGGCCGGGCTGACCAGCCACAGAGCTCGGGCTCCTCGCCGACGGGAGGAGAAGCCGCTGCGTCTTGCTGAGAGCGTTCTCTCTGGGAAGTCCCGCCCTGTGCCCTGCGCTCAGAGGAGAGGGGAGGGGACCCAGGCTGACCCCAGCCACGCCTTGCCCTCGCCCGTCGGCCTCAGAAGGAGCCGGGGCTGGTGTCGGGGTCCCTGGGTCCGGGCCC
Organism: Furipterus horrens; assembly: GCF_987537825.1. NCBI lineage: Eukaryota > Metazoa > Chordata > Mammalia > Chiroptera > Furipteridae > Furipterus > Furipterus horrens. The sequence goes on from NW_028327172.1 coordinate 216,484,329, forward strand.
CACCTCTGCCTCCTGCGCCCCGGGAGGCACTGACCCAGGAGGGCCTCGGTGAGCCTCGGGTGAGGAACAGGGACGCAACAGGTGTGGGACAGGCTGCTGCCCCCAGCACCGGTCTCCAGGAGTTCCCCAGGCCAGCCTGGAGGCGCCCCACGGAGGGCTCCCCTCGCTCCCGACTCCAGACTCCGAGTGGCCCCTTGTCTTCTGAGACGTGTGGATCCCACGAAGCTCCTGGGAAAAGGGACCCATGGCCCCTCAGGTCTGGGAGAGGCTGCAAGCTGGGTGCACCCCGCCCTGCAGGCACAGATTAACGGCTCCAGGCCCGGCAGTGGCCACCCCCAGCCTGGGCCGGCCCTCCTCCCGAGACAGAAGCCGCAGCTCACCCCGGGTGACCTGGCTCTCTGAGGTCCAGCTTTAGGGTCAGCCAGGAGCGGTGCCCAGTGTCCGAGCCCCGGGGGCCAGATGGGGGGGGCCTCACCTGACCCAGTGACCTCACCTCAGGCAGAGCCGTGGCTGCTGGAGGGTGCAGGAGAGGGGGGTCTCCAGCTCCCCCAACCCCGCCAGGTGGGGCTGATGGATGGTGATGCCACGCGTGCTGAGTGGGACGGATAAGCCCAGGGGCCCGAGAAGAGTCCTCGTCCGCTCCTGCCCCTCCCCACACTCCCTGGAGTTTGCTTTACACGCTGGAGAAGGGCACCGGGTCACAACGGAGAAACCAGCTCAGGGCCAGAGAGGCTGTGGGGGCGGGGCACGGGGCTGCGTCCCCGGGGGGCTGCCCGAAGAGGGGGAGGAAGAAGGAGGGAGGCTGGCGGTGGGCAGGCCGGGCAGTCCCTGAGGCTGACCCCAGAGCAGAGAGCCCAGAGCAGAGATCGTGGGGGCCAAGGCTGAGGGCTGATGGGGTGGCGCGTCATTTGCGGGCCCTGCTATGCAGGGCTGGGTGGGGGCCCAGCGGACCCAGGACCCTGGCTCCTCCCTCTGGGCGGCGGCCACCTCAAAGACAGGAAGGTCTAAAGGCCGGAACATGGGTGCAGACCCCTGTGCTAGATGGAAGAGACGTCCCCGCTTTTCGTACCCCCCCACGGGCGCCCCCCTCCTTGTCACATGGCTCTGCCTCTCTCCTTCAGGAGGTCCTGCTGCTTCATCAAGCCCGCCTGGGACCGTGGGGAAGTGACGTTGAGGACCGAGGCCAGCGGCACGCAAGGGGCAGCCCCATCGGAGCCCCTCGGCCTCAGCCTTCCACACGAGGGAAGCGGGTCAGCACTGAGGTCCCAGGCAGAGGGCAGGGTGCCGGGCACACAGCAGCACCTGGTGGTCATGGCCGTGGGGTGGGCCTCTCCGCTCACGTGACCTGGATGCGCAGTGAGTGCTCAGCGGTCAGGGCCCCCATCCGTAGGCTAGGAAACCGAGGCTCAGAGAGGACAAGCGATTCGCTCAGGACGCCCCAGCGGTGAGAGGCAGGACTGGAGGCCGGCAGTGCGTCTGGGCCGCCCACACCCGGGACCACCACGCTGCTCACGGAGACGTGCGAGGGTGGGGGCAGAGACCGGCTTTGCAAAACCCCCCAAACCGCAGGCTGTTTGCCTGCCACTCACGGCAAGGGCGTCGCGGCCGCTTCTCCACCTCGGGCGCCTCCGGGAGAGCCCTCTGGCCTGGACCCGTGGGCTGGCGCGGCTTGGGGACCGGGCAGGGGGTCAGCCTCAGGCCGCGGTGCTGGCACCTGGGCTGCTGGGATCAGAGCTGCGACCCCACTCAGGGCCATTTCCTCTCGATCCTGATCTCTGTCACCCGCTTCCTCCCTGTGGTGCCCTCGGAGGGGGCGCCGCCCTGGCCTTGCAGGAGGGGGGCCCCGTGAGACAGCCCTGTCCCAAGTCGGCGTGCCCATCTCGTGCCCACACGCACCTGGATGGCTGTCCTCGCCCCGTGAGGCAGGCCCTCTGTCCCCAGGCGGGGTCACCGGCTGCTCTCGGAAGCCCGTGGGCGCCCTGCAGGGCCACGCTGTTCTTCGTCTGATGCTGGAAGGAGCCTGGGGGGAGGAGCCGAGGGCCTGAGGGTAGTAACCCCACATCCCTCTGTTCCGTCAGAGACAGAAGACCAGCCCTCGGGTCTGAAAGGAACCTGCTGGTCACGGGCAGGTTTACGCCCTGCAGAGACCTCTCCCTCTCGCCCTCGGACAGACGCCCTCAGACAGACGCCCTTGGGTGCTCTCGGGGCCTGATGCCCGGCCTCCCGGCCACAATGGTGTCTAGTCACGGTCATCTCCAGGCACCTGGTTTCCTTTCCTTGTGCTCCTTCCTCTCCCAGTTCTTCCTCCTCCTCTCCTCTCTCCACCCCAGTGTCCGGCCACTGCCTCTGCCGTGTCCCCCTGTGAGGGACGACCTGGCCTTAACCCATCTCCTGCCTGGAGCGTCTGCTCAGGGCTCTGTGCCCCCACGCCCAGCCCTTGGAAAGCCTTTCCCAGATAATCCGGGGTAGTCACCCCATCGTAAGATCCATCACCCGGTCCCACTAGCCGAGTCCCCTGTGCACAGGTTCTGGGGGCTTAGGGCCCTAGCATCGTCAGGGCGGGCGTTGTTCAGTGACCGCAGCTGAATAAACAGGTGACTTCACAAATGAGTGATGAGCAACGACAGGCGGGCCTGCTTTCTCCTCCTCCTCTTCCTCCACTGCCTCTTGGGTGGAGCCTGGCTGTGCCCGCCAGGAGGAGCCCCGGGAGGGGCGGGGGCAAGGAAGGGGTGGCTTCTGTGGGCATGGTCTCCCCAGACGTCACCTCCTGGCCTGTGGGGGCTGATGGTTCTGGTGACCTGCTGCCAGACCCAGCTGCCTGCCCAGTCCCTGCCTGCCCGGGGCTCAGGGGACGCCTGGGGCTGGGCTATGCTGGCGCTGCCGGGAGGCTGAGCAGAGCTGCAGGCTGAAGCATCCTCAAGCAATTAGGCCGAGGGCTGGTGCACAGCTGCCCCAGCTCCGCGGCCGCCAGGAGGGCCGCAGCTGCACCGCCCAGACGCCGCCGTAGCGGGGTCTGCACGGCCAGACCATCTGGGGAATGCGAGGGACGGGCACTCTGGCGTCTGGGCGAGGGCTCAGGATGCGAACCCATGGCCTCCGTCCAGTGCTCAGGCAGCCCTGGCCGGCCGCTCGGCGAGCTCTGCCTTTACGGGCATGACAGGTTAAGTCACCTGCCTGGGGTCACCCAGTGGGGCCATAAGGGCGGGTCTGTACCTCACACCTGTTTGTTCTCAAACCTGCGCCTTCATCCTACAAGGGTCTCCAGTCTCCTCTTTAGAGAAATCAGCTGAGGCTGCCCCCCCCACCCCCCCCCACCCAGGTGTTCCTGCCAGGACCCCAGACACGGCCACTTGCCAGACAGAGCCTGGCCCTCTGCCCAGGCGGAGGCTGCCCAAGGTCCCCGGGGGGTTCCGGGTCTCCTAGGCAGCAGGGGCCCATGGCTCTGGGGGTCAGGCCCCTTCCCGATCCCCCAGCTGGACCTCAGCACCCTGGACGGGACGGACACGCTGGGGCGGTGGCAGCCATGCTCCTCATCACGGTCTCATGAGTGAGGGCTGACGCTCTCCCATCAAGCCACCCAGCCTGTGAGCCAAGGGGACCGGGTCCGGCCGCATACCAGCCCCTGGGCAGCTCCTCAGGTGAGACAGGACACAGAGACAGACGCGCAGGTGAGACAGACGAACAGGCAGAGACCGAGGGCCGCCTCCTTCAAAAAGCTGACCGAGCTCAGACGTGCTGGTTGAACTGTAATTTGCGCAGACAGTTTGGAGCGATTTGATAAAACAAGTGAGAAGTTGCAGATTCCCGGTTTGGATTGACATCAAAGGTACCTTATTGTCAACTTTGAATTTATCTCTTAAGGAACGGAGGGAAAAAATCAGATTCCATGGCCAGAATGAAATAAAGGCCGACAGTGAAGCCAGAAGACGACGTTCCCACGCAGAGAGGCGCGCTGGAAGCCAGGAGGGGGCCCAGGTGGTGCCCACGGCCACGTCTCCGGAGGAGACGGCGCTGAACAGCGGCAGCGCGCGCTCTCGGAGTGTTGAATGATCTGATTAGCAGCCAGGAGTGAACCACGTGAGCGCGGGGCACAGACGGCGCAGTGCCTGGTGCGTCGCCAACACTGAGCTGTGACGCTAAACACAAGCCACCGGTTGTCAAAAACAAATTAAAACCCGCTCGACGGGGGGGTGCTGGAGTCATCTGTCCAGGCTCTGTGTGCAACGTGGCATTGCAGAGCCACCCCGTGAAGATGCAATGCGGGAAGACAGAATTTTTAAAACTTAGAAAAAAAGAAATAGCATCAAACAAATAATGAAAATCACGTTACTGCCCAGAGTTTGAAAAAATATGCATGGTATTTGCCAATTTAAAAAAATGGGTAACATTTGTGATTCTTCCTACTTGTAATTAAATATTCACCCGTGTTC